>NC_064818.1:74271751-74433262 GCF_023721935.1 Panthera uncia | reverse complement strand
TCCTTCTATCCTTTCCTTTCCTTTCCTTTCTTTTCCTTTCCTTCCTTACTTTCTTTCTTCCTTCCTCCTTCCTTCTGTGGACCTTCTTCCTTCTTCTTGTCACTGAGCTCCTTCCTTCTTCACTGAACAAGGCCATCTTCCTTCTCTGGTTCATCCAGATCCCACGGTCTGACTCAGAATCCCATCCCCTCAGATGTACCCTATGATGACAGTCCCCTAAGTGGCTCATCACTTTCCTAATCCATGGACACTCTTCCTCCAGATGATGTTCCCCAAATACTGTGTTCATCTGCTGCCTCTCTAACCTGATCAAAGCTCATCAACTGCCCCGGACTGCCTACTGTTTTGAACCTTGGCATTCAGGGACCTTCATGGTCACCCCTTAACGATGTCCAGTCTCACCTCCAGTGATTCCCAAGAAAGCACCTTCCTTCAACCTAGCATTGTCTCCTGAGCCTGTCTTACATCTTCCCCCTTCTGGACTCGTGCCCTCTCTTCCCCTTGCCTTGGGAGTCTCTGCTCAACTCCCTTCAGTGAAATCTCACCAAGACTTCAAGGTCAGCCCAGATCACACCTCCTCTAAGAAGCTTTCCTTTCCCTGACCACAACTCCCTCCCCCTCATCTGCGTTCCTATAGCTGTGTCCTCTGCACCATTGACTTGATTTTAGCATACACCTGCTTCGGATCATTAGCAATTTTGTCATGCATTTATCTCCCCAGCTAGCTTGTAAACTACTTTTGAACAGAGCTCATGGCTCATGTTTTCTTATATTCCCTACAGCGGTTAAGCTCCTTGCTTCCCAAATCTAGGTCTTGCACAGAGTGGGAACTCAGTGGATACTGATTGATTTTAAAGGAAGACAAGACTGAAATAAATGAACATCCGGACAGGAATCAAACTATGCATATTTAGGGAATGGTGTTTCCTTAGATGTTTCCTTAGGGTATTTTTTTTTTCTTTTGTAAAGAGAGAGCAAGAGCAGGGGAGGGGCAGAGAGAGAGAGAGGGAGAGAGAGAGGATCCCAGTCAGTACAGAGCCTGCTGCTGGGCTCGACCTCACGAACCACAAGATCATGACGTGGGCCAAAATCTAGAGTCGGGCACTTAACCGACTGAGCTGCCCAGGCGCCCCTCCCTTAGGGTATTTTTAAAGCATTTTTCCCTCAGTAAAATTAGACACTTTGAACAGCACCAACATCCCATATTAGATGTGAAATACACGAGCTTACCTTTGGACTTATTTCACTGTTATTAATTTCCATAAGAAGGAAAATTAAAGACCCCATTATATTCCAGTGATGAAAGTAGGTCATCTAGAAATCGATCTTAATTTTCCATATTCAAATCTCCTCACTTCAGAAATAACATGTAGATTTAGTCATAATGAAGGGCTCACCACGTAGCTCTTTTGCAGTGTTTGTGTTTTAAATCAACACAAAGGTGTTATTCATTTTGTTCTGATTCAAATAGATCAAACTACATCAGCTTTGGCTTTTTGGGAACTGTCTCCAATGTGGTTCTTGACTCTCCAGCCCTGATTTGGTCCTCCTCCACTTCCTCCCTCTTCTCGACTGAATGCATGTGTCCCCCCTCAAAATTCGTATGTAGAAGCTTAATCCCCGAGGTTATTGTTTTAGGAAGCCGGCTTTGGGGAGGGGATTGGGTGGATACGGGTAGAGCCCACACAAATGGGATTAATGCTCTCACAGGAAGAAGCATGACAGTGTATTTGCCCTCTCCACTCTCCGCCACCCAGGACACAGACAGACAGACAGACAGCCATCTGCAAACCAGAAAGCAGGCCTTCGTCAGACACCAGATCTCCCAGCACCTTGATGCCCTGATCTTGCATCAGGCTGATACCCAGCCTCCAGAACCGTGAGAAATAAATACTTGTTTTTAAAGCCACCCAATCTATGGTATATTTGTTACAGCAGCCTGAACTAAGACACTGCCCCTGCCCCAAGCCTGTCCCCAAGCCTGGCTCATCCTGTGCCATCCATCTTCTGACAAATGCAGTTTCCTAAGTCTGATCCCAGAGCTCTAATAATCTCTTGAGATGGGGCCCAGGAACACGTATGTCAAAAATGTTCCCGTGGTGATGCTGATGAGAAGTCAGCTTTGGGAATCTCGATCTTCACACACAAGAAGCCTCAGTGGCCTGTAAGTGGCCTATAAGGGCTCCGTTGCCCTCTTCCCCCCAGTAAAGCCTGATGGGGACCACTCCACTCTGTCCCTAAAAGCGTAGCACCGGGGGCGCCTGGGGGGCGCCTCTGGCTTCAGCTCAGGTCATGGTCTCATGGTGCGTGAGTTCGAGCCCCGTGTTGGGTTCCGTGCTGACAGCTCGGAGCCTGGAGCCTGCTTCGGATTCTGTGCCTCCCTCTCTCTCTGCCCCTCCCCTGCTCGCACTCCCTCTCATCCTCTCTCAAAAACTAAAAAGTATAGCACCAACTATATGCTGGACATGCAGAGCGAATGGGGGCACCGTGTCTGAGACCAAAGAGCTTGGAGTCTGACCAGAGAGACCAACCGGAAGACCCAAGATGAGATTTACGACTTTTAATGTCTCTCCCACAGACAGATCACTAGAAAGCAGCTCTTAGTCAGACATCGGGTCAGAGTTGCCTTTTTGAAAAGCGGACTCTTCAACTGAGGTTGTGTATTGTATCGTGTTAAATTTTTTGTTCGTTTTCCTCAAGGCAAACACAGTCACACAGTGTAGAGAGTCAAAGTGTTTTCAATTTGTGGAAAGCCGTGGATCCCTCTTTTTCCCCACCATCTCTTGTTCATCGGAAGTCAGCCACATCTACCTGCTTTAGCTCTGAGTATTTTTATTTTTCTTTCCATGTCTTTATTTGTTTATTTTTAATTTTTGTAATGTTTATTTATTTTTGAGAGAAAGAATGAGTGGGGGAGAAGCAGAGAGAGAGAGAGAGACAGAGAGAGAGAGGCAGACACACAGACACAGAATCCGAAGCAGGCTCCAGGCTCTGGGCTGTCAGCACAGAGTCAGGGCGTGGGGCTCGAACTCACAAACCGTGAGATCATGACCTCAGCTGAAGTCAGACACTAAACCGACTGAGCCACCCAGGCGCCCCTTTACCTCCATGTCTTTAAATACTGTGCTTGAGGGGCGCCTGGGTGGCTCAGTCGGTTGAACGGCCGACTCTTGATTTCGGCTCAGGTCACGATCCCATGGTTTGTGGATTTGAGCCCGGCATCCGGCTCTGCACTAGCAGCACAGAGCCTGCTTGGGATTCTCCCTCCCTCCCTCCCTCCCTCCCTCCCTCTCTCTCTCTCTCTCTCTCTCTCTCTCTCTGTCCCTCCCCCTGCTCGAACTCTCTTTGTCTCTCTCTTTCTCAAAATAAATAAACAAACACGTTTTAAAAATAAAATAAACACCATGCTTGAGTTGCTATCGTTTGATTTTTCAGCTTCAGGCTTTTTAAAATTCATTTTGTCCTATAGCCCCCCCCAGCCCCGCCCCCCAAAAAAAAGATTTTATAGTTTTATTTCCCAGGTGTGCTCCCCACATCTCCCAGCCTCCCAGAGGAGTTTCATTGTGGTTTCTATTGGATCAGTCAACATTACCATTTTATAGCATAGCTAACTCATAACTTTGTCTTTTTCCTAGACTTGAATTGTCCTTTTCTTTTTAAAAAGTCTGCATTGGTACACTATGTTCTTATCACTGATTTAAGACCAAACTGACAAACAATTGTCTAAACACCCTTCCCAAGGAGTCCAAATGCATTCAGAACTTTGTCAAGTTTCTCTGCCTAAGGACGCTCTCTCCCAGAGCATTCAGCTGTGCTCCAGGCTGACCCGGTGGCCCTGTGTGCCTGGCACCCAGCTGTCACCCAGCTGTACACACCTGCACCCTCAGGGCTTTCTTCACCCCCCTTCCTTCACTGAGAGCTGCTTTCTGTATGGCAGGTCTTCCTCTTGTTTGATGCGTGGCCCCATTTTGTGAGAGCACATTCTCTGACACCTTCCTTGAAAAGGTTCCTAAACACTCTGCACGTCTGGAAATGTCTTTCTTCTGACATGACGCTGGACTGATTGTTTAGCAGGTGTTTTCATTTGGGTTTCCCCAGAAGCAAATCCTGAGATAAGTTAGCGAGTGCAAGTAATTTATTTGAGAGATGATCCCAGGAGGCGCCCCGAGGAGAATGGAGAATTGAGACAAGGAAAGGAAGGATGCCTGTACAGGCATTAAGAATCAGGTTACCGTTGTGGGCAACTGGGTTTCTGTCCTGCTGGGATCGCAGGAGACTATGCAGAGCACTTCTAAGCGGTGTCCCGCCTGAGGGGCAAGAAAGCCCATCCCCAGCTGGGGGCTGCTCCTGGGGCACAGTAAGTACTGGCCAAGGTCATGGAGACAGTCAACAAGGGAATTTTAAGAAGGCCAACACTGCTGCCTGCCCCCAGACTCCCCCTCTTCTGCCTCAGTATCTGCATGTACCTCATGAAAACTACTTCTCGACCATCCCATCTGCAGGAGCCCCCCGTGAGCCTGCAAAGAGGTCACCCCCTCCGGGATGACCCATTCAGAAATCGGCCTCTGCCAACGCAGCCACACAGCCTCTATGGTGCCAGTTACCTCAATGCCTGCGGACGTGTGTGGGTCTCAGGCCAGCCAGTGGCCTCGACGTGCGGCCCCAGGACTAGCAGCACAGCAGCCCCTGGGGAACGTCAGAAGAGCAAAAGATCAGACCCACTCCACGTCCACTGAATGGAAAGCTCCGGAGGTGGAGCCCAGCGGTGCGTGTTTTCAAAGCCAGCCCTGCAGGCGATTCTGTTGCCCGCAGAAGCCAGAGCACCACCAGTGTGAAGTCCCGGGAAGGCGGGGAGCGCACGTGTCCTTCCACACTCCAGGTGTTCGTACATTTGTACAACTGAATCTCATGAGTGAGTGGAAGGGATGAAGTATTAGCCAGAACTCGGAGAGAGTAAGCCGCAGATCCCATACGCCTGCAAGCCAAGTAGGGAGGTGGATGTTGAGGTGCGTCTGTGGGGACGAGGATGTCGAGAGGCACTGAAGGGGCAACGAGGAGAGAAGGCCAAGGCCAAGAACACACCTGGCCTGTTAACAACCTAGCCTATGATGTCCCAGAACACCTGTCCGATTTCGGTTTGACCGTGTTAATTAAGCATGACACAGAATGGAAAGGAGAGTGAAAAAGAATTACGCGCCATGCATTTTCTATTTCCTCCCTGCTATTTTAGGAAGAAAGAACATGTGCATGTTTGTGCTAGAATAAGCATACGAAGACGAGGCCGCCACGCACACATCTGGGCTCCCCAGCAGCTGCTGTCGGTGGAGTTGCCCCCCGCTGCCCCCCAGTTGGAGGCTGGCCATGACGGCCTCCAGCCCCAGTCTCCCACGCAGTCGGCATGCAGAGGGCGACCAGCACTCTGATCCATCACCATGTGTCCTTAATGTCTTTCGGCCGCCCACGGGGACATATATTATTGATGGCCCTGGGCAGGCAGCAGATTGAGCCAGACAGGGAGGACCGAGAACGGGGCAGAGTTCCCATAAAGGGACGCAGGCTTGCAAAAGAGAGACTGAGAGATCTGCTACAGTAACAGAAGGAGCAGTGATAACTCCGCCCCTTCCCAGTGCATTTCAGTTCCCACCTGGCAGACGCCCCCTCCGAAGCGAGGGACACACAGCCCATCGTTCCTTCATGGCGATACTGCTAAGAGAGAGGAATGATAGTGGTAGTTATAACAGCTACAATTCAGTGAGCGCATACGAAACACCAGGCGTGGTGCTGGGCCTTGTACAGACCCTGCCTCAGGTCACCTCTGCAAAGTCACAGCTTTGTTTTTGGTTGAAGACTCTTGTCAAAGTCACAGGAACAGAAAGTGGAAAACTCCCCCCGATGTAATGATGAAACCACAGCGAGCTATTTCCCAAGCATTTGCTATTTGGGGAAGGACACGGGGTACAGTTAGAGACCTCGGGCTCTGGAGCTCGGCCCCAAATTCTGGCTCTGCCTCTCAGCCCCTCTGCACCCTGCTTTTCTGATCGGTAAAGTTGGATACCCCATATAAAAATTGTGAGGGTTAAGTGAGTAATCGTAGTAAACGCAGAAAGCCCTCAACGAAGAGCAACTCTCATCACGTGCGCTTGAAATCTCGCATTCACGTAATATCCTTTTAATCTTGAAACAATTCTATGAAGTAGGTAATTTATCATCTCCATTTTGATGATAAAGAAACAGGTTTAGCTAGGGAGCAAGGCTAAATACCATGTTCAAGGACACAGAAATGGAAGGAGCCAGGGAGGGGATGTGAACTCAGGCCTTCGGACCTACAAGCCCACGCTCCTAACTAAGCTTTTCCCACCTCACCTCACTATCTGCCACATAAAGAACCTTATGCACAATCAAAAACAAAACAAAAACAAAAGCAAATTTACCGACTTTCAGAAAGTATAGTTCTGCGTTAGTTCAGGTCCTTTGATAATCAGATACCAAAACAGGATTAGTTGTGTAGGAGATTCTTTGGGGGAAATGCCTAGAGAGAAAATAGGGATATAGCCAGAGGAAGCTGGGAGGGCCCTGAGGTAGCTACGCATGTCCCAGGTGTGGAGGAGAAAGGGCCGAAGGAGCAGGGGAGGGAGAGTCTTAGTCCGCAGAGCCATTCTTTTTTTTTTTTTTTTTTTAATTTTTTTTTTTAACGTTTATTTATTTTTGAGACAGGGAGAGACAGAGCATGAACGGGGGAGGGTCACAGAGAGAGGGAGACACAGAATCTGAAACAGGCTCCAGGCTCTGAGCTGTCAGCACAGAGCCCGACGCGGGGCTCGAACCCACGGACCGTGAGATCATGACCTGAGCCGAAGTCGGACGCTTAACCGACCGAGCCACCCAGGCGCCCCCCGCAGAGCCATTCTAAGAAAGGTTTGCCAAGGCCCCTGGGGAGACCAAGTCCTCCCGCCAGAGGACGAAGTGCCTTCCAGGAACGGCCTTCCTTAGAATTTCCACCAAGCTCAGGCACCTGCCAAGAGCGCTGAGTGGAAAGCATGATGCAAACAGGGAGGCGGGCTTCAGCTGGGACCACTGCCAATTACGTTCCTCCTTGCAGTTGTGATCTAAGAGGTGCATTCGCATGGCCGGCATCATTATCAGTTGAAAGCGAGGAGATCTGGCAAAATATTCCGGGGGAAGGCCCTGAGCTCCATCTAAGCAATGTTTTGATGCCACACTTGATGAAGTAAGAAGTCAATTCCCTCATGAGAGGAATGCCTCTTCTTCCAGGCAGCCTTCCCAGGAGACAGGTCAAGGCAGGTGCTGAGGAGTCTCCCCCCACCCAAGGGCCGTCAGCTCTGCTCTGCAATTGTTCGTCTCTTCCCGTGTCAGCCTCACCGTCTTCTCGGACTTCAGACACCTGAATACTCCCCCTTCTCTGAACTTTTGTCCTTTATGACGATACCAGATTTATTTTAGCTTTTAAGAAAAATATCCTGGTTTCTCAAGGTAGCCTAAATTATCTAGAGGGGTTTGTCAGATTCCTTGTGGGGGGTGAGGGAGCGGTTCACCAAAGAAGTTAAGTATCAGGTGTCTTGTGAAGTCACTGGGTATTTTATTTTTCAGTGGATGAACCTATGATTTCTATCCATTCCCTCTCTCCGTTCTCAACCCTTCTCATACCTTCAGGCACTACGGCTGCTCCAAAGTACAGTTGGGGAAGGAAGGAAGGACATCCAATGGACATATCTGAGTGGGAGATTGATTCTGTTTGCTGTAGCCGCTGCTGGTTACAGAAAACCCTAAGACAGAAGTATAAATTGATTTCCAGTGCCGGTCTCTAATAACCCAAGCTCATTACCCTAAGTTTTACTTGGTGCCTGAATTGTTATTTTGCGTGGCCTTGAACCTGGATCAGGGTTGCAAAACAGTATAAACAGCACTTTATTACCTACCATTTGTCACTTATGTCATTAAAACTTCTTGGTCCAGTTCTTGTGTGTGTGTGTGTGTGTGTGTGTGTGTGTGTGTGTGTGTGTTTTAAGTGTATTTATTTATTTATTTATTTATCTATTTGGGCAGGGATGGGGGGAGGGCAGAGAGAGGTGGACAGAGAGAATCAAATCCCAAGCAGACTCCACACTGTCAGTACAGAGCCCGACCTGGGGCTGGAACCCACAGACCCTCAGACCTGAGCTGAAATCAAGAGTCGGATACTTAACCAACTGAGCCACCCAGGCGCCCCTCTTGTGTGTTTTTTGAATACAAGTTTCATGATTTCACAGAATATGCCTCTGTTGTCAATTACTTGGTGGATATTTGACACAAACGGAGTTGCGGCCTTCAGCTTGCGAACTTGTAGTGATGGTAGGAGGTCTCCTCATTTAGACTGTGCCCACTTAGGGAAGGGACTACTACATTTGTGTGACTTCCAACAGTGAGCATAGTCACTGTTATGTTTATGTTATTATTATGCGAATAATTTTTTGTTGGAATGAAACATACCTCTTTCAGGCACTGAGGCCTGTGGTTTACAGAAAGTCACAAAACTCGTCTTCATGGAGGTCACCTGTGTAGATGACAAAGAGAGACCGATAATCCAATAGTTTCACTTAAGAGTGGTATGTGCCACCAGAGAAGTACCCATGGGTGCTAACGGCATGAAGGGTGAGGGGGGGACTGCAGAGGGGCTCCCTGGAATGGGCCGCCCTTGAGCTGAACACAAAGGGCAAGTGGAAGAAGTGATTGTCCTCTGTCTCTTTAGCCTTCCCTAGGCTTTTTAATACCATTTTGTGAGACATAAATAATGTCCCTCCTTCCTCATCCACTCTTTCTCATTAATCCATTTAATAAGCCTAGAGAGCAATGGTCTGAAATGCTCTAGCTCTTGGGGAAATGTGTGTAGGGAGTAATTCACAGCACCATTATAATCACAAAATCTTGGGACGACCCAAATGTCCTTTTGACAGGCAACAATTAAAAAATAATGGCAGATTCATTAATCCATTTAGTCATTCCTCCAACGAACACCGAACGAGTGTCCACCATATGTCAAGCCAGGTTCTAAGTGCTACGGATACAACACTGAACAAAACGGAAGTTCCTGCTGGCAGATGACTTAGACGATCTGGCTTTTTCTCATTGTTAGGTGTATCTTTCTACATCCTCAGTACAATTCGGTTCTTCAATCTCTTTCAAGTCAAGACCCATTGGAGCAAAACAAGTGAAGAGTCGACTTGATTTCCATTTTAGAATCGAAAGTTCTACTTCCTCCATCTTTTCATTTGTGTAAACTGTGATTTCAATAATAAAACACCACACATGGCTATTCTTCAGTATCTCTTGAGGGTCAATAACCCTTCAATTACTATTTAAGCTAAAGAATTAATAAAGATTAAAAAAAAATTCTTCCCTTGTGTTTTTGTATAGAATGAATACACAAACTGTAGACTCCGTTTTAGGTTAATTTATAGTTGAATTCACAGCGGAAAACCTAAGGATTCATTTTATTTTTTTTTTTAAGTTTATTCATTTTGAAAAAGAGAGAGAGTGGGCAGGGGAGGGGAAGAGAGAGGGAGAGAGAGAGAATCCTAAGCAGGCTCATCACTGTCGTGCTGAGCCCAAGGCGGGGCTCCAGCCCACGAATCGTGGTCCACCTAGACGACCCTAAGTATTAATGTTAAAATGATCTTTGTAATTCTAACCTGCAATTTGGCAAGGGGCTTCTAGAAGTTTAGAAAGATACAAGAAGGGCGGCGCACCTGGGTGGCTCAGTTGGTTAAGTGTCCCATCCTGATTTCAGCTCAGGTCATGATCTCACAGGCGTGACATCAGGCCCTGTGATGAGCCCAGTGTCTGCTTCCTGCTGAGTGTGGAGCCTGCTTGGGATTCTGTCTCTCCCTCTCCCTCTGCACCTCCCACATTTGCGCTCGCTTTCTCTCTCTCTCTCTCTCTCTCTCTCTCAATAAATAAATAAATAAATAAATAAATAAATAAATAAATAAAACAAACAAGAAGGAAAGAACTGAACGAGATATCCTTGGGGGCGATAAGTCTCAGGTTTCTCTTTGGTTTCCCGAATGAAAATGTAGCCTTCTTACCAAAGATAAGAGCACTGCAGGAGCAGGCATAAAGCTCAAAGAGGTAGAGAAAGAGAGGTTCAAACACACTGTTCAGAAATAGCTGCTAAAGTTACTCCTGATTTAAACTTTTGCTACCGCCTCCTGAATAAGTACTTATTTTGTTTATGCAATGTCTGATGATTGATATGGCTAATATCTGAACAACGTTTTCCCAACCTCGGCACTGCTGATCTCCGGGGCTGGGTAGTTCTTTGTTGTGGCGCTGTCCTGTCCATTGTAGGATGTTGAGAAGCCCTGGCCTCTACCCACTGGATGCCAGTGGCGCCCCCACTGCTCTCTCACCCCATCCTTCCATTGGGACAACAGAAAATATCTCCAGATATTGCCACATGTCCCCTGGGGGAGGAGGACCAAACTGCTCTTGGTTGAGAACCGTTGTTCTGGCCAAAGACTAGGACTATTGTGCCTTTGTTCTTTGCAACTGTATATCCTGCTGGTATTTGGAAAACGAGACTGCCATGTATGGATGGACGGGTCCTTCACTGCATGAGAGCACCCGGCCAAAGGTGTAGGAGAACTAATCTCCAGTTCTTGCTCTGCTCGCCAAGCCAAAAAACCTACAGGAGGCCTGTCCTGGAGAAAGACACCACTTTAGAACTCACATGCGGGTGACTTGTGGGCTAGCTTCTGTTAGCAAAATGAAAAAATGATAAGCAGACATTATCATAAAAAATGGTAATGTCAGACGTTAAATTCATCTGGCCCAACTCCTTCAGGCTTACAAATTGGAAAACAGGTTTTCCATGGAATTCTGGAAGGATGACTGTGAGAAAATCCATCAGTTTCTAACTTCAGCAGAAAACTTGAGATGTGAAGGGAGAAGTTAATGCTCTTCAGGGAACCTGACCATCAGATGGAAATATCTAACACATATTTGGAGAAGAGCCCTTCCATGAGCAGAGGAAGGAAGCACAAGCCAAATTGCAAGCAGGTGTAGGATAAAAAAGTGAGACCCTTCATACGAAAGATATGGACTGAGCAGGAAGAATGGCATGTACTTGACCAGGCAGGAAGTGTCCCCGGAGAAGAAAGAGCTGAAGCTGACTGCTCGGCTCAGTTCAAATCCAAAGCCAGTGTCTGACGCATCCATGTGGCCATTGGGACTGATGCCCGGCCCATAATGGTACAGAGCACAAGCACAGCAAAGCCTAGTTCTGAGCAAAAATGTTGCTGACAGTGGAGACCCTCTGGGGCAGAAGCAGAAAGCCCTCCTAGGGGAAAGGGCAGGCTGTCCAGGAGGAGAGAGAGTATTCTGAAAAGCTACTGTTCCAGTCTTCCTTCTTTCTATAAGAAATGTATGGCTGGGGCACCTGGATGGCTCAGTTGGTTGGGCGTCAGACTCTTGATATTGGCTCCGTTCATGGTCTCAAGGTTTGTGAGTTTGAGCCCTGCATTGGGCTCTGTGCTGCTGGCATGGAGCCTGCTTGGGATTCTGTCTCTCCCTCTCTCTGCCCTCACCCCCCCCCCCCCACCTCCTCCTGTCTCTCTGAGACTCTCTCCCTCAAAGAAAATAAAGTTAAAAAAAAAAAAAACATGGCTACATATGACACTCTTCTTCCCCTGGATGATCCACACACCCAGGGTAGTAAGATAAGTTGTATTTTGCCACTGTCTGCCCCAACCCGTCTGCTGGACTGGCCAAATGGAACACATCCCTTCCCAAGACAAGAAGGACTCTGGGTCTCCGAGCCCAGTGACATCCTGGAACCTAACCACGTGGGTAACTGTCCAAAGCACATGCTGTTCTCCTCACCCTTGCAGGTCAGCTTTGCCTTGTTCAAGCCAGAATCCTGACCAAATCTATGACAGGTTTAACAGAAGCTGCGGCAAAGCTCAGAAGCACAAGCTCAGAAACCACCACTGACACATCGCTCCTCCTCCCTGGGCTTCTGGCTGCGACCCCTTGGCAGTTTTCCTCCAATCCTCCCTCCCAGGGACCTCACAGTTTCAGTGGTTCCTGTCCTTCCTATGGGCAGTATTCAAACATTTAGGAAGCAGCTATAATGCACCAATTAATTAGAACAGGTGCCTGGAGGCCCCCTGCTGGGTCAGGTGTTAATTTGCTCCTGGCGGATTCACATGGAGGTCTGGGTCCCTGGGACGGGGACCATTCCCACAGGTACAGGAGTATTTCAGTGTTACAGCCCTGGTGAGGTCTTACCAGGGGATAACAGTCCCGAATCTCCCCCCTCCTTCCGGGGAGTACAATTTGACTCTGCCTGCCTCCTACAAACTCACAGAGGCATCTGTAGCTTCCCAAAGGACCCTGAAGGGCATTTCAAGCTCTAGACATCCACCCTCTTCAGGAAGTGATGGGGTCTAGAGATAACCCACAACACTATACCCTTGCAGATTTCCTTTCCACAGAACGCCAGCTGTGACACCTTTTTGGGAAGAGCCTCATAATATACCCCGAGCTGCTGACTCCCCTATTCTGCTGCCAAACTTCACAGACATTTCTGCGGGGTCTGACTCTATAACAATCCATAAGGCACTAACTACGGCTATAATTAAAGTGTAAAAATCAATCCAGCAGTAGCACGCAGCTGGGAGGGGATGCATCTCCTGCGATGTCCCCAGTGGGCCATAACCCTCCTCTGGCTGCCGTGGCATGTGGCAGAGGGCATTATGTCAGCAGCATGAAGCCCGGAGTGCACCTCTGGCTGTTACATCCACGGCAGGGGTTTGGGAATTAGTCATTATGCTGCAGTGACAATGGCAGGGAAAAACAGCCCCCCGGGCAAGTGTTGTTAGGTGAGAGACTCAGGCTGGAACTCTGCAGTGAGGGTGTGAGATTTGGTGCCAGGAAGGGACCAGCCAGGCTGAGGGGGGCGACTGAGCAGAGAGGGTGGGAGATCTAGGACCAGGAGAATGAAGGAAGAAAGTGAGCCAGGCCAAAGGGGAGGCAGAACCCCCAACACTTTACTGGGGTTTTCATTGGGTAGAGACTGCCAATTAGATGCATTAATTTAATTAAATCTGCTTGGCATTTAAACGTACTACATATCTACTTAACACATGCGTGTGTTTATATAGATTATTCTACAATGTGAATTTCATTTTCAGTGACTCTTGTTATCCTCATAAAATTCTAGAATTAAAAGGCATCTTGGCTATTGTTACCGTCAAGTGATAGACTGTATCTGCATCCGGCAGAAGTCTCTGCAGCCTGGCCTGGAAACCACACGCCCTACATCGATTTCGCTTTTGTGTGGGTTCAATGGTGTCTCACCCCCCTCAGCCCCCAAGGGTGTCCACCCGGAACCTATGATGTGACCTTACTTAGGAAAAAAAGTCTTTTTGAAGTGATTAATGGAAGGATCTCAAGAGGCGACCATCTTGGATCAGGGTGAATCATAAATCCAATAACAAGTATCTCAATAAGAGAAGCGAAAAGGAGAAAACACACAGAGAGGATGATATGAAGACAGAAACAGAGAGGAGAGTGGTACATCTGGATTGCCAGTGGCCACCAGAAGCCAGGACAGGGCACGGAATGAATTCTCCTCCAGAACCAACGCTACCAACACCTTATTTTTAGACTTCTGATCTCCAGACTCTGAAAGAGAAAATTCCTGCGGTTTCAAGCCACCCAGTTTATGGAAATTTGTTTCGGCAACCACAGGAAATACTATATGTTGTAACTGGTGACATGGTTTGGGGGATGGCATCAACTGCTAGTTGGGGGGTCAGAATAACTTGGATTTGGATCTGAGTCATGCCTCTGCCAGTTTTCCTTGTACAACCTTAGACAAATAATTTCTTAATGTTCCCTTCTGTGCAACGGGGATGGTAAGTAATATTTTCTTCACAATGTTGTAAAAATGAAATGAGATACAGTGGCAGATCACCTCGCACATAGTTAAGTACTGGGTAAATTTCAGGTTATTATCATGACCTATTATTAGAAGTTAGTTGAGCACCTAAGCTAATAACTAGTTAAGGGGAAGATGGGAACAGACACGAGTTACTTACAAGTAGGCATTCCAGAAAGAGACAATGGCTCCTCTTCTGAAAAGAAGTAGGGATACAGAATATTTGGAAGAAGTACTAAAGAGAGACCATTAGCTGTATCTGAAAAGAGGAGAGAGGAGAAGAGAGGAGTAGGCTGGGAAAGACATGAGGGGAGGACTGGTTTTAAAATAAAAGAAGTATTGCTATTTTGGAAGCTGAATGGGGGGTGTGGCTCTGTGTTTGGAAGGAGGATGGAAATGGAGACACTATTATTCTAAAGAGAGGGAAAGAGGCTGTAATTATAAAGGGGATGTACATGTCTCACATGCTGAGTAATTAAATGAACATGCTTTAGGGAAGCAATGGAAAGGAGCCCAGGGAAGGGTGAATTTCCTCATCACAATGCCTTCAAGTAACAGAATGGGCACCTGCCCATCTCCTGAGCTGGAAGAGATGACAGGTCACAGATTTCTAGGCCACAGCCCAGAATGAGGGAAAGAGCACTGCCTGGGAGTCATGTTGGGCATGACTGTAGCCAAATGGTACATGTACCCAAATGGGTACAGAACATGTCCATGGGGTCTCATCAAGACTGAGCTAGTCCTGGAAGTGTGGTTTTGACAGCAGAGAGGATGGAGTATGTTCTAATGTTTTAGAAGCTCATACTCTCTTTGCCATGGCCCCACTTCACTTCACATGACCTGTTTGAGCCCTGCAAGCCAGACAGACAGGTTTAAATCTACATCTTGTTTTGTCTTCTATTTGTCCAATATGGTGTTTGGTCCTTGTTTCTGGTTTTCTATTAATTGAGTATTTTTAGCATTTATTTTTTTTAAATCTCCTCTATTAGCTTATCAGCTCTATCTCTTTAAGTCATTGCTTGAAGATTTAAAATATGTATTTTTAATTCACTGCAGGCTACCCAAATAGCATCACAAAACTTCAAGAATAACCTAAGAGCTATGTACTCCCAATCCTCTAACCTGTTTGTTTTATGTGCTATTATTGTATCATATTTTTCTCCCACACGTTATAAAGCCCATAGTAAATAATAGTTTTGCTTTAAACAAAAGTAACTCAAAATGAGTCACAGATTTAAATGTAAAATTTAAACCCAGAACTTTTAAAAGAAAACATGAGAGAAAATTTTTGCCACCTTAGAGAAGAGCAAAGATTTGTTAAAACACAAAATGTACCTATTAAAGGACAAAAATTAATAAATTCACTTTATTAAAATTAAAAACATCTATTCTTTAGTAGACATTGTTAAGGAAATGAAAAGAAAAACCACAGACTGGGAGAGACAAAATGCAACACGTTGATATGAAAGAGGACACATAACTAAAATATATAAAGAACTCCTACAACCCAAGACAAATAACACAATTTAAAATGGGCAAAATATTGAAAACATGAACACGTTTCACACACACAAATACATGCATGCACACACACATATACACACAAGAACGGCCAATAAGTACACAAGAAAGTGCTCAGCGTCAACTGCCATAGAAATGAGGTACAAATTAACATCACAACCATGTGAAAATACACAGCCACTAGAATGGCTAATATTTAAAAAGACTGACAATATTAAATGTTGCTGAGGATCTGAATTAGTCCACAGAAACAGAGAGTTAAGAAACTAAGTCTTTGAGTATTTTTGTCTTTCGTCTAATTTTTTTCTTCTCATAATTAGCAACTGCTTTTATTCCTGTCAGATTCTTTGACTATGCAGCTACTCCTGTTTATCCACCATCTGATGTGCTTGACATCTAATTAACTAAATATTTACAAGAAATTTTCAGAGGCCAGCTGACAGCCGCTGTCTGGGAAGAGCCAAAGGGTGAGCTTGCTTGAATGGGATACGGAAAAGCTGCTTAACCGTGACACAGGAGAATAATAAACACTAGATGAATTCCTTCCAGGGGGGGTGATGTGCCCATTTCCTTTCCAGTTTCTCTGGGCTTTGTAAATTGTCTCCCATCACTACTCCTCCATCCCCACCCCTACAGTGACCTCAAAGCCAGTGGATGAGAATTCACCTCGTGAATACTCGCCACCCCCAGAAGGTGAAAGTTGGGAAATGTAGAAGTGAGACTCTGTTGCAATGGTACTTTGGTTTTCTCTATTATTCCTTGGGAATTATGCCAGCTTTCTTTTCTTTAACAGGTGCATTAAAAAGTGACCCAACATTTAATAACTATGATTTACCAATAGCTACCTAGCACAGCCTGGGGAAGGTGGCAGCCATCGTGTCCATAGAATATACGGCGCCAAGAACAGGTGGGAGAAGGAAATTTTTTTCCATCTGGACTTCTAAGTAGTAGTTCAGGAACTTAGATTTTGCTTAGCTTCATAAAAAAACTGCAGGGCTATGAAGTAGCTCCAAATGTTATTACGCCTTATGTCCTGGAGTGTAAGTGGCTTCTGCCGTGCCTCTTACTCATGTCACTGTGTGGGTGGCAGTGTTCTGGCCAACAATGACCGTGCACAGTTTGGGACTGAGTGACGTTTATAACCATCTCACTAGGTTCTGGAGAGTTCTCCAGAGCTGACAGCACAGGGCTAATTAGAAAGGCAACTCAAGTTATTTACCAGATAACGAGGGGGAAATGCCTGTGATTTAACTTTTACCTACTAATGTTCCCTGTGGGGTTTTTGAAGAGAAGTAATCACCTCCTCATTACTGCAAAGTGTGACTTGGTGTGTTTTTTTGCTGCTGCCATAGTTGTCTCCTCCTCTGGGCTCTCCGGGAGCTCAGGAGTCATTGCTCCCGAATGGCTTGAGCTCCTTTGAGGTATTCCATTAAGATCACCATTTAGATTTCCAACAGTCAAACGTGAAACAACAGACTCTCGGTAGTTAGTCTAACATTTTCCCTAATGCATGAAGTTCCTTGTCGACACACAAGGAAATTGTGTGTCTGGTCTCTGCTTTGCACATCTCCGGATAGGGCGCTCACTACCCCACCTGGAAGCCCATTTCTTCACGACGAGAGTTCTTAAAATTGAACTGAAGTCGCTCACCTACTTTACTGGCTCTAATCCTTCCTTCCTCCGTTCAAGAAAACGAGTCTACTCTGATCTCCAAATGATGGCTTCTGTGTCACACTCGGCTCCTGCCCCTTCAACACTGCCCAAATGCTGTCAACCGCCAGTGTCCTCCCCTCTAGCCAGTGATACTGCAATAGAATTCTGACCGTCTGTTTCTTTTTCTTTTTCCTTCTTTTTCTGCTTTTCGATTTTACCTTCATTCTCCCTTCCTTCCTCTCCTCCTTTTCCCTTTCTTCCTTCCTCCCTTTGTTGCCTTTTATCAAAAAATCCCATGCAATCAAAACACTGTCCAGAAACACAATCACATACATGCCTCCCCTATTCCCCACAGTCCCTGTCGAAGTACTACACTCAGATCTGCTCCGAATAAGGGCAGCTCTCTTACTCCATAAAAACAGAATTTGGGGTCCTATTTACCCAAGGAATCATGGTGAAAAGTTTGCTTCAGCATCGTATTTTTTCCCAGAATGTCAATATCTGCTGGACTCAGACCTCAGCTTTTCATTACACTACACATCATCTGACCACAGAGGCCTGAGAGTCAAGACACTTACTTGGTTCGATTCAGACGACAAACTTCCTAGTCTAATGTAGCAACTGACACAAGAAAACGTATTTCTTGAACATGAGGGCCTCCGATCAGCTTCCACATGATCACACAACATGAAGACACAACCTCTGAGCGCCCACCAAACTCAGTGACCCCCTTGCCCACTAAACTGTGGTGATTCTCCTTCCATAAGCATCAACTGAGATTCTAGAACCGCCCCCCCCCCCCACCCGCCACCCGCCTGAAGAGGGATATGTCATTCACGAAAGGAGGGGACGGTTACAACCCTTGTGAAGCAGTATTATTGTTAATTGCAAAGATAATTTACATACGGTATTTGTGTTCCATCGTTGCTTGTGATATTGACGGTGTGCCATCCATGGCTTTCTTCTCGTTTCTATGGGAAAACAACCACAAAGACCGCATTTTCTTCTCAGATCCCGCCAAAGTAAGAATGGATTTTAAATGTGTATTTATCTGTTTATAATCATATTTGGAGAGATTGGACAACCCGGATCCCTGCATTTTCCAAAATGACATAATGGGTATCAGTGACAGGGTGAAATTGTGGCTCGGAGCCATCGACGGATACGGCATTTGCCGCCCAGCTACATGTACACAGTCAGGCCGATGAAGGCAGGCGGGGGAATTCAAACCGGCAGGCTGCGGTGTTTTGCGTTCAGCCCGCGTCACCCTAGACAGAAAACCAGTGGGCTGACGCTGGAGAAAGTTGAATAACACAACGTTCCACTCCACGGGTTCCAAGCATCAGCTGGACGACGGGGGGCCACGGTGGTTCCAGGGCTGGAGGACAGCAAGCGAAGGGATGAGGAGCAAAAGACACTCGTCAAAGAACACGCAGGGCCCGGGCAGACTCCCACTCGAGAGAAAGGAAACCAGCGGAGCATGGCTTGTCTTCTAGGGCCTGGACGCACTGTTACTTGGCACTTGCTGAAAGCAGTGTCCATTTTTGGTCGCGGGAAATGCAAAAGGAAACTCAACCTGGCGACAGAGGAAAAGGGAATTCACTGGTTCAAGCAACCGAAAAGCCAGGGGTCTCTGGCACAAATGGGGGGGGGGGGGGGGGGGGGGGGCGCCGGTGACGTCATCCGTTTCATTCTCTCCATTTGGCGGCTGTGATTTCCTCTGTGTGGGCTCCACCTACAAGCAGATGCGTCTCCTCTGCTGGTAAGACAGCTGCAGCCGCCCTTCGAGGTTCCCATGCCAGCCTCTCAGCTACGCCCAGCAAGAAACGGCTTCCTTTTCCATGGTTCCCACACGAGTCCGGCCATGGAGGCTCAGCATCTCTGATTGGCCCACCCCTCAACCAATCACTAAGGGCAGAGGGATTTGATATGCTGATTGGCCAGGCTAGGTCACATGCTCCCCCTCGGATTCTGAGCGTTTACAGCTTGGACGGAGGGAAGCGTGGCTAGTTCCGCCCCCCGCCCCCCGCCCCCCGCCCCCCGCCCCCCGCCAGCGCCTCCCAAAGTTAAATGTTATCAGGCAGAAAGCGTGCAGGATGTAAACAAAAGTGGATAACCACATCGAAGTAACAAAATTGGTAGAACGCATTGGGGCAGAGTTTATGGATGGCAAGGGACTGCTATGTATAACACTAAATGGTGGCCGTCGTCCCCAAAGAACCTACACATTGTGGGGATTCTCTAACCAGTTCTGCTCCTTCCAGCCATCATTTTGATCACTGCCATTGTCAAAGTACAGCAGCTCCCAACCTGGTCTTGTCTGAAGATAAAAGCATAAGATTTTCCAGGATGGAAATGAATTTGGCCCCATCGGCAGTCAGAGGTTTCTAGGACTGATCATGTTTAAAAATATATAGTGATCGCCTTTATTCTTGGCAGCTTAAGTTTTCATGTTTTCTTTGCTGACTTACTAGTAAAACCACTGTTACAGCTTATTATTTAATGAAGTAATTTTCTAATGTGAACTTACAAACGTTGTAGATGCTTCTGTTATTTTTTTAAAAGTGCCAAGAATCATCATTTCTAAGTTTGTTGGTTATGTTGATGCCTCTCCCGAGTGTTTGATTGCCCTTAATACTAGAGAACTGAGAGAGATTGTTCTGAAAGTCACAGAGAGCAGACAAGAGCCTTCTGGCTGGTGGATTCATTTAAGAGGCCAAGAGGCAATGTCTTCTCTCTAGAATCTGTTAGTCATTCCTACTGACACAGTAATTCCCTCTCTGAGCAGAAGTTCCCTTGAGGCAAGTCCCCACCATATGGCTGTTTCAACTGATAGAAGAATTCACTGATGTTCACACAGCAAAGAGGTCCTGTGACTCCCAGGCAGCAAATCAGAGACCAGTCTTGGCCATGGCATAACCCTAGCTGGCACCACCAAGGGTGTCATTTTAACTTCCATACTCTTCTTGCTGACTACCCACTCCACTCCTAATCTAGCCACTCATTCTGCAAATGCTGGACCAAAGATATCAGGACACGAGTGAGTAAGAAAGAACATGAAAAACAAGGCAGTGGGGGGAGGTCGCCTGGGTGGCTCAGTCAGTTGAATGTCCGACTCTTGATTTTGGCTCAGGTCATGATCCCAGGGTCATGGGGTCAGGCCCCGAGTCAGGATCCGAGTACGGTGTGGAGCTTGCTTGGGATTCTCTTTCTCTCTCTCTCTTTCCCTCTGCCCTTCTCCTCTGCTCATGTATGTGTGCTCTCTCTCTTTCTCTAAACACACACACACACACACACACACACACACACACACAAGAACATCCAGTCTTCTCTGATCATATTGCTATGCTTTCACTCATTGTCTCACATGAGCCTGAAGGAAATCAAAATGTCACCCTAAAATATGATACTTTGGCATAAAAACTATTTTGGGCTGAAGACTATTAAGAAAAAAAATCTAACCAAGTAAATGTGAAGACCTAATTGGTTTCGTTCATCGATTCATGAATCGGGCAGCATCCCATCTAGCAAGTAAGGGGAGCTCTGAGGAAGTTGTACAAAATGGAAGGTTTTTATAGGAAGAAGAATAGGGAAAGGAGTTAATAGCAAAAGACATGAAAGGATTGCTTCGGGCAAGGTCACCTTCCCTTAGGGGTAAGGGCAGGGGGTCTTAGGAAGTGGATCACCTCACCTTCCACAGGGAGGTGGACAGAACCCATGTGACAGATTACCTCATTGGTGCCGACCAGAAAATTCCAGATTGATTGGCTTAAAATTCTACTGGAGAGGTTGAAACTGCAATTAAGTCTTGGTTTGCTGTCCTGGGGGCGCGTGACAGCACCTTGGGCCTGTAGCTTTCTTTTTAACAAAGCAGGTACAAACCCAAACCAAAACAACAACCAAAAAAAACATCTCTGCCCTCCCTCATTTGCCTAAAAGCAGGACATACATTTACAAAGTGTCTATCCCCCTTTCTCTGTCAGGAAGGGAGAAAACTTTAGACCCTTATCCATGTGGAGACAGTACCAACCAGAGGAATCTACCTTAAAAACTTTATTAGCTAGGCTTTATCTGACATTAGTTTTCAATTTATTGACCTTCCCACAGTTTGCTTCCCTTGGAGACAACCTAAAATTGCTTTCCTTTGTCCTGTCATTTCTCTACAAATTTACTGTTTGTTGAAGGTGCTACAGATGCCTGAACTCAAAGTCATCTCTTTGAGCTACTCATCTCTGGATACTCCCAAGTGCCATGCGTGTAATACACATGTTAAGAAACGTGTTATTCCCTTCTTAGTCTGTATTTTGTTATAGACTCCAGCTGAGAACCTAGAAGGGCAGAAGGGAAAGATATTTCCCCTCCCCTACAAGCTTGATAATCCCTTTGAGAGTTAAACAGGGCAGGGGTGAAGTCGAGCCTTGTCAAGGCTCACACCGCCATCTTGGATCCAGTACCTACTAATGCTTGAGGAATCCATCTCAGAGGGATTGTAGAGATTGAAAGTCTGCTCTGCAGGTTCCCATCAGTCAAAATCATTTGCAGATTCAGGGTAGCTACCACCCTGCCCTCACTATTTTGTATAGCTCTGTCTCACATTCTAGGCCTATTTGAAGTCATTGTTCCTTATCCCTCCCAGGGAACCAAAATGTAAGGTAGCCAAAGGGCCCTCGAATATGCCCATGCCAACGGAGACCCAGAGTTTATGCAAGTGAAAGACTTTGTTAAGACACCAGCCACCCTTTAGCAAATCTTCTTCTGTGCAATAATGAACCAACTTCTTTGCTTCAATGTCTCTCTTTTCTTTTATTCATCTTTTTCCTTTCTTCATCACTCAGTCTTTGGGATGATTTTCATTACCTGCTGGACAGCTCGGTGTTCCAAAGGAGGAAAGATGTGTTCGTGAACTGTGCACACAACCCAGCCCCACCCTATCTGCTCCCTGACATGACTTGGATTGTCAGTGGGTCTTCTGTGAACCCCAGATCGTTCTCTTTAAGAGTTAAGCCACTGCATCATTAGTCCACTTTGCAATTTTGGCTTTTACCCACTGTTAATTAAAGGTGGAAAAGAGACTAAGCCCTATGTCCTGGGATTCAGAGGACAGAACTTCAGAAATCATCTAGTTCAAAGCTTCATGGTTGAAGCTAGTAGTTCCTTTCTCCAAGATTAGTCAGTAAGAAGTAGAAAAAATAAGAGCCAGTATGTCTCGGGTACTTGTCAGCACCCAAGCACGTTTTCTACATACTTTACACGCATTATTTACTTAATTCTCAGAGTAACCCTCTCTGGTGAATACGGTCATGCCTGCCATTTTCTTTCTTTTTTTTTTTCTTTTTTTTTTTTAAGCAACCCATTACCTTTACTAAACTGTGATTAATCTTTTTTTTTCAATATATGAAATTTATTGTCAAATTGGTTTCCATACAACACCCAGTGCTCATCCCAAAAGGTGCCCTCCTCAATACCCATCACCCACCCTCCCCTCCCTCCCACCCCCATCAACCCTCAGTTTGTTCTCAGTTTTTAAGAGTCTCTTATGCTTTGGCTCTCTCCCACTCTAACCTCTTTTTTTTTTTTTTTTCCTTCCCCTCCCCCCATGGGTTTCTGTTAAGTTTCTCAGGATCCACGTAAGAGTGAAACCATATGGTATCTGTCTTTCTCTGTATGGCTTATTTCACTTAGCATCACACTCTCCAGTTCCGTCCACGTTGCTACAAAGGGCCATATTTCGTTCTTTCTCATTGCCCTGTAGTACTCCGTTGTGTATATAAACCACAATTTCTTTATCCATTCATCAGTTGATGGACGTTTAGGCTCTTTCCATAATTTGGCTATTGTTGAGAGTGCTGCTGTAAACATTGGGGTACAAGTGCCCCTATGCATCAGCACTCCTGTATCCCTTGGGTAAATTCCTAGCAGTGCTATTGCTGGGTCATAGGGTAGGTCTATTTTTAATTTTTTGAGGAACCTCCACACTGTTTTCCAGAGCGGCTGCACCAGTTTGCATTCCCACCAACAGTGCAAGAGTGTTCCCGTTCTCCACATCCTCTCCAGCATCTATAGTCTCCTGATTTGTTCATTTTGGCCACTTTGACTATGCCTGCCATTTTCAGACGAACAAACTGAGAGAAGGAGAATCCAGGGAACTTGCCCAGGGCCGTATGGGAGACCTGGGATATAAATCTGTGGGTCTCAGTCTGTGTTTGAGCTAAGATCTCAATCATTCTAAAGCTGTCACTCTTACCCACCTACTCAGCTTTACTTTTCCAGAACTAACACACAGATGAGGAGTAAGGGACAGTACTCTGAGGAGCAAAACAATTACCGACCTGCCCAACGCCACTGAGCACACACCTTCCATCATAGTCTGGCTAAGACTTGGAAATTACAAACTTAAGTGGGCAAGGCATGTCA
Organism: Panthera uncia; assembly: GCF_023721935.1. Classification (NCBI taxonomy): domain Eukaryota; kingdom Metazoa; phylum Chordata; class Mammalia; order Carnivora; family Felidae; genus Panthera; species Panthera uncia. The sequence goes on along the minus strand of NC_064818.1, from coordinate 74,409,735 downwards.
AGTTACTTTATTTTCTTTAAATCGAATTGTGACTCTGAGTGCCCACCCCAATCCTACTGGCCTGGCTCAGTGAACTGGGAGCCTGTCCCTACCCAGCACTGTGGAAGAGCTCTGGGGTCTTATGTGGAGAACATTCGAGGGGGAGCCTCATGGTTGCCCCCGTAGCTGCCAACCCACTTACAGCCCAAACCCACGTTGTTATTCAGAAGCAGAAATTCTGCTGATTCTTGCCACTCTTGTACCCCTCAATCTTTCTTGAAGTGAAGGGCTCCAAGCCATAGGGGTCCCTCCTCTGCAGGGCAGACCACCCAACTAAACCTCTGCATCCCTCCCACATCACCCAGAAGGTCCTTTTCCCCTCCTTGAGACCATCATGGTTCACAGCTGCCTCCCCAGCATGAGCACCACGAGCGCAGGAATGTTTGTTTTGTGCGCTGATGTCTCCTCAGTACCTAAGTCAGAGCTTGGCATGCAGATTTGTGCTCCTTGGGCCCCTCCAGAAGGCCCTTCCTGCCTCTCTGCACCCCCAGACTGTGCGGCACCATCCCCACAGTGACTTCAGGCTCTCAAGAAAAGCAGGTTCGCCCAGCAGGCCTGGAAGAGAGAGGAACCCAGAGAACGGGGCAGCCAAGCCGCTCATTCTTTCTAGTTCTTCGGCAGCAAAGACAGAAGCCACGCTAATCTCAATAAATCACCCTACCCTTCGTGGACCAGCCAACGAGCATCCAGCACTATTTACCCATCTTCTAGCTGTTGTAAAAAAAAAAAGACACAAGTGTGAAGGTCATTGTACAGATTTCAAAGGCCTTTCTTACTGAAACAGCAAAGTTTGAGAGGCTCCTCTCTCCAGCCCCGGGATAATGAGCGCGTGCGCACACTTAAAGGGCTTTTTCTTCCCCTCAGCACTCTCTTGTTGCACACCACAGTGCAGCTTTCAGTGTGGGGAGGCTGGCGAAGTTCTCTGCAACCTGCCCAGCTCAGCACCTGCGGGCGGGTATCGCGACTAGAGAGAGACACGTCAGGAGGCAGAGACACGCTGGCAGAAGGGGAGAGATAGCAGACAGAGCGTAGACGTCACAGACACACAGCGATGCACAGAGACCCCAAAAAAGACACTTCGGAAGGACACAGAGACAGAAAAGAAACCGCGAAAGAGGAAACAGCGAGAGTTAGAACACCCCAGTGCTGAGCTGCAAATTAGGTGTCCTGTCTGTCATTCCCCAAAGTGAACTAACTTTGCATGAAAGCAGTCGCTATGCCACTGAGGCAGCTTAGAAAAAATAATTTCACTTAGACTGTCTTACTGCAGCCCTGCTTCAAGGCTCAGCCACTTAAAGAAGGAATATCTTCGCTATCGGCTGCTTGTCCTCATTGCCCAGATGCTGAACGGAAAGCAGATCTGCGGTCGCCTGGCACGAGGGACAGGAGGAGGGCATGGGGCACAGAGGCACAGGAAGAAACTTCTAGAATGCGGAAACTTTTATGTCTTGATTGTGGTGGTTATATAATGGTTTACAGGGGTCAAAATTCACAACCCCTTGACATGTGGAATGGGTGAAGTTTATTCTATGTAAATAATACCTTAATAAAAAGGACTGCCCGTGCCCACACACTCACACACGCACCCACACACACAGGTGCGCGCTTGGCTCCTGAACGGAACATGGGCTGGGGACAGAGGGGAAACGTGACTAGGGATGTCACAGTGGTTTAGGAGACAGAAGGTGGCAGCTTACGGTAAGGTGACAATAGCACAGTGGGGAGGAGGGGATGTGGGGTGTATTTTGCAGGTGGGTCCAAGGGGAGCGGCCGACGGATCTGATGAAGGGAACCCGAGGAGACAGACCCGGAGGGGCGATGTCTGGGAGTCTGGCTTAGGCAGACGAGCCGATAGTGGTCACACAGTATAAGTACACAGCACTGCCTGCGAAATAACCCCAACCAAACATCATTTCTTTTTCTTTTTCTTTTTCTTAATGTTTATTTTTGAAGGAGAGAGGGAGAGACAGATTACGAGCAGGGGAGGGAAAGAGAGAGAGAGGGAGGCACAGCATCCGAAGCAGGCTCCAGGCTCCAAGCTGTCAGCACAGAGCCCGACGCGGGGCCCGAACTCACGAACCGCGAGATCATGACCTGAGCCGAAGTCGGACGCTTAACCGACTGAGCCACCCAGGCGGCGCCCCAGACATCACCATTTCTGAGACCCTTCCCTCCCTGGGTGGAAGACACCCCAAGAAGAGCTCCACACACTAGCCTCTTCTCCATTCTGTCCATGAGGGAGAAAGGAGACAGAAGCAGGGGTTTGGCCGGGGGGGGGGGTGGCGCCCAAGGACTGCTCCCAGGTGCGTGTCCACTGCACCGTGTACTTCGGGAGCTCCGGGGTAACCCCTAGCAATTGGCAATCAGAGGAAAAAGAAACCATCCACACTCACCCACAAGCCTGGGCCCAGGTAACCTGAGGACCCGGAGAAAGGGAACAGTGGCCCCTGTCCCTGTACACCCCTGTCATGCTGAACCTTCAACCTACGGCTGAACCTGAGATCAGTCTCGGGCTCTGTCTTCACCTGAAGCCAGGGGGCTGGGAGGCCTCGAACCCCCAGTGCCTCTCCGGTCTGGATGCGCTGAACCATTTCCCCATATCAGGTGCTCAGCCTACCTGCTGAGAACACACAGGCTGCCCGTGGGGGTCACTGGTCCTTCGGGACATGCGCCTCTGCCCCAAGGGACTATCAGAGAGGACCCCTGAGTGTGAGGCTGCACCACAGCACCCTAGCCCGAGCGTATGGTTAGGACCCAGGAAATCCGGATGCAAGGCTGTAACCTGAGGCTGGAAATGGTGGAGTGGAGCCCAGAACGAGGGGCCCCTCAGTCCCCCAGGACAGGATTTCAGCCTCTTCCCTGGGGGGATGACTGGGGTGGATGCCCAGATGCTGTTTTTCCTTCCAGCAGGGTCTTGAGCCCTGGGCCACCAACTGGTGAGTCCCCGATGCCCAGCTGTGCTCCAAGGGGGGAGAGAGGTAGCGCCTGGTGGGCTGGGAGCCCTTGGGCCAGGGCCAATCAGCCCTAGCCTGGAACGCTCCCTCCTGGCTCCCCCATCCCAGCTGTTTTTCCTCCCAGCACCCCCCCTTCTCCCCAAATCTCCATCCCTAGTGATTTCCCAACTTCCCTTTCCCCTACATATCACTGTCCTAGAAAGAACACGTCCTTCTGCTTCTGGAACACAAATCTACTGACGAGGCTCTAATGGACTGCAAAACGTGAAGAAGGAGAGGCGATGAAGGAAGGGAGCTGTCTGCTGTTTCTATTCGGTTTCATCCACTCAGTTAACACTACCTGAGCCTGTCCCCTGTCCCAGGTGCCTTCCAGAGCAGGGGACACAGAGGAGTCAAGCAGAGGCTGTGGACGGCCTGTACTAAGGCTGCTCCCGGGACGCACCGCAGCTGGGCAGCTGTGCTTACCCGGCTCCCTCCCGAACCTCCACGACCATGAGAGCAAAGTCCCAGACCAGCCACCGTGGGAGGAAGCGGGAGAGGAGGAGACAGCGCAGGAAGGTGGAGCTCAGCAGTCATTTGAAAGCTCACCACTCAGACAGAAGACAGCTTCAGCTTTCTGTGCTCCCTTGGGTGCCTGCATGGCAGCAGCTGACGAGGACCCGGGAAAGGCTTGCGAATTCACTGGTCAGCCGGGGAGAAGGACAGGCAGATCTGCCGCAGGCCACAGTGGGTGTAGGGAGGAAACGTGCAGGCTCTGGGGCAGGCTGCTGGGCTCCCGTCCTCACTGCTGTGTGACAGAGCCGAGTGTCCGAACCTCTCTGTGCCTCCCGTTCCCCACCAGCCCCCGGAGAGTGGGGACAGTGCCTCTCCCACAAAGCGGTTGCACCTGTGACTGGGGGAACGCCGCGGCAGGGGGCGGGGCAGCGCTGGACACAGGGGTGTGCGGCTGTCGCCGGCTGGACGGCCTTTCCTGAGTGCAGAGTTTAGGCTGGACAAGGCCCCCGACTTCTATGCTGAGGAATCCCGGCTCAGCTCTTTGGGCTGGTGAGACCCGGAACCTGCTTCCTCCCCTCCCTCTGGTCATCCCTGGAAGTACATTTGGCAAACTTGGAGGCTTCCGGGGAAAGAATGCACTTGCCAGCCCAGCTCTTGGGGCCTCCCGGGGCCTCCAGACCATCTCTGCTTTTTCTGCTCCTCCCGGAATCTGAGGGGTCTGGGCCCCAGGGGACTGGCCCTTCCTCCTGACACTGAGGGGGGAGACAACAAACCCCCACCAGAGATACAACCCTGCACTTGCTCCTGCAGAGCCGCAGGAAGCCGCCACTCAGGCCTGGACGCCAGTGTCTTCCTTTTGCAAGCTGTGTGACCCTGGGCGGATGGCTTGCCTTCTCTGATCCCTAGTTTGTTCATCTATAAAATAGAAATTGTACGACTGACCCCATTATCCATTATACAGTCTTTAAAATCATGGCACTGGGTTCTTCAAACGAAGGTAATACTCTAGGAAGCAATTTCTGGGCAAGGAGAGTTTGGGGTATAGAACTCATCTATCAAAGCTCTTTTTTTTTTAATTATTTTTTAATGTTCATTTACCTTTGAGAGAGAGAGAGAGAAAGAGGCATGAGTGGGGGAGGGGCAGAGAGAGAGGGAGACACAGAATCCAAAGCAGGCTCCAGGCCCTGAGCTGTCAGCACAGAGCCCGATGTAGGTCTCGAACTCATGGACTGTGAGATCATAACCTGAGCTGAAGTCGGATGCCCAACCGACTGAGCCACCCAGGCGCCCCTGTGTGTTTAATTTTTAAAGCAGTGACAGTAACTGTCCCCTGTCCCTGTCGCCCAGCCACACGTCTCCTTCCCTTGCTGGAGGAACTCCTGTCGTCCTTTTCTTGTGTATCTTCCCAGAGATCTTCCCTCCATGTGCAAGTGTATACAGATATGTGTATATGTAGTTTAGGTTAAAAAAAATTACATATTTTTGCATTGGTTATCCTATGTGTGGTTCAAGATTTAAAACAAATAGAGTGGCTTTCCTTGAAGAGTCTCCTCTCGCTTCTGTTCCCAGCTACCTGCTTTCCCTCCTCAAAGATCGCTGAAGTTAAGTGTCTTTGGTATTCTTTTTTTTTTTTAATGTTTATTATTGTTGAGAGAGAGAGAGTGCAAGTGGGGGAGGGGCAGAGAGAGAGGGAGACACAGAATCTGAAACAGGCTCCAGGCTCCGAGCTGTCAGCACACAGCCCGACGCGGGGCTTGAACTCACAAACCTCAAGATCATGACCTGAGCCGAAGTCAGACGCTTCACCGACTGAGCCACCCAGGCGCCCCATCAAAGCTTTTTATTAAAGTTTGTTTTGAGAGAGAGAGAGAGAGAAAAGCAAATGCGCACAAGTGAGGGAGGGGCAGACAGCGGGAGAGGGAGAATCCCAAGCAGGCTCTGCATGGTCAGTGCAGACCCCAACTCGGGGCTCAATCCCACAAACCATGAGATCGTAACCTGAGATGAAATCAAGAGTCAGACGCTCAAGCAACTGAGCCACCCAGGGGCGTCTCATCTATCAAAGATTTTAAATGAAAACGGTCAACATGTGAGAAAGGCTTCTGCTGCAATTTTTCGGGAAAATCCACTCCCGTGAATATCCTGTCCTCCACAACACAATGCCGGATGACATGAACAAAAGCAGCTGACATTACTGAGTACCTAGTATGTACCAAGCCCTGGGCTCAGTAAGCACTCTCTGTACACGCTTTCCTCACAAAAACCCCATCTTACACGGGAGGGCACGGAGTCTTCAAAGGGGTCTGTGACCTGTTCAAGGAGGTGCTCAAGCTAGATCAGAAGCCAAGCACAGCCCAGAGCCGACTCTTACCTGCCACGTGCGTGGAACTCAATACAGTGTTGAGACGGCACCTGTTCATCAAGTCGGCCTCATAAGGCACGCCTTGCTTTGGTTTCAGTTTCCCCTCCGAGCTGTCGGCCATGAGCCAGAAGTTCAAGTGTCCTTCTTGGGTCCAGGGGGCAGATGCAGGGTCACAAGGCAGGCCAGGGTGACCAACCAAAGATCAGAATGTTCTGTAAAGTCTGCCTCAGGCAGTGGCAGGCCCAGGTGAGGCATACGAAAATGTCACACCTGCAGACAATCTCCAGTGTGTGTGTGTGTGTGTGTGTGGCGGGGGTGCCCAAATGCACCGTAAAGGGGGTCTGACTCTTATTTTAAAATAAGCCTGGGCTGGCCATCTCACAAAACTCCCCTTTCACTGAAGCCAGTGCTGCCCTCTCTGCAGACACATCACCCTCTATAGCTCCAGGTTACCCTTTGCACCTGGTACCTGACACACAGGTACAAGCACCATTTGTCTCCATGCGCACTAGATTCTGGTTCACATTCCACAGGCCTTAAGAAGCTTCGGAGTCTCTGAGCCTTTTCATGGCTTTTTCCGATTCCACACTTTTTTTTCCCAATAATTCCACCAGCTTTGTCAGTTCCGCTGCTTCCTCTTCCTTGGGTAGGAGGAGGTCCTCCTGGCCCCTTCTGATTCCTCTCCCTTCTGGGGGGGGCCCCACAAGCCTCTCACCCCCTACCACCCGGTGCTGCCTTGGCCACAGTCAGGCCCCCCTCTCCCACTGCAGCAACATCTGGCTTATTGCGAGCACCTCTCTGAGATATTAATTCTTATAAAAGTCAACAGTGAAATTTACTGTAATATTAATTCTAACTTCTTAGAGTGAGGATCTGGGCTCCCCTAAGAGGATAAACTATATCACTGCCTTCTGGTGGCAGCAATTAGTGGAGGGATCATAAGTCGGGGCTTTAATAGTAGATTATCATCACAGTGTTCCGGGAGAAGCTCTCCTTATTTGCATTAGAATGATCCTATAGTCTTCAGGGAGTTCTGTAATCCCAGAGTGCTTGCTCAGACACCCCAGGATTTCTGCAGTAACACAACTGTCATGGCCCCACATGTTACCTTCTTGATTACCAAGCAGTCCTACAAGGTCCTACAAGGTCGCGGTTGTCCTCACTTTGCAGATGCAGACAATGAGGCTCATGGGGAGGAACCCATTTGCTCAAGGGCTGCCTGGCCCCGTTCTGCGTGTTTCCCACTCCCCCTGCAGCACCCTGAGGAGTGAGTGTCTGTTGATGACTAAGCACAAGTATGTGGACAAAAGCAGGTGTCCAGCATCACAGTGTGCAAGGCACCCAAGACCACCCGAGACGGTGGTCTGTTATCAGCCTGGGGAACGTTCTAGGGCAGATCGAGAGAAGACGCTGCACCAGAGGAGCAGGGCCATCGCCGGGGCTCACCCACCACACAGCATTCATCGTCTGAAGGTGTCACCCGCATTGTCCCGGGGAGCACTAGTATTCCTGATTATCAGCAGAAATCCATTGGCAGACAGTCATGGTAGCATGGCAGGAAGAACTGGAAATAAAAAATGTCTCCGAGAATGAAAATGGGTCCGTTCCTTTAGTGCAGGACTTCTCAGAGCCTTTAGTATGTTATTGTGCATTTTGGATCTCTAAGAGGGGAGTTTAGAATATGCTAGCCACCTGCATATACCTATAGTATACTGTATTATACTGTATTACATTATACTTTACCATATTGTATCATACCGTACTATATTATACTATGTACTACATTGCATTATACTATACTGCACACGGTATATTACATTGTACTATACCTAACTATATCATATTGTATCGTACTTTACTACATTGTATCATACTGTACTGCATTACACTGTATTATACTATACTGTACATATCCAATATGTATAGTATAATACATAGTACATGGTACTACACTATATACGGTATATTACATTGTACTGTGCTATACGGTCTTGTCCTGTATTGCACGGCACTGTATTATACTGTACTATATTGCATTATCGTATCAGATTGTATTTTTGCAAAGCCAGACAAGTTCTGGGAAAGTCTCCTTGGGAAACACTAGTATAAGCTCGTCTCTCCTCTTTTTCTCCCCTCACAAAAGAATTTCCCCTGAAATTCCAGTACTAAATCTCTACTCCCCAGATAGCAGCACTGGTGCAAACCACACTGACTTTTAACCCTAATTAAGATGGATTCCTTTGCACTAGGATGGTTATAGTCACAGGCGGCAAGGTCATTTTCAAGTATGTTAATAGTTCTGTTTGACAAAAGCAGGGTCACCATGTCCCCAAGCAAGAGGCATGCTGGGAAGAGCTAGCCCCTGCCCATCAAAGTTCTGAAGGCAAAAATACACACATTCAAGGGAAAGGAGACTCCCCAGAGAAGCACCATTATCTTTAAAAATTCATGGTAAATTTTACACTGAAATTAGCAATTCACTTTTTAAAACTGAGGAAGCTGGGGGCTTTTGTTTTGTTTTAAACTGGGGACTGAGAGCAAGATCAAAGCACCCCATCAGTCCTTCCTTGTCTTAGCTGCTGTGCTGGGTACTTTGTTCGATGTGTTCACCGGAGTTTGGAACCACTGGCCACTAGAGACTTGGGGGAACATTCCAGTTGAGATTACTACCTGCCAGGAAGTCTCTGAAATTTCTGGCTGGGGTTTGCATGATGGACGGGCTCACCTTTGAAGAATGCAGTTTTTTGAAAGTAGGGAGTGGAATTTGAAGCCTGGTGTCATCCGTACAATATCTGTAAAGTCCTTGTAAATTGTCCCTCCAATTCTGGAGAGTAGTGAGGTGATGAAAAGTTCTTCAGAAGCAGTTTTGGTCATAAGTAACAGAAAACAACCCTAGTGGAAAAAAAAAGTGTGTTTCCCAGCACCCCAGAGGCTGAAAATGCTGCTTACTCTCCCTCCCAAGCCCCCCTTACTCCCAGGGATTGCCATGTGACATAGTTCTAGCCAAGGTGGGCAAAGAGAATTCTTCAGGGGTACTGGGAAACACTTACTTCCTTATAAAGAGAGACTCCCGGAGTGCATTTACTTCGTCACACGATTGGATTCCTTTACTCCTGCATTCCAGCATGATTCAATGAAGATGTGATTCCTGGGGATACAGCAGCCACCTTGTGATCATGACGGGGGTATCGCCGACATCCTGAAGATGGTGGACCAGGAGGATGGAAAGGGCTGGAGGCCTTTGAGACCACCTACTTCCCAATTTCTTATTATCTCTAATATTAATAAACCCTCTTTGGTCAACTTGCTTTCAACTGGGTATTTTATTATTTGCATCTTAAAGGATCTCAGCAGACATAGCTATGTGATGTAAAATCAAGCATTTTTAGATAAGAAGGCAGATTCCGAACTTCTCTTGAAAAATCAGAAGATCCGGCCCTGGGCTCGCCTTCCTACCTGGCAGCAATCTGGAACTAAAGAGACCCTGCCACCTTCTACCTGGGGTGGGTGCTCTTCAGCTGGGCTCGGCTTCCTCCCCTGCCTCCCTCCTGCCCTGCTCACTCCATTCCCTCCCCTGTTGCCTCCAGGTGTCTGACCTTGTGCCTGCTGATCTCTAATTGGACTTTGAGCAGGTTCACTAGGGAAGGAAGGAAGGTCTCACAGACCACGGCCGCCAGGATGGGTTCTGACTGCTTGCGCTGTGTGCGACCTGCTTTGCCAGAGCGCCTACATTAGTAACCCCTCACACCCAGAAGGGGTCAGGGGCACGCAGAAGTGCCTTCATTCACGGCCACTTCGTTAGTGCCTTATGGTGTTATTTTTCCTTCATGTTAATAGAGCATGAAATTAAAACGTGTGGATCCACAAAAACACCGGCCTTTTGTGAACGTACGCGGTTCGTTATGGCTTCTAAGAATCCTGCCACAGCTTTACATCATTACGTCCTTTGTAACTTTACAATTTCATGAAAGCTTTTACGTGGCCTGGGGTAGGACTTTCCCTTCAATTACCAGCATTAACAGTGCTCTGTTCTTTGTTACTTTTCAGAATCCTTCCATTTATCTGTAAATGTAAGTTATTTACATTAAATTTCCATTTCATGGCCCAGCATTTGAAGTCATCAGTAATAAAGTGTAACTCTCACTTTTGTCCCGCCTGTTAAGCAGAGCTCTGGTAACTACAGAATCAAAGAAGTATCTGAGGGGCGCCCGGGTGGCTCAGTCGGTTGAGCGTCCGACTTCAGCTCAGGTCATGATCTCGTGGTCCGTGAGTTCGAGCCCCGCGTCGGGCTCTGGGCTGATGGCTCGGAGCCTGGAGCCTGCTTCCGATTCTGTGTCTCCCTCTCTCTCTGCCCCTCCCCCGTTCATGCTCTGTCTCTCTCTGTCTCAGAAATAAATAAAACGTTAAAAATATATATATATATGAACTGTAACTTTTTTTTTTAATAGCATCAAAGGATCCTTCTCTTGCGTTGTTATTTGTGACTATATTTTTGAAAATTGTAAACACTTAGTTGAATCAGATTATTTGATTTCCTAATTTTACATGAATTTTAGCCCCGGATTTTAAATCATGTCATACAGATTGCTATGGTTTCGCTTCTAAAGTATATCGCATGTGTTTTCTGAGTTGCTTGTGAGTGTAGCTGCCGTGGTTTTTAGAAATCAAGAGTCTGGCTGTGGATGAAAGGCAACTCAAGCCTTCCCTCCCCCCACCCCACCTCACGACGGGAGGGTCACCCCACGGCTCTGTGCTGACCCCAATTTGGAAGGACCGCAGCTGGAGAGGGCTGCACAGGGGCTCATTTGTAAAAGGTCTTCACAAGGCGGTATGTGCACCCGGGGGCTGAGCTCACGGTATAGACAGCTAATCGAAAACATCCTGATGGTTCTAACTGGCACACTCAGCCCAGAGCTGCTCGGGTGATAATTTGTACAGCCACTCGAGTCTTTGCAGACAGAGGCAGTCTGTTACTGCAACTGCTGCAAAGTGTCAGTCTTTAGTCATCAAAGACGCACCCCTTCGCAGCAGGCCCAGGAACCGGGAGAACCGCGGGGTGCGTCTGAGCAGAACCGAATGGAGGGAAGGCTCACTGCTTTGAAAAGAACAAACTGGCCAAGGAGCAGCACGGTCTGCCCTCGGATGGCCAAGGTCCTCGGCTGGCTGAGCTAAAACGGCATTCTTGACTCTGTTCCGGTGCTTTCTACCGGAGCCCCGTCATGTGGAAATGCCACCTGCCAGACAGGAGGGGGGAACACGCCGCTGTTTAAAGAAGACCTTCTGGCAGAGTCCTGCCACACTCGGGTCCTCAAGGGGAAAGGTCCTACCCTGAAGCTGCTTCTTACTGCCAGAGGTCACCCGGCCATCCCCTGGAAAGGATCTGGTGCTCGCCAGCCCTCAGACAACTGCAGCGACCCCCTCTCCATACTGGCACTCAGGCATCTCTGTTTTCACTGTACTGGGTGAAGTCACTTGTGTGAAGCCGTTCACCTCATTTCCTTCTAAATTCAATGATTTAAGAACCCTGGAGGGGCGCCCAGGTGGCTCAGTCCTTTAAGCATCCAACTCCGGCTCAGGCCATGATCTCACGATTCGTGAGTTCGAGCCCCGCACCAGGCTCTGCACTGATGGCGTGGAGCCTGCTTGGGATTCTCTCTCTCTCTCCCTCTCTCTGCTCCTTGCTTGCTTGCTCCCTCTCTCTCTCTCAAAAATACATAAATAAACTTAAAAAAAATAAAAGAAGAAGAACCCTGGAAAGACTAAGACAGGAGCCCTAAGCTTCAGCTCCATTTCAGAGACGTCTGCTATGATAGGCTGACCTTTCAGAAAGTTTCCAAGTTCAGCACCTAGAATGACCTACAGCCAGAGCTGGCTTTGGACCAGCTGCCCACGCTGGCCTCAGCTGTGAAACACACCACGTCTTGGAATGACTTTTGCTGCCCTGGACAGCTGACACCACGTCTTCCAGCTTGGAGGCTTTATTACGTTTCACGACCATGAAAACATAGGACGGTGGCTATTACAGCAAACACTGAGGACAAAGGAATGGACCGAGTTGCACCCACCCTCCCCTGGCAGCCTCCTTCCCCACGTCTCTCAGAGACTGTCCCTGCGTCCTTCCTTTGCAAACTCAAGAAAGTTGAAAGGAGACATTGAAAGTAGCAGGAATGCCATCGGCCAGATGGAAGCAGAGGGATAACTTTGAGGAACAGTTGATGAAAAACACACTACAGAAAACCTCTCCTACTGCGTTGTGATGCCGGGGTGGAAGAGTGTGCCCTGGGCTCAGCGTCCATCCTCCCGAGACCGCAGTCATACGGGGCCTTCGGTGATGCCCTCCAGAGGCATGCTGGGCGCGCTGTCCCCTGTGGGCCGCTCATCTTTCTTCAGCGACGTCGGGACTCGGAGGCTGACGTACGGTTTGTGACAAGCTGTGTTGGCCAGAGGGGGGTAGTGCTGTCTGTAGCAAATGTACGCAAAAATGAGGCCAATGACTCCACCCACAAAAGAATCTAGGCAGAAAGAGCAAAACGGGAGACACGTGTTACGATTCATTCGTATGTGGCCAGTTACGTTTTCCAGAAAGCGCTTTTCCCACCTGCTGCGGTGACTGGTTTGCTTGCCGGGCCCCCTGAAAGACCACAAGAAAGAGAAATCATGCTAGAGGTACAGATCTTGGTGGCCTCTCCAGATCTTTTCACGTCTAGAACTTAAAGATCCCTTTAAAATGTTCACTTGATTCCTTCCGATGTCTTTATTTTTTTGTTTTTTTAATTTTTTTTTCAACGTTTTTTATTTATTTTTGGGACAGAGAGAGACAGAGCATGAACGGGGGAGGGGCAGAGAGAGAGGGAGACACAGAATCGGAAACAGGCTCCAGGCTCCGAGCCGTCAGCCCAGAGCCTGATGCGGGGCTCGAACTCACGGACCGCGAGATCGTGACCTGGCTGAAGTCGGACGCTTAACCGACTGCGCCACCCAGGCGCCCCCCTTCCGATGTCTTTAATATGCGTTTGAGCACCGCACGAACTCAGATTTGCATTCTCGAATTTCGAAATCAATTCTAGATTCTGGAAGGAGTCCAGCCACCTCTACAGGATCTAGATACCTGTGATTTCTGGTTCTTCTGCAAGTTTCCACTAGAGACCTGCAGAATCGCTGGCGTGTTACAGACACCCGTCGAGCAGGCAGTCTCTGCCTCGTGGGAAGTGATTTTCCAGGGAAGAAATGAACCTTCTGAGTCACAAAGTGAAGAAAACATTTTATGACACACCAGGATCGCCGACTCAACAGATCTCTGGTGTGAGAATCCCAATCCCCCTAACATCTCGTCAAGTTGAGGGGCCGAGGGGGACAGAGGAGGCAAAAAAAACAAAAAACAAAAAACAAAACAAAACAAAAAAAAAACCATCTACAGGCAGAACAGGTACCTACACGATTGGGGCAGCCCCCTTGCTAAGAAGGCATTCAGCTGGGGGTGCCTGGGTGGCTCAGTCAGTTAAGCGTCCCACTTCGGCTCAGGTCACGATCTCCTGGTTCATGAGTTCGAGCCCCATGTCGGGCTCTGTGCTGACCAGCTCGGAACCTGGAGCCTGCTTGGGATTCCGTGCCTCCCTCTCTCTCTGCCCCTCCCCTGCTCGCACTGTCTCTCTCTCTCCTTCAAAAATAAACATGAGAATTTTTTTAAAAATTAAAAAAAAAAGAAGGCATTCAGCTGATGACCCACAGCGACCCCATGAATGCAGCCCACCCCAACAACCCTCATTTGGTGTGTGTATGCATGTGCGTTGCACTTTAAACTGTGTCTATAGATTATTCTTGCCAAAAAGACCCCAGACCCTTCCGGAGGCTGCTGCCTGGGGGTTTCCTCTTCCGCGTTTACCATCTTGTTGGACTGCACACACCTCCTATAGGCAGACAGCATCGTGAACTCCTGAGTGGGGTCACAAGGCATAAGTAACGGAATTAAATCAAGTTCCTCAAAAGGAGAAGCTCTTCCCATTGCCTGTGACCGGCAGCCTCTAAAAATGTGCCAGGACTCAAGGGCTCAAGGTCGGAGAGTTGGCACTATTGTTTTGTGTTTCCTCTAACCCCAGGGAAGAGCCCCGCGGGGGCATTATTTTTATCAGGGTCTGAAATGACCCAGGACATCTGCATTTGAGCCTCTGACTGCTGAACGGACCAAATAACAAAACCCACAGATAATGTCATTTGGCTTTCCATTTTCCGGGGCGCAGCATCCCCCTGGGTACACCACTGTCCACAGGACATCGAATCGTTCTGAGTATGGGTTCCCTAGGCTGACGGCAAGGCGAGTGGCAAGTCCCGGCCATGCTGTCTTCCCATTTCGTTGAAAGAGCGGACAGGGGTATCACAGGTCCGCCAGAGTCATTAGAAAAAATAAGGGCAACGCAAGGTCTAGGCAAGCCGCCTTCTCAGCCAAGCCATCTGGGGCTTTATTACAAAGGTGGTGAACAAGGGCCAAAAAAGGACTTACTTTATGAGGGAGACGGCCATCAAGTGCCTCGAGTGGGCTATTGGTATTTTGATGAAATCAACACTCACGTCCTGTAGGGCATGTGCTGACAGAAAAGCGGGCAGCGGACAAACAGGCCTTTATTAAGGGAAAAACCACTTGGGATGGATTTTACCCTAACTATGGTAGCATGGGACCAGAGGGTTCGAAAGGGGAATGCACGGATCTCCGTGTCCCTGAAGTACGAAATAGCGGAGTCTCTTTACTCAGCATCAATGTCATGTGTATGTGCTGCACAGGTATCAGGGGTCAGGCGTGATGTCTGGTCCCAGGGCACGAGGTTGAATACAACGTACACATCCACAGTCCTAAGGGGCCGGATGGACACTAAACAGTGACAGCCTTATCAGTGAGCTGCCGCTGTGCCATATGCCATGAAGGAGAAGTGAGGGTCTGTGAGGTCGCCCAGTGGAGTAGCCTGGGCTGGTCTGGACTGGGGGAGTCTCACCAAGGACATGGCCCACGGGCCAGCCGTGCAGGATAAGTAGGCGTGACCCGGGGGGGAAGTGGGCAGTGGAGACAGGGAGGGCACCTGCAGTCTTCCAGGCAGAGGAAAGAAGGAAGGGGCTTGGCAAATTTGGGTACCTGAGAGAAGGATTATCTTTTACCTGGTGGTGTCTTCGTAATCCTGCAGGACATACGACCATGAGGTATTCCAACTTCAAAAAAAAAAAAAAAAAAAAAGGCAGGAAGGTGTCTGGGGGGTGGCTCAGTTGGTTAAGTGACTGACTCTTGATCTTGGCTCAGGTCATGACCTCACGGTTTGTGAGTTCGAGCCCTGTGTCCAGCTCCATGCTGTGAGCATGGATTCTCTCTCTCCCTCTCTCTGCCCCTCTCAGCTCACACTTGCTCTCTCAAAATAAATAAATAAACTTAAAAAGAATAAGGGGCGCCTGGGTGGCTCAGTCGGTTAAGCGTCCGACTTCGGCTCAGGTCATGATTTCACGGTTCATGGGTTCGAGCCCCACGTCGGGCTCTGTGCTGACAGCTCGGAGCCTGGAGCCTGCTTCAGATTCTGTCTCCCTCTCTCTCTGCTCCTCCGCCACTGGTGCTCTGTCTCTCTCACAAAAACAAATATTAAAAAAACTAAGTTGACCGTGAGGTATTCACATACCCTCAGGTAATACGGACACTCAGCAAGGAGCAGGGACCCCACGGGCTTTCTGGGCTGCCGTGTGTGCATACTTCTTAACCTATACCCACCACCCAGTATTGACTTCCCCTTGACAACCTCCCTCATCTTCGTTTCCAAGGGCCCAGCAGTTCTTAGTAAATGTTTGGTGAATGGACACGTGCCGAACAGCACTGACAAGACGCACTAGAGAATCGACATGACCAGCCACAAAAAGCCACATATACTGTGATTCTATGAATGCGCAATGCCCAGAATAAGGAAGTCCATCGAAAAAAAAGGAAGATTAGTGGTTGCCAGGAGCTGGGGTAGGGGTTTCTTTCTGGGGTGAAGAAAATTTCCTGGAATTAGATAGTGGTGATGGCTGCACAACTCTGAACATACTAAAAATCACTTTAAAGGGAATGAACTACAAGTTATGAATCATACGTCAACAAAACTCTTTAGAAAGTCGGGGGAGGGAAGCAACACCAGATGGGCTCCAACGGTGGTAGAAATCAGGCAACCTGGATTTGATTCCCACTCATAAAATGGGCCCCCACCCCCTTCTCATGAGGTCAAAGGACAGGACAGCCTCTCTCTGGGTCTGGCAAATGGAAGTGCCAGGACATCCTGGCCGTGCTCACTTGGTCTGGCACAAATAAGCAGAAAGGCTTCTGAAGATGCACTGTCAAGCCCCCTGGGGGAGCAAACACATCTCTCTGTTGCCATGGCAACATCCAAGCTCACTAAGCTGGCCTCACTTGGGCCCTTGTATGCCTTGGGCTGTATGACCCAGGATACCAGGGTAAAAATTAGCTCTGACAAACTCAACAAGCCCACATGACGATTTCTGCCATTCCGCCACAATGGACTTGTGGAATGAAGTTTCCCGTTTTTGTGACTTTGAGTCTCTAAGAAAGAACTTTCAGAGCACAGAGGGTGCGTGTTCCATCCGGTATGCTGGCAGCCGCAGTGTGGTCTCCCTCAGTACCACACCTCCCGTGAGGGACATGCCCAGCACACAGGCACAAGAGGCCGGATGAATGAATGAGTGAATGTTTAAGGTGTAATTGTTTGGTTCATTTTTAAAGGAAAAGAACTTGCAGAGGAAAGGTTAATTTTAATAAAACCAGTGTGAAGAAAAACACAGTACTGGTAAGAAAGGAACATGATTTAGTTAATATCATTCATTCATTCATTCATTCATTCATTCAACACATTTACTGGACACTGTTATGAGCTGAATTGGTGGCTCCCCACCCTGCGGGGGGAAAAAAAAAAAAGATATGTTGAAGTCCTCATTGCAGTTTTCAGAATGTGACTTTATTTGGATACAGAGTCCGTGTAGGGGTCATCAAGTTAAAAGGAGATCATGAGAGTGGGCTCTAACCTAATATGACTGGTGTTCTGGTAAAAGGGTAAATTTGAACACAAAGACAGACACACAGAAGGGAAGAGAGTGTGAAGAAACACAAGGAAAACACTGGGGGCACAGATTGGAATTATGCTGCCATAAGCCAAGGTGCATCTGGGGCTACCAGAAGCCAGAAGAGGGGAAGGATCTTACCCTACCGGTGTCAGCGGGAGTGTGGCCCTTCTCACACCCTGATTTTGGACTTCTAGCCTCCAGAAAGAACTGTGAGACACTTTCTATTGTTCTAAGCCACTCAGTTTATGGCACTTTGTTACAAGAGTCCTAGGAACCTAACACAAGTACCCACCATGTGCCATGCCAACGAAAGAGACAAAAATCTCTGCCCACATGGAGATTAGACTCCAGTGCAGAGTCCACAAACTAGGGCAACTATTTAGTTATATATTGTCCATAGCTGCTTCCACACTGCTACAGCCAAATCCAGGAGCTGGGACAGAGAGTGTATGGCCTACTTAAAGCCTAAGAGATTTACTATCTGACCCTTTACAGAAAAAGTCTGCAGACTTCTGGTCTAGTGGATAAGGACAGACAATAATCAATACATAATAAGCTACTTAGTTCATCAGGCAGTGATAAATGAGCAAGATAAGAGCGCTAGGAAGCTCGGAGGAAGGGCTGCCAAATCACCAGAGTGACCATCACAAGATGTCCTCAGCCAGAATGTAATGCTTGAGTCAAGGTCAGGAGGGGGAAGGGAACAAGCCACATCTACAGAGGAAGTTGGATTCTAGAAATATTTTGAAGACAGAGCCCATAAGAGAAACCAGAGACAGTGAGAGAAAGCAGAGGGGGGAAGAATTCCTTGGAGTGAAGTAAAGCAAGGTTATCAGTGAGCCTTTTTGAGCAGCCACCATCCATCTTCCCTGGGACCTGAGCAACAGGGGAAGGCCAGGGCTAACCTGGAGGCCCTGACTCACACTCCCTTTGGCCTGGCCCAAACGCTGTCCAGTGGGTTCTGATGGGAGGGAGCAGGGTGACTTGGGGCTGCAGACTGCCCAGCCCTCCTACGGGGCAGCTAGGGTAGGAAGACAGAGATGGGCAGACTCATAAGCCATTGAGGATTGGAGGCTCCCAGACCCCGACCAACGTTCGGCAGCTGATGAGGAGTGTGAATGCAGACCCCACTACAGAGGGCAGCCGACAGTGGAGGAAAAAGGAGCCGAGATCAGTTCACTCCAGACCAAGGATATGCATGGGAGAGTATCAGTGCTTCTGTCCTATGGAAGGCTGGTGGGGTTCTGGTAGGAATAGTAATATAGTTCCAAGGGGTCCTTTTCAAGTCACTTTGCTCAGAGACTGCTTCTGACAGCCCAAGGAAACAAATGGTTAAGAGCGTGTATCCCTCAACTATGTGTATGTGGGGGATGGGGGGCAGAGGTAGCAGCCTCTGCCTCACTTTTTAGTGTGACACCTGAATAGTCCAGCAAAGTGCCCCTACCTCCCAACCACCTCGTCTTCACATCTAATAACCTCAAGTCTGGTAACTACACAAAAATTCATTTCAAATCACAGACGCTTCACAGCCCAGTAAGGGAAATGTCGTGAAGGCAGAGGCAGCCATCTTGAAAACTTCAGCCCGCTCAAATATGGCATCCGTGACTGACAAGGATGCTTTCTAACTTGGGCTGGTTGGGAATGAAGGGCCCTTTCTCCCCTGGAGACCCATTTTCCTGTATTTCATTCAGAGGGAGATGCTCTTTCTTAGAATGAAACACCATACAAGTAAGCAGGGCTGCTGAGAATGACATTACAACTAAAGAAACCAGTGTCGGTTACCCCCAAAGGTGGAGTCACATAAGGAAAGCCTGGATCCAGATACAGGAATTTGAGGGCAGCGTATTATGCCCATTCACATAACAAACTATAATTCTTGCCACTCCCAGCTGTCATACTTCACTGACTAGAAAACATGAACACACAACACTATGAGTTGAGGCAGAAGGAAGTTCAGTAAGATGCTCTTCTCCTTCTTTATATTTTTTTCCACATATATTTTTCTTAGCACGGGAATTCCATAAATTTTAACTCTTGAAAACACATGACTAATCACAAAGGTAAACCTCTTTACGAGGTGCTGGGTTTTATAGTCAGCATCACCCACAAAACTCTGCCAGTTGACCTGGAAGCCAGCATGTCACAAAACACGGAGAACTTCAGCCACACACAGATTTGCTACCCATCTAGCTGGTTTTATTTCTGAAAAAGTCCTGCTAAATGTTTCACGTGCCCCTTCCTGCCATGGCCCGTGCCCTCCATTTTCTTCACTTAATAAAACAACAGGCTGGTATATTTAGAGTGCAGCTGGGAAGACGGAAAAGACAAGAAGGGTGTTGACAACAGAAAACAACAATGATGATGAAAAGAGTAAGGCATTTGCGATTATGAGCTATATTGGATAAGAATATGTAATTGAGTAACTGGACGTACTTCTCCATTAGGCACGGTTGTATAAATCAAAATGGAAATGGACTCGTAAAAATCTCATCATACTAATGTTATTAACTAAAGTCTATAATGAGAGAAATTCATGTTTTGCTGATGCCTATGGGGCCCCATGTGAATTCCCATCATAATGGACGGCCCCTGCCCATGGTCACTGGGCAGGCTCAGTCTGTGAAGAAAAACAACAACCTATTTATCTCCATCAGGAATCCTGCCTCAAACAGCCACCCCCACACTGTCTATCCCTTCTCCAAGCTGGAAACCTTGGAGGCCTCCTTGATTACTCCCTCAATAAGTGAGTGTTTACTGAATAAAATTTCCCACTCATTGAACACTGCTACTTTATTTTTTAGAGAGACAGAGCGGGGAGAGTGTGCGTGTGAGAGGAGGAAAAAGACAGAAGGATGGAGGGAAGAAGGGAGAGAGAGAGAGAGAGAGAGAGAGAGAGAGAGAGAGAATGGATCTTAAGCAGGCTCCACCCTCAGCATGGAGCCTGAGTTGGATGCTCAACTGACTGAGTCATGCAGGCACCTCGAACACTACTGCTTCTTAACACATAATAAGGGAGGAAAAGCGGGGGGCTGAGGTACACCGTAGATCAGGGGTTCTCGACCTCAGCAGCAGCCATCTGGGGCTGGATAGGTCTTTGTTGTGAGGAAGACATGATCTTGTACATTGTAAGATGTTCAGTAGCATCCCTGGCCTCCCCCCACTAGGTGCCAGGAGCAATCACCATTACCACCACCCCCAGCTGTACAAAAAGAAACTTCCACACATTGCTAAGTGTTCCCTGGGAGGTACAGCAGTCACCCCTCTGTTGAGACCACTGGTGTAGAGAGTGACAGATGGCCTCATAAAGGGGAGTTCAGGTAAAATGAACCGGACTTGTTTCAGAGCCCATTAAAGAATCCAAGGAAGGGCACAGTCCTCTCCTGGCTAATTCTAGGGGTAGCAATTGAACAGATGATGGCACAGGTGAACTGGTACTTGACCCACAGCAATGACCTGTACCAATGGACATCGATGTACCATGTACACTCAGTTTTGCCTGACTGCCATGGAGGTCTACCGTGACAGGTTGCTTTGCCCCTCAGGTGTGGCCCTAAACGTCGTGGAACGTAAATTCTATTGCTTCACTTGCCCATCAGCCCACAGAGCATTAATATCCTCCTTCTACTGCTCCAAGTCCCTCTGTGTGCCAGGTGGATGAGATGGGTCTGAAGCCCTGATGCCAGCAGGCCTTTGATGCACCAGCTGCGTCATGAGTCTACCACTTTGACAAAGCCTAGGACTGTGAGTCTTCATCCTTCCATGACGCACCAGCCATACCAAGGTCATGAGGACCAAAACTATTTCAGAGAGGCCAACCTCACGTCTTCGGGTTTCAGGACAAGATTGCTGCATGAAGGCTCTTCCTGCCTTCCAAGATGAAGCAGCGGTCTATTCCATTGTGAAACCCTTAATTGTTTCTCAAATCCAAAGTGACTGAATAAACGTGCACGCCAAGGATTCATAGCTTACAAATAGACCATGTTCCCTTCCAAGCACAACCAGGCCTGACCCTGCTTAGCTTCCGAGATCAGACGGGATCGGGCACATTCCAAAGGATATAAAAATGCTGACTCAAAGGGGCATACGCACCCCAATGTTTATAGCAGCACTATCAACAATAGCCAAATTATGGAATGAGCCCAAATGGCCATCAACTGATGAATGGATAAAGAAGATGCAGTGTGTGTGTGTGTGTGTGTATGTATACACACACACACACACACACACACACACACACACACACACAATGGAATACTACTCAGTGATGAAAAAGAATGAAATCTTGCCATTTACAACAACGTGGATGGAACTAGCATGTATTATGCTAAGCGAAATAAGTCAGTCCGAGAAAGATAAATATCATTTGTGGGATTTAAGAAACATGCCAGATGAACATAGGGGAAGAAAAGGAAAAATAAGAAAAACAGAGAGGGAGGCAAGCCATTAGAGACTCTTAAATACAGAGAACAAACAGCATTGCTGGAAGGGTGTTGGCTGGGGGGATGGGCTAAATGGGTGATGGCCATTAAGGAGGGCACTTGTTGGGATGAGCACTGGGTGTTACATGGTAAGTGATGAATCACTAAATTCTACTCCTGAAACCATTATTATGCTATATGTTAACTAACTTGGATTTAAATTTTAAAAGAAATAGACCATGTTCCAAAAATACATCTGCCTCTAAATCACTTGTTTGGGCAACACAACATATCCTTCTTTAGAAACAATGCACGAAGAGACAACAAAACCAGTTTGCATTTGTGTAATATGTTTTCACTTACAAAGTACATTCAGATCCATTATTTCATTCAGTCTGTGAAATAGCATGTGAAATATGTGGGGGTTGTTGTTTCCAAGTTCAGAAGAAGAAACTTCAGTTTGCAAGGGATATAAATGAAAAGCAGTCCATAAGACACCATCCAGGCCATGATGTTCTTGACCCACAAGGACCCTGGGGAAATGCCCTCATCATCTGGACAACAACGATTCTGTTGGAAAATATTCCCGGGCGCCGTGGGCATGCCCTTCTGCTGTTGACTCAGCGACTCTCTCTCTCTGTTTCCCTTCCATGATGCAGCTCTGTGTTATCCAGAACTTCATCCAAGTCATCGATAAAAGTAGACCACAAGGGAGGGCGCGGGACCCAGCATTATGGCTTCTAGTGGCTTCCCCATCAGGAGGGCCTCAAGACCCTGAACTGCACTTGATGCATCTACCTGTCCAGACCATGCATCAGCCTCCGTTTCCCCTACACTCTTCACTCCCAGCTCCAAGCTGCTGCTAGAGGCTCATGAAGCCCAGAGTGCGAGCTCTAGGAGGGTGGTGGGTGGAGCTGAGGTTGGGGAAGGAGCAAGAGAATCCAGAGAAGATGTCCATTTAGGAGCCCCCCTCACCTCTGGCCTCATCTGCTGCCTCAGGACCACTGGAATGCATAGCTAGGATGAGGTGAGGAGGGCACAGAACCACAGGCAGCGGAGACAGAAAAGGAGGAGGAGGGGAACCGCCTGGTGGCAGCAGGAACCAGGCAAGAAGAGGAGGGACAAGCCCCAGGCCGATCGTGGAAAGCCACACGGATGGGGAATCTGGTTTGGGGCACATATAATTCAGTTTGCTTAAAGCTGACACACTGGCGCTCCTCCCCAAAGCTCCTCAGACTTCATCAGAAACAAAAGACTTGCATGCTAACGCAGACTCCTGGCCACCACTCAAGACCTACCCCCAGAGTCGGCCTCCCAACTCAGGGTGGCCTGCTCCAGGTGATGTGAGGATTGCCCGGCAGGAAACACGGCCCTAGATCCTGCGCTCCTGGCCACCCCACGTCCTCTGGACATCACCTCTGTGTCTGCTCCCTGCTTGCTGTGACAGGTGCAGGCCGTGAGCTGCAGCTTATCTGTAGGAGGAGACGGCGTGGTTTAGTCTTATTCCAGTCCCTCACTTGTTTTGTGTTATTTTCACTCTTCTCGGGTATTTCAGGAGTCGTATGTATAGGTAAGCTTCACCACAGCCTTGGAGCAGCTGCTCAGAACGTGGCTGGCACGGATGCCCGGGCTGGACACATCTTTTGGAAGTGTCACTGTGGTGAGAAATACGTCCTTGCGTGACAGATGTGAGATGTGACGGGAGCCCCAAATCACCTGGCACTAAGTCTGCAGGCTGAGGCAAGTGATCTGGCAGGGAAATCACAGTTGGGTCTGAGGCCGCGGGTCTGCCGTCCCGGCAGGACCTGAGCACGGAGGAGACGGTGGGGCTCCGAGTCTGTACCCAGCAAGGGCAGTATGAAGGTCAGAGCTCCCTTGAACAGGCATGTTTTCTTGAAAACTGCAGCTCCTGTTATTTCAGCCTCCTCTGGTCTGACAGTGGGAGCTTGGTTCTCCCTGAATAGGTGCCTTGCTATACCCATCCCTGCAGGACGGTGTCAGACAACCATGGGGACGGGCCCCGGGCAGGGACTCACCTTGCCAGTGATGCTTGTAGTCACACATGCGGGACAGGGCAATCATCATGGCGCAGTATAGGGGCAAGATGGCGGCACAGAGCCGCCAGCTCTTCCCCCGCCCACTCTCAGTGAAGCAGTGCAGCTTGCCAGCCAAGTAGAACGTCGTGAAGCCAAGGCCAGAAAAGGCAACTGCCAAAGAGAAACAGCAGGTGTTACTCCAGCAGGCGGTAACGGTGGCAGGGACGCGGCACACACCGGGCATCCTATCTACCATCTTGCGCGCCCCAGGGCCAAGGCATGCTGGCACCAGGCACCATCTAGGCAATCTGTGCTCTTGCTAGAACCACGCTGGTATGAAACTTTTAACAACCAGAGTGGCTTTCCAGGCTTGTGTGTGATCAAAATCTTTTCCTTTTCTTTCTCTCTCTCTTTCTTTCTTTTTCTTTTCTTTCTTTCTTTCTTTCTTTCTTTCTTTCTTTCTTTCTTTCTCTTCCTCTCACTCAACAATGATTTAATGGGCATCTACTGTGTGCTAGATGAGCACTACTCTAGGTGGCGGAACAACAAAGCGCATCAGATCCTTTCTCCGTGTCAAGGGGCTCACGGTCTGGTTGAAAGGCATAGCCATGTTAAGAGAGAATTTTAATATAATGCGTTGAGTTCCATAAGGAAAACATGGTGCATGGAACACAAGACCGTGATGGTTGCTTAGATGGGAAGGGTGAGGGAAAGGAAGGGATTTGGGGCTTGGTGGCGTTCACTGAGATGGAGCTGCGTGGGATGCGTCCGATGGAGAAGACGGCGATGAGAAATGCCTTGTTTTCGTCCAGAAATTAGGGTTATTGATACTTAGAATTGCAAAGACCATCCTGACTATGCCAAGCCCATGGTCAAAAGCGTGGAGGCCGGGTGTAGCATATATAATCCCCAAACTTTTCATCCAGTCAGGTTTAAAACACAGTTGGAACTCAGTGAGGTTTAGAGGGGGTCTTCTGTGGGTTTACAAGAATGGCCCTCCCCCCCTGGCTGTTCACGGAGTCACCTGAAAAACTTAGGAAGCTTTACAAAATACTGGCCGCCAGGTCTTGCTGCCAGATATCCTGTTGGTGATGGTCTACTGGTCTGGAGCATGTGTATGAGTGTGAGTGTGCAAGAGTGCATGTGTAGGTGGGAGTGTATGCATATATATGAGTGTGTACGTACAGGTGCTGTGTGTGAGGATGTATGTACATATGTGTGTATGTATTAGTGTGTGCGTATATGTGAATCGTGTGAATATGTGAGTGTGTATAAGTGTGTGAGTGTATACAAACATGTATATGTACGAGGGTGTATGTGTGCACGTGTGCAACTGTGTGTGTGTGTTGTGTAAGTGTGTGCATGTCAGTAGGTGTATATGTGTATATTATGAGTGTGTGTGTATGTATGTGTGTGTATGTGAATGTGAGTGTGTATGTATGTATACGTATGAGTATGTGTGTGAGTAAACGTGAGTGTGGGAGTGTGTACGTGCATACTCCCCAAGTCATTCTAACGTCAGCCAGGATTGTGCTTAGGGCGCTATCGTGGAAGCCGCAGCCCCTGCCTTCTCCAGACACCAGCCTAATCAAAACGTTCCTCTTGCTGGGACAATGTTCCTGGGGGGCAGAGCTCCTTGGTAACTAGCCCACACAGGGACTTGGTAAAACCGGGACTTGCAAACACTCCGGATGCCAGGATGCCGGTGACTTTGAGAGACTGCCCGAAGCCCGAGCAGAAGCCCTGAGTTTGTTACAGATGCAGAACGTCAGGCCTGCCCAGACCCGCTGAGCCAGACTCTGCATTTTGTAAGGTCCATAAGTGACCTACGTGCACCCTCAAGTCTGAGAAGGCCTGGCCTGAAACACAGTCATCCTCTTTATAACACATCTCTAAGAGTCATACAAGAATATGGAGTGTTCTAGAAGATATTCTGGTCGAGTTACAGACATTTCTGAATAATGATTAGCACTTAAATAAACAACAAAGCAGTGCCAATACATACTGAATATTCTGTTTGAAATGAGAATACGTAAGGGGCTTCACTGTCCAGGCCTGTTCTACATTTTTGCTGGGGTGGAAGGTTTTTAAGTGATTCATGGGCATTCCAAGGTGGCCCCATTTGGCTACCATTCTCTCAAGCACAATGGGTTCTTAATTTCCTGTCCTTGCCCACACTGCTGTTTCTTCTATTCATTTATACTCTCCCCTGAGGTCCCAGAGTAGGAGGGAGATGCTGGACAGTTGTCTCTGGTGGGTACTGGCCTCATCCTGAATTCTTACAGGCGAGTAATGGACTTTATTCAAACCAGACAGTGTAGCAAGTCTATCTGGCTGATTACACGGAGCGCAGGAGCCTAAAAGAACTGCCCTGGGGCTGTGTGAAGTTATGGATGAAAGTCTCCAAGATTTCAATCAGAGAGGCAGCTCTACGTGCTGCCAAACTGGCATCTCTTGGGAAAAGAAACGGAAAACAAAAAAGTCAACGAGTACGAGGGGAATGATGAGCAGGAGTTTGTATGTGTCTCCATAAACAAAACTGGTTTGGAGACTTTACGACGGACATGTCCCAGCTCAGGCAGCCAATGCCTCGAGGCACAAGATGGGCAAGGGAAGGGGCTGCTGAAAACCCTCCAAGGTCAAGAACTGGGGTGGGTGGCTCTAGGCCAGACCCTCAGCCTACACTGGACCACCTCCCTGTCCCCCAGGAACTCAAATTTGGCCAGCTTCAGCAGTGGTGGGCTGGGACCCAGTCTTCGGCAGGCAGGTAAAATGACCTCTGTCCCATGTCATGGGACTCATGCTACAGCCCTCGGGAGTGCTGGAGTGTCTGCTTCTCTGAAAAGGAGCAGCCATTCCAAGGCATATCTTTAAAGGCTGGGCTCCACAGTCCAGACCCTTGGCCACCCAGCAGCCTCTGCTCTTCTTTCACACATCCTACTGGGCCTTTGGGCAGTATTTTTTTTTTTTAATTAAAAAAATCTTTTTAACGTTTATTTATTTTTGAGAAACAGAGAGACAGAGTGCAAGTGAGGGAGGGGCACAGAGAGAGGGAGACACAGAATCCGAAGCAGGCTCCAGGCTCCGAGCTGCCAGCACAGAGCCTGACGCGGGTCTCGAACTCATGAACTGTGAGATCATGACCTGAGTCGACGTTGGACGCTTAACTGACTGAGCCACCCAGGCGCCCCCGGGCAGTATTTTTAAAGCAGCGCTGTGTGCCATTGCTTTGCTAGGTGACATGGCAGGCTCCAGTTTCATGCTAAACCTTATGCTTGTCGCTTTCTCAGTGACATTTATACAGCGGTTGAGCCAGCAGAACGTCCTTTGGCAGAGAGCTTCTGGGGCTCCGCCTTGCGGCCAGGGAGGCCCATCTGAACCACGGACACTATGGCCACTTTGCATTCCTGCTTTTCCAAAAGCTGTCTGGATAAGAACCAGGTTCTGCGAAATCACACTGA
Organism: Panthera uncia; assembly: GCF_023721935.1. Lineage (NCBI taxonomy): Eukaryota > Metazoa > Chordata > Mammalia > Carnivora > Felidae > Panthera > Panthera uncia. Next base: position 74,382,891 of record NC_064818.1, on the reverse strand, counting down.
ACTCATGTGATCCCACATTTTGTTCTGCACTGCCTCCTGTGAGGCTGGGGGTTTGTGATGAGAATGTAATCTTCTGGGAGCCTTCCAGCCCTGAGATCCTGGGGCTCCCCAAGGCTCAGATTCAATTTGACTGGGAGAAAAACAAAACTGGGAAGTTTTTAAAGAAATGCTTTCCAAGGCTAGCCAAGCAACCAACACCCTATTCTCTCAAAGAAACGTGCACTTTTGAGACACTGCAGGGCTGGACAGCCTTTCGTGCTCGTGTGGAACAGGTGACACCCTGTGCATTCTGTCTGCCCTTCCCCTTGGACATTGCCCCCATTTCTAGCATGATTAAGGAATGGAGCTGAGAACAGAGCTTTCAAGGCTGTGGACATTTCAGAAGATGACGATCATAGAATAGGGTAAATGCGTTCATATTTTGCTAACATTATGGACAACAGAAATATGATCAGAACACTCCCAAGCCAGTGGGCAAGGGGATACTGAGACTCTACCTGTCCTTGGGGGCTCTGAATTGATTCACTTTCCAAAGTCTGAAACACACACACACACACACACACACACACACACACACACACACACACAGAGCAATCTATGGGATAGAGCATACACCCCTTGCTTTCAGAGCCCGTGGCGGGTTTTCTTAGCTGGAAATAGTCGATTGTAAATATTTATATGTTGATCTGGCTGTGAAAAGCAAAGATGTTCTTGGAGCCTCTAAACTAGGAAGCAGATGAAAGAGGATGATTTCCCGACCCTGTTTCTGGCGCTTTCAATGCTCGCTTGGCTGTGGTCAATGAGAGGAGATAAGCAAAGCGTCACAATACAAGCTGCCCGTCCAGGACGTGACGCGAGGCACATCCCCTGAACAGGGCTCTCTGACTGCCTGGTGATTTTGAAAAGGAATCACTGATTCTTCTCCCAGGCTACACAGGTGAATTGCCATAGGTTTATGAGTCTCCCTTTGCAAAGAAAGTTCTATTTATTTAGCTAGCTTAGATGAAATAATGTGGCTTGCCTTTCCTCCCCAGTTGACTTTTAAACCAAGTGGAAGACCTTTGGACCCCAATGATTGCAAGAAATAAAACTGGCACCAAAAAAAAAAGAAAAATCTTTCAAAATAAATGAGATAAGAAGCAAGGGGACAGATCCTGCTTTTCATGTTGTGCTTTCCATTTGTGCCCTTTTTAATAAATTTCTCCCAAACTGATCATTCCTGGCACCAAAAATGGAATTGCACCCTGATGAGGTCATCTGTACAAATTTTCCATTTTATGATGCTCAAAGTGTTAGTATTTTCTTTTTCAAGAGAGAGAAGGGCAAGACCAGGTGGCTGAATAAATCTTAATACTGAAAGGTGCTTTGAGGAGAATGCACCCCTACAAGACCATCTCTACAAGACCATCCAAAAGCAGCACGTGGGAACAAACCTGCACACTCCTTACAAGCAGGACAGTGCAGCTGGCAGAGATCTGGGTTCTCACCGTGGCTCTGCCATTAACTGAATACACGAGACTGGGCAAGTCACTTTCCCTCTCTGGGACTCGGTTTGCTCTGTAAAATGAGAGACTGAACCACAGGGGCCACCAGGTCAGAGAGGAAACATGAGTCAAGTAGTTGGATATTAGAGGTGACTTTGTGCAGCAGAAAACCTTCCTGGTCTGTCTTTTATTATTCCACTGTTGCTAGATACTCAGATAAGAAACACTTCACTTTCTGAAAACATCAACGGCTCATCGTGATGGTGAATGCCAACTAACACCTGGCCTCACTATTGAGCGACAATTGGGAGTGGGGAGGACTGGAGAAAATGGGAGAACACCTGCCTGTTTAGAGATGCAGCCTTCCCTGTACAGCAGCCGGTGTCTGCCACGTAGAGACGTGGGCTCTGTGTTCCTAGAAGTTTCGATCTTCTAGCACAGGAGGGAAATCCCGAAGTTGACGGTAAATGTCTCCATTTTAAAATATGAACAACTCATCAAAAATTACGACGGTGCAGACCAAGCGAGCCTGGTGGGTGGGCCAACAGGGCAGGATCCACAGACTACTGGTCTGATGGCTCACCTGACCGCTGCCTTCCAGCACCAGCGGTCTACTGTTAAATGACCCTCTAAGCCTGAGCTGAAAATTACAAGTCAACTTGTCCCTGCTCCCCACACCACAGCAAAGAAGCACTTGAGTTTGCGATGATTTTTGTTTATTTTTTTTTAACGTTTATTTATTTTTGAGACAGGGAGAGATAGAGCATGAACGGGGGAGGGTCAGAGAGAGAGGGAGACACAGAATCTGAAACGGGCTCCAGGCTCTGAGCTGTCAGCACAGAGCCTGATGCGAGGCTCGAACTCACAAACCCCGAGATCATGACCTGAGCCAAAGTCGGACGCTTAACCGACTGAGCCACCCAGGCGCCCCGCGATGATTTTCGTTTAAACCAACAGCAACACCATTTTAAGCTGGGCAGGGGATTTGGGGACTAGACAATCCATTGAACAGCAGGGACTACAGACAGTCCCCGACTTACAATGGTTCAACTTATATTTTTTGACTTTATAATGGTGGGAAAGAGATATGCATTCAGTAGAAACTGTACTTTGATTTTTCAATGTTGTCCTTTCCCCATGTTTGTGACATGTGATACGATCTTCCCTCGTGATGCTCGGCCGCCCAGTCAGCCCCGCGCTCCCCAGAGCAAGCAACCGGCACACGGCCATCCTGTTCTTCACTTTCAGTGCAGTGTTCAACAAATCCCGGGAGATATTCAACACTTGATTACAAAATACGCTTTGTGTTAGATGATTTTGTCCAGCTGTAGACTAATATAAGTGTTCTGAGCACATTCAAGGGGAGTGGAGTGGGGAGGGGGGGGTCTAGGCTAAGCTATGAGGTTTTAGTAGGTCAGGTGCATTCAGTGCATTTTCAACTTAATGGTATTTTCAACTTACCACGGGCTTATCGTGACATAACCCCATCATAAGTTAAGGAAAGGCTGTATTGTGTGCTGTTGAAGAGTGCGGGCTTTTGAGGCAAACCCATGTGGTGTTCAGCTCTGCCACTTAACTCCCATAGAAGCTCACCTCTTGGGGTCTCCGGTTCCTTGTTTGTGCAATAGGATTTGCAGCACTTGACTTACAAAGTGATCTTGCAAGTCAGTTAACGAGGAACTGTAAAATGCTTAGTGTAGCACCTGCCGCCAAGCGATCTCCTGCCTAAGCCTGCTGGCTACAGCAGCAGCTGCTGTGCATTGTCTTGCACAGGAATGGTCCATTCTGCAAGAGAAGCCTTCCCCAAGTCTACTTTGTCATCTGCAGCTCTTTAGTTATATAACTGCATGCTTGCTTGGAGAGAATTCTGGGGCTGGGTATTCAGGCTGTTACAATTCTGCAGCCTCCAAGGCTCTCAGCAGAGATAAAATGATCTTAGCTGGTAAAATGAACAAACCTGAAGACTCAGTGAGATGAGTCAGTGGATATATCTTTCTGATCCCACTTTGAGGAATGCCTGAAGCTCTCAGATGAGAGGATCGGAGAGCCAGGAGGCCATGCCCCCATGCTAAGTGACCCATCACGTAGCTTTTTTCCTAGGATTCCACAGTAACAAGCTTCACTGTGTTAGAATCTACTGTAATGTCCCCGTGGCCCCAAATCCCTTAATGTGACTAGTTTCTCATTCATAGTTTCAATTTCATAGTTTCTCAATTTACAGTTCAGCCTAGCCAAGATGCCTGCTCTGTTTTCTATTTTAGGACAAGTGAGATTCATTAATATTCTAAGCTACTGGTTAAGAGATTTTACTTAAAAAAAAGAAGAAGAAAGAAGATCACCACAAATCTTTGTGAGAATGTGGATCCACAGTGCATCTGTAGCCTAAAACCATTCCGCAGAGTTTAAGGAATGACAGCTATTTATTCCGCCTGAAATTATTGGCAGATGATCATTCGCGTCTGATTTAACAACCCAACCAGAGTTTCAATTTCAAGGGTCAATTTTGATGAAAACCACAGAAGAGACTCAGTACACACTGTGATTTTTAAAACAGCCTGCCTCTCCCCAGTTCAGGAGCAACTGAGATTACTTTGCTCTGATGCAGGAGGCAACAAAAAAGTCTATTTTTGCTGGAAGAAAGAGAACTCTCAAAATCCCTGAAATCTTTTGAATCTTACATCAATCAACGATTCTTCTAAAATTTCTTTTAAGAACAAGAGTTCATCATGACAAATATAATTCAACAGAGCCTCAAAAGTATCAATTAGCTCAACTAGATGACTTAAGTGAAAAGACTTAGGTCCTGATTTATCTTAGGAAGCATCTATACATAAGTGCTTTGCTTTGCTTTTATAACCCGGTAGACATAGATCCCACTAGACTATGACCTCCATGAGGGCAGGACTTACAATACCTTCTTCACCCTCATATCTGTATACTCTTACAAACTGACTGGCCCCAATAGACATGTGCTGAATGAAGAAAGGACTGAGCCCAAAGGTATGTTATTGCCATCCATTCCTTCATTAACTCTCTCAATGCATATTTATTAATGGCCTCTCGGATCCAGGGACTTTGCTGGACCATAGCGATAGGAAGATGCATAAGACCCCGTTCTTGCCCTGGAGAAGTTTTATTTGTGAGAGGAAAACTGGGAAAAACAAGGGAAGCTCCAAGGAGGAAATAGAACTGGAGCCTGGAGGACAGACAGAAGGAAGGGGCTGGAAAAACCACCTCAGTTATCTGGAATCCAGGGCTTAAAGTCATTCAACCCTGTGGCAGAACTGTCTGTGACTAGGCATGATCACAGTGCCTGTCAGCCTGAGACAGAATTGCTTACTCTAGCACCATCAGCCTTAAGACTTAACAAGAATTAGTGTGCTGATGAGAAACTGAAAGCTGTCTGTTAGACCAGAGGAGACTGGGTAGACCCTAACCACCTTGCAGAAGGTAGGCTGAGCCTGGGACTGTTGAAGTCAACACCACTGGACTGCTCCAGAGGGATGGAGAAAACCATCTTGACCCACTGTAGGGAACCAGGTGGCCAAGAGGACCTGAGACTCCAGAAATATGAAATTAACTGAGAACCTATAGCAGATCAGAGATGGAGTTTAATCTAATAAATGCAGGTGAGAAGTGCTCAGTAGCACAGCCGGGTGGACCTAGATGGGCATTCTGACCCCACCACCTCCTATGTGTGTGATCTAGGGCAAGGTGCCTAACTTCTAAAACTCAGGCTTGCCATCTAGAAAATGGACATGCCAGCAGCTGTCCAATAGAGTGATTGGGAGAACCAATGATAGAGTGTCCATGATACGTTGGGCAAAGTGCCCGGCGTGCATTAGGCTGTCAATGATCTGATCCCTTTTACCCTCCCTCTCCTTTCCTACTTGACGCTCTTCTCAAAATGCTGCTGCCTCCCCCCAAAGTGAACCTGAAAGTGTGGAGGAGGAAATGAAACAGACACACGTGCAAAGATAACGAAGATGCAAACTCAGTGGTTCCACGAACACGATGGTGTCTGATCCATTGCCATTATATGCCCCACACCAAGAATAGCGCCAGACAAGTCACGGGTGCTCAATAAATACACGTGAATGAACAAATTAATGAAAGGAAGAAACGGTGGTGTTATGGAAGCTAGACCAGATGATGTATATTCTCGGGGGCGCTATGGGAACGCAATGATAAGCATCCCTTTTCTGCCTAGCTAACTCCTACTCGCTCATGTCTCAGTTTAAATGTCACTTCCTCAGAGGCCCTCCCTAGCCCCACCAGCAGGTGTAACAGGCTCTTACTGTACCTTGTACCTGTCCTTCATAACACTTAACCCAATACGCTTATTCTTGTGACTGTTTAGCGTCTATCTCCCTTCTACTAGATCCTAAGCTTTATGGGGACAGAGGCTGTGTTCCCCACACCTGCACTCACCAGATGTTCAGCAAATGTGCATAGTGAATGAATGGCTGAAGATCTGATAAGCAGGGAAGGTTTCACAAAGAAGGGAGGGATGCACCCACTGACAGAAGGGGTAGAGTCAGGCACTGGCTCAGAATAACATATGGGGTGGAGATGAGCTGGGGTGTTCATTCTTGCCACATCCCACCCTCCAGACATATCCACAGTTAGCAACCCCCCTCCCCTCAAACACACGCACGCCTGCACACACGCATGAGCGCACATGCACACTTCCTACAAGGTTCATCCTACAAGAGTGGCCCCAGAATCCTCCTGGGATCTTCAGAATAGAAGCCCCTCTCTTCCCCAGGGACTGACACCCAGCTCCCAGATATCCGGGCTGGATTCCAGGGAACACCGGGAGATGCTCGCAGAGTTCTCAGATGAGGTGAAGCTATAGAAAGGGAAGCAACATGAGATTCCAAGGGCCTAAAGGATGGACAGGCAGAGTGGTGTCTCCATAAACTAGAGAAGAAGGAAAGAGAAAATAGTGCGGACTTGAGCAGGCACTAGGGATGTTCTATCAGAAGGACAGCAAGACGCTCAGACATGGGACGCCTCCATCTGCCAGGCACTGCGCTAGAAGCGTTCAGTATCTGGCCTTACCTCATCCCCAGAACAACACAGAGACATAGGTAATAGGCCCATTTCATGGATGAGAAATGGAGGCTCAGCTAGGTCGAAATATTTATTGAAGGTTAAGGCAGCCCTTAGAAACAGTGAATTATTTCTAAATAGAGCAAGAAACCAGAGTTTCTTAGCATAATTGCGGTCATGGCACTGTTAACTGCCTATTTGTGTTTCACACCCCCTGTAGGCATGTACCTTTCAGGGTCACCACGGAAGCCCTAGGACCCAGCATGTCGCCTGGTGAGAAAAGTAACCAATACATAGTAACTGAATGAATATGTAAATGGTAGAGACCATTTATTCACTTCACAAATGTAACTGGACTCTCTATTAGGTACTCTGGCAACAGGCCAAGGTCCTTGGGGACGGAAAAACATCATGGCCATGAAAGGTCATGCCCTCCATCTCCTACTCCTAAGCAGGGTGATACTCAAGCTTCCTGAGCCAGACAAGATTTCCATCTCACGGTAGAAATGAGTGTGCAGCTTTGTTTGAGGCTGAGCGATGGGGAAAAGGAAAGGGAATCACAAAGCTCATAATTAGTCTGTAAAGCAAATGTCAGAGGCAGGAAAGGCAAACAGAAAAGGCAGACTGTAAGCTCCTTGCAAAACCCCAGTCTGCATCTTCAAATAGGATTCTGTTCTGGAAAAAAAAAAAAAAAAGAAAGGAAAGAAAGAAAGAAAGAAAGAAAGAAAGAAAGAAAGAAAGAATGAATCAACAGCCAACTCAGGCACAATGTGCAAAAAAAAATACAGAGGGAGCTCCTAAGAAACTGGCTTTGGGGGAAGAAGGTGATGGTTCTTCAGTCAGTCCCTGGAGACAAGATCCTGGGAACAGGGAAAGCATCCGCAGAGGAGGATTAAGGATTTTTAAGTGACAGAAGCCACTCTGGCTCCCCCACCCCCCACCCCACGCTGCTTGATGACCAGGTCTCGTTAGGAATCATAAATGCTACTCCTCGCCCCAGAGAGAGCTATGAGGAGTTACCACGATGGAAGTGGTTTGCCTACCAGAGCATCCTAATCTCCAGAAGGTCTAAATCGCCAAGACAACTTTTGCTTTTTTCAGTCGTGATTATATACGCCACAATGATCTGAAACATGAATATGAAAATACGCCTTCAAAAGGGAGAGATCACTTCTTGCCATAATACCATTAGGGAAGCTGATAAAAACATGGGCCAGATGAAGATGAAGATAACATTTTAATGAGAAATCATTTTACTTTCCCTCCCAAGGCCTTGGCAGCACAGAAATTTGAGGGTGAAATTTCAGTAGTAACGTGCATGGTTTGACAAGCAACTAAGTAGGCAGTGGCCATGAATATGCCCAGTGCGTCCGTCTGACCAGCCTCTCTGTGGGGTGCACGGGCTTCAGGGGAAGCCTCTGAAGTCTGAATGATGGCTACCGCCCAGCCACGCTCTAAGGAAGTGACCTCCTACGAGTTGTTATACCACCTGCATATGATTTGTTAGGGAAAAACAACCCTCCTAACCTGCCCCCACCACTAGCTCTGACTGGGGAGCTCAGTCCACACAGGAGGACAACGTGTGAGACAAAAGAAAACGTACACATTGGTCTCTGCCTCTGGTTCCGAGCACATAGCCCCTAAAGCCCTTGTAAATTCCTAAGTGGTAAGTACCAAGAGTGTCTTCTGTTCTATTGAGGCAACTCTGGGCGGGCTCCTGGATGGGGGCTGGTCACCAGAAAGACCAAGCCATGATTAGAACCTTGGGATTTTCAGCCCCATCTCGCATTCTCCAGAGACGCTGGAAACAGAGTCAATGATCGATCATGCCTATGTAACGAAGCCTCCACAAAAACCCCCAAAGTCCAAGGTTCAGAGAGCTTCCAGGCTGGTGATCGTACCAGGAGGATGACCCCAACTCCATGGAGACAGAAGCTCCTGGGCACTGGGCGCTCCAGACCTTGCCTCATCTCTTCATTTGGCTGTTCGTCTGTAAACTCTATCATATCCTTTAATAAACTGGCAAATGTTCAGTGTTTCCTTGAGTTCTATGAGCCGCTCTAGCAAATCAATCAAAGCTGAGGAGCAGACCATGGGACCCTCAGATTCGTGGCCAATCGGCCAGGAGCATAGCGACCACCTGGATTAGTGACTGGCATCTGAAGTTGGGTGGGGACAGTTTTGTGAGACCGAGCCCTTAACCCACGGGATCAGAGGCAATCTGCAGGTAGAGTGTCAGAACTGACTTAAATCGGAGCCCCCTGGCAGAGAACTGCTTGGCTGGGGAAGACCCCCCCACATCTGGTACCAGCAGTGCCGTGAGCATGACAGCAGAGCAAGAAGAGTGGGGACGCAGGAGGAAAGACCTAGGTTTTGTACACAGAACAGGCCCAAATGGGCTCCACGTTAAGATCTGCAGGCCCCGAGGTGTTTGGCTCAAATGCTGCCCCGCAGACTGGCCATGATGGGTGCTGACCACGACCCACTGAATCTTCTCAGCCCTGCAGGAGAGGGGCGAGGGGAAGGCACATGGACCTCATGTGACATCCTGTGCCCGGCAAGGGTGTTGTTCTGGTTACTAAAGAACACTGCAGCCCCTCCCAGACTCAGGGCCGAAGAAGTGACTGGGTACCGGAGGAGATGGCTTCCCAAGCTTCCCTCATGTCCTGGTTTCCCTGACAACAAGCCTCCATCACGATCCATGTTAATTTCTCACTTACATCCCTAAGGAAACTGACCATAAATATGGCAAGAGCCTCATTTATTTGATGTATGCAAAGGCTGTCCCCCTGTTGCTGGCCCCATCCAAATTAAAAAGATCTGTTTATGTTCATACAAGAATTGTGGGTTCTTTTTTTATTATTATTAAGCTAAAAGGGCCATTTAAATTCGGGAAAGCAAAAATGCTGATTTTTCATCTCCTGTGACCTTAGCAGACACTGCTAACTGATCAAGGGACTCTATCAAGAAGCCAGCTTGGGGCTCAGGATCTTCCTGAAGACACCTGTCCAAGTACCAACTCGCCCCATGCAACAAATTGAAATCCAGTAGCTGGCTTCTTTTAAGTGATTTAATCCAAGACAGCACAAAATAGAACTAAAATAGAACTCTGCCAGGTGTTACCAGGGCAGAGTGGTGTCCCCCACAGTGGTCTTTCCCATTTGCCAAATGGGGACAACAAGATCTGCCTCACCCGAGTCTCAAAACCATGAGTTTTGCAAAAGTACCTCATAAACACAAATTCCATGTACAAATGAAAGGGAGAATTAGAAACGCTGAGGAAACAGATGAGAAAACTCGCAGCTGGCCTCGGACCCAGATCTGTCTGCTTGCCAGCCCGACTTCAGTCTCCTTTACCGATACAGAAATAGCTAACACTTCCCAAGTCCAGGATTTTATTTCCAGCAGTATGGCAGACTATATATCCTGACTGAAATAACTCCATGTTGAATGAAATACAAGGACAAGGCAACAATCTTTTAAACCTAACACCGAGTTGACGCAAAGAGAATTAATGAAAGCAAGGTTCCCTCAAATGCCAGGAAAGCCCGGGTCTTAGATACAAGATACGTTAGATACAGTAAAGTCAGCCTGTGTCCTGAATGTGTTCACAGAAACCTGCAGACCTCGAGCCTCTGCTCTGATGTTGCCATGAGGCACAGGGGTGAAGGGACATGGTCTCAGGCTTATCTGAGGTAGAGAACATAACAGCAGCCTCCTGGATGAACCTTAAATCTCAAAGGCTTAAGAGTAAATAAGGAGGAAAACAATAAGACTTCCCTGTCTTCATCTTTGTGCCATGTGGCGAGATCTCACAACTCTAACACCTCTCTCACAGATCTCTGCTGCCTAATTCATGCTCCTCATATGGTCCCCACAAAACCTGAAGTGGAGAATTGATTCTGGATGGCCCCAGAGCAGGTAGGGCTCTTTGGCAAAATTCGTCCTCAACCCAGACATGAAAATATTCCCCAAAACAAAGCTCTAGGAAAAATTAAAAGCCCAGACTAAGGAAGCTCTAAACACAAAAAGATTTCAGAGCCTCTGGAGGAAAAGCTGACTCATAACAACTTCAGATAATATATGGCACAGAATATAAAATAATTATTTGCGATGTGTTTAAGGAAATTATAGGGAGGCATGAAAATAAGGACAAAGAACACGCACCATAAAAAATAATGAAGCAGATTTCTTAAGACCAAATAGAATTCTATAAATAAAAAAATAGAGTAATTGAACTTAAACGCTCAATAGATTAAATACACATGTGAGACAACACTGAATAGAGAATCCATAAATTGGAAGACAGATTCAAAACTTTTCCAAAGTGCCATTAGAAGAAGGCAGGCAAAATATGGAGAGGTCACATGATGTGGCTAATCCGGTGAGAAAGTCTAACCGGAGTTCCAGAGTGGAGAAGAAGACAACAGAGCAAAAGGGAGGAGAGATATTCAACCAGATAATGGCTGGAGTATCTCAGAATGGTGACAGACACAAGCCTGAGATTTAGGGAGCCTGGTGAATCTCACACAAGATACGTGAAAGGAAACCCATGCCAACACACAGAATAATAAAACTTAGTGACACAGAAGAAAAGCAAGAGGCTAAAAGCACCCAGAAAGGAAAAACAATACTAACACAGAAGCAGCAGTAAGACTTACAACTGACTTCAAAAATGCCAGAGGCACCGCAGCGAGATAACAGCAAAATGGTGCCTTCAGAGTTCCGAGAGACAGGAACTGTCAACTTAGAATTCCACTGTTGGTAAAGCCATCTTCCGAGAACGAGATCAAACGAAGAAAATTTAGAAAAATAAAAAATAGGGCATTTACCAAAAAAGAATATCAGACAAGGACATTTAAAGGTTCTCATTGAGGCAGAAGGTGGACAGGCTGAGACAGAAAATCGACGGTGAGCAGAGGTGCTGGTATGCACAGGGGTTACACATGCACAGGTTGTACATGGGTTACACATGCATGGGTTGGTGGTTCTGTTGGGGGAGAGAGAAAAGGAATCAAGCTAGAGTGAAGACCAAAGATCTACCAGATAAATGAGAATCCATTTATCAGAGGGAAAACATTCAGGGTCTTCACATTCAATGTTGAGAACAGAAACGCACCTGGGTGGCTCTCTTGATTTCAGCTCGGGTCATGATCTCATGGTTTGTGAGATCAAGCCCCACATCAGGCTCTGGTCTGACAGAGTGGAGCCTACTTGGGATTCTCTCTCCCTTTCTCTCTCTGCCCCCCCCTCCTGCTCATGCTCTCTCTCTCTCAAAATAAATAAATAAACATTAAAAAATAATAGAAATAAACGTTCAGATGGGAAAAACAAAGATATTAAATAACTTGAGACTGTGCTCACTGTGTGTGCTAAACTAGAGATCTGATAGACCTTCTAAACAGAAAGGAGGAAAATAATGAAAAATCATAACAAAAAATCATGCAGGAAGGGAGGAGAAAACAGTACATAATGAATGATAAAAATAAACCCTCACATATGAGTAATGGCAACAACTGTAATTAAAATTAGCTCCGGCTAAAAGTTCAAGAAATACATACATAAAACACAGAGCACAGAGAATAGGAAAAGATATAAGTAGCAAATATTAACCAATAGAAAGCTGGTTTTAGTAGTAAAATCAGATATTCTTTATTGTAAAAACAGCGTTAGAAATAAAGATGTTCATGACTTATTTATAAAGATAGTAGAAGATACATTAGGAAGTATGATAATTCTAAACTGTGTTTACACATCACTTCAAAATTATATGAATCAAAAATGAACAAAGTTACAAAGGCCATGGAACTATGTCATCTAATAAGGGTGAAACACTTTAACACACATTTTCATAATTGATAAATTAAGCATAAACAGAAAATGGTTAAATATATTAAGATTTGGACAGCACAACAAGTTTGGTCTAACGGACATATGTACAACTTTATGTCCTGCAATTTTAAAATTTACATCCTTTTGAAGCTATGAGAAATATTTAGGAAAACAGGCCATATGCTAAGCCATAAAGCTAGCCTCAAGATCAAAAGAGTGGTAATTTTCATATCACATTATCTGACCACCACGGAATTACACTATAAGTCATTTCAAAACTATAACAAGAAAGATATCCTATGTTTAGGATTTCTTCTTTTTTTAAGACTCTTCTAATCAACTTAGAGGAGTCACAGGAAAAAAAAGAGAATTAGAAAATTTTCAAAAGTAAATTTAATGAAAACATATGCGTTTAAACTTACAGAATGCAGCTCAAAGCCACATTTGTGGGAAAATTTACAGCTCAAATTGTTCCAGTTAGAAAAAAAAGAAAGAATAGCATTATTGAGCAATGCATTTAAATTCGCTCAATAAGTTTAAAAAAAGAGAACAGAATAAATTCAAGGTTGAAAGAGGGAAATAATAAAGATAGCAACAGAAATAAGGTAAAACAAATACACAGCACAGAGGCTTCCAGCAAAAGAGGGCATATTGAAAAGAGTAACAGATTAAGCTCTGGCAAGATAAACAAAAAAATTCAGGACAGAGGGAGAGAGAAGGTGCCTATAAACAATAAAAAACTGAGTAATGCAGATATTAAATTGAGAACAAATGGATATTACAAAATACTTTATATCAAAAATTTGAAAGTTTACCTAAAAGAACCAAGCTCTAAAAATAAATACAAATTACCAAAAATACCTCAAGAAAAAAAATTAAAACACAAGGGCTTTGTAACTTTAAATTGATTCAGTATTTTAAATTCTAAGACCAAATATTTTATAGGCATACCTGCCAGACATCCCAAAAGGAGATAAACCATCTTACACAGACTCTTTACAAAGGATTAAAAATGAGGCAACACTCATCGTATGAAGCTTAACTTTGTTATTTCAATCTTCTATATTTTCCCACTTATGTTTGATCTGTCAGTCACTGAAATAAATAATGTTTCCAACCATTTTGGTGGATTATGTAGGTCTTGTGTTTCTTTTGTGTACTTCTGTCTGACTTTGATAAGTGATTACAAAACCAGTGATTACAAAAATGAGAATTATTGGCCAACATCACTCAAAAAATATTGATAAATATCTTAAACAGGATACTATTAATGAAATCTAGCATGAAGTAAAAAGGGGGAAAACAGCTTAACCAAAGCGAGTTAATTACAGCAATTAACACCTGTTTCATATTTTAATAATTAAGGACTATAAATCACTACATTAACACAGTAGAGGGGAAAAACTCCAACTCGTAGATGCACCAAATTCATTCTTAGAAACTAGAAATAAAAGGAACCTGATTTTAAAAATGTCTACCCAAAACATCATGTTTAATGGGAAAATGTTTAAAACATCCCCTTTATATCAGTAACAAGGCATGGACATCTCTATCCCACTTCTAGAACACTGTATGGGAGGTCCTAGCTCGTGAAGTAAGGGAAGGAAATAAAAACTTTTAAGAATTGGAAAGGAAAAAACAAAACTGTCATTATTTGTATGTAATAGAATTTTCTTTGTAGAAAACCCAAAATAATTTACAGATAAGTAATCAGAATTACTAAGGAGTTTAGGAAAATTTTCTGCATTAAAAAAATTAATATACCATAATATACCAAAGTCAATTATATTCCTGGATACCAGAAAACAATCTGATAGAAAATATAATTTAAAAATAGAATTTATAGTTGTAACATGAATATAAAGTATCTAAAATTAATGTGCTGAATAACGTGGAAATTCTTTAAATATAGAAGTATAAAGCTACTAAAAGACATTAAGACCTCAACAGACAACTATACCGTGCACTTGGATAGGAAGATATTATGTCTCTCCAAACTGAACCATAGATTCAATAAAATGTCAATCAAAATGTCATAGGATTTTCATGCAACTTGACCAGCTGATTCTAAACTACATATGGAAGAGCAAAGGGCTGAGAACAGAGAAAACATTACTGAAGAACAAGGTCAGAGATGTGGTAGGCGACCATCTAATTCTAGTGATAAAAGAATTATATTCCCCAACACCCTTGAAACTAGGTGTGGTCATGTGACTAGTTCTGCCAATGAAATATGAGAACTGACTTGTGTCACTTCTAAGCATTTAAGGATGATGTGTGATTCTTCATACTCTCTTCTCCCTCCGGGGAAGCACATGTTGAGATGACCCAACAGAGCCCCCAAGGGACTACAATTACACATGTAATAAGCAAGACACAACTTTTTTAAAAAAGTTTTAAGCCACTGAAAGATAGCCTAGTCTAGCCTGGCTAACATGGGGATTTGCTCTACTTAATCTCAAGTTATTATTAAGCTATAATGATTAGAACACTGCAGCATTGCTACAGGAACAAACAAATAGATCCATTTGCTTATCAAATAGATCAGAATAGAGAGAGCCAAGGAGAAGACCCATCCTTGTGTGGACAGGCAATATGGCAGAGGTCATGTTACAGATCAGTGTAAGTCAATAAATAGTGCTGGGAAAGATGGATATCCATTTGGAAAAAAAATAAAATTAGGCATCTACTGTATAGCATATACCATACCCGGAAATCAAGTCCAGATACATTACAGACCTAAAAGAGACAATGAAATTTTAGAGCAATTGGAAGGTAACACAGCCTTGAGGTTGGGAGACATATTTTTATAGACACCAAAAGTACTAACCATAAAGAAAGGACTGATGAAACTGACTGCATTTATTAATGAGAATTTGGTTCACCCAAATACACAATAAATCCTGCATTGGATACTGGCTTGACAACAGCTGTAAGAGGAACATTGGGAAAATCTGGAGATGGTTTGTATACATCATGTGATGAAAATTTACTCAAATGGAAAGGTGGAAATTATTGACTGAATTTTCAGTTTGATCACACAGAGTCACATACACAAACTCCGACTCTCATGCTCACACACACAAATCGTCCAACCCAGAAGAATATGCAGTAAGGTGTTCATGCTGGTGACTTCTGGGCAGTAGGAAGTAACACTTCTATGAGGATAAAACAGTTATTAAAATAAATGAATGAATAAATAAGAGAATGAATACACAAATTCAATGTGGGAGGCAAAACCAAACAAACGTAAAGATAATGAAAAAGACAAGCGCCAAGAGGAAAATGTCTGCTGCACAAATAGCCAACAAGGAACTAATATCCAGAATATTTTTAAAAAAAACCTGTAAGTAAGCGAAATTAAAACAGGCAACCTAACCGAATAGGCAAAAGACACAACGGTAATGTCCTATAAAGCGGAAACCTAAACTCCATTAAACTCATGAGAACAAGGTCCAGCTCAGTAGTCATCAGGAAGACACAGACCATACATAACTGAGGCTGCCATTGCACCCTCCAGACCAGCAAAAACTAAATCCTGATGACCCCAAGTGCCAGCAAGGCTGTAGGCAATAGGAACCCTCGTAACTTGCTGGTGAGACCATATAAGAACAGTTGGGCATTATTTCTTAAAGTTGAAAATAAGCAAATGCCCAGAACTCTTACTGCCAGGAAACACATCTGAGAATTATTTTTGCAATAAGTGCACCAGAAGTCCATAGCAACACTCTTCATAACTGGTACAAGTTGGAGATGACCGAAGTGTCCATTAACAGAGTGATTGTTTTTAAAACTGGTATAGTCATGCCTTGGAATATTATGCAGCAATAAAAATGAATGAATTTCTGCCATATACATTAATAAACAGATCTCAAAAACAATGGTAAGCAAAAGTATCAAATGACAAAAATATACTCAGCATGACTGGATATGAGCCACTTATGTAAAGTTCAAAAATAGGCAAAACCAGGGGCGCCTGGATGGCTCAGTCGGTTAAGTGTCTGACTTCAGCTCAGACCATGATCTCACGGTTCATGAGTTGGAGCCCTGCGTCAGGCTCTGTGCTGACAGCTCAGAGTCTGGAGCCTGCTTTGGATTCTATGTCTCCCTCTCTCTATGCCCCTCCCCTGCTCGCTCGCTCTCTCTCTCTCAAAAATAAAAAATTTAAAAAATTTTAAAAATAGGCAAAACTTACCAATATTTTGTTTAGGTGTGTGTGTGTGTGTGTGTGTGTGTGTGTGTGTGTGTGTGTAAGACTACTCACAAAAGCAAAAACATTTAAAAAATTTTAAAAATAGGCAAAACTTACCAATATTTTGTTTAGGTGTGTGTGTGTGTGTGTGTGTGTGTGTGTGTAAGACTACTCACAAAAGCAAATAACTTATTTTTAAAAATTCAAGGGATGCCCGGGTGGCTCAGTAGGTTGAGCGTCTGACTTTGGCTCAGGTCATGATCTCGCAGTCTGTGAGTTCAAGCCCCACATCGGGCTCTGTGCTGACAGCTCGGAGCCTGGAGCCTGATTTGGATTCTGTGTCTCCCTCTCTCTCTGCCCCTCCCCCGCTCATGCCCTGTCTCTCTCTGTCAAAAACAAATAAACATTTAAAAAAATTAAAAAGAAAACTCAAGATAATGCAGGCACCTGGGTGGCTCAGTCAGTTAAGTGTCTGACTTCAGCTCAGGTTAGGATCTCACAGTTCGTGAGTCTGAGCCCGTGTCAGGCTCTGTGATGATAGCTCGGAACCTGCAGCCTGCTTCAGATGCTGTGTCTCCCTCTCTCTCTGCCCTTCCCCTGCTCCTGCTCTCTTTCTCAAAAATAAGGATTAAAAAAATAATTAAAAAAATTTAAAATAAAATAAAAACTCAAGATAATGGCAACAGTGGAAGAGAGAACAGTCACCATGGAAGGTTATTTAGGATTTCTAAGAGTATATTTACATTCTAATTTATCTTGATCCAAGTAGTGGGTACATGAGGGCCTGTTTTCTGTTATTATTTAATATTATTATTTAACTATTATTTAATACTATTATTAATACTATTATTTAACTATTCCTACTACTGTTATAACTATTACCATTATTTACTTTAATAATATTATGTAAACCGTACAGATATGTTTCATATGTGATTTTGTACATATATTTCACTGTTAACTAATTGTCCCTATTAAAAAAAAAAAAAGCAGTAAGAAAATGATATAGTCCAGGAGCAAGGGCAGATTAGATAGACACAGTCACCAAACTGTTTGCCCTACCTATATCAGGGACTATTCAGCCATTCATTCGGTCATCGAGCAAGTCAGGCCCCTTAAATAAAAGAACACCAAGTTCAAGTCCCCCAGCCCTGGTCTTCTTTCATCATAAAGGTTGACTGTAAAAGCTCCATGATCCCAGGGCAGGCAGTGTGCACATCGGGGCTACGCACGCCAGCTTCAGCAACACACTAATGAATACAAAGCACCGGCTTTGGTTTCAGGAGACGCTAAGAATCATAATTACGGAGACTTTAAAGTGCATTTTTATGACAACAGTAATCTGCTTAACCAGAGAACAGAAGCAATGCTCCTGAAGAAAAAACAACAAAGGAAGCCTACCCAAACATCACCTTATTATTCAAGTGCAATGAACTCCAACTAATACTTAATTACAAGAGGCGTTTGGAGGCTGCAAGTAAATAAGACATGGCATTCTCCGGAGGCACTTGATTGATTTCTCAGATTATAAAATTCAAGCCACTGAGAATTCTGAAAACACTGATTTAACCAGGGCGCACTCAAAGTTTGTAATGAGAATAAATACAGAATAAATGAAACTGGCCAGGTTGACTGTTACAGATTTTACACTAGGATGTTTTTCAAGCTTCATTGCTACTTTATTTTTCTGATGTAACTATTTCTTAAGGGTGAAACACCTCATCCCTTTTTTTCCTGTTCATTGCAACACACAACTTGCAATCCTGTGTCATTTGTCATGTTTTGTGTGATTTGCACAGGCTAAGAAATATCAGGACTTGGATTGTTTCTTTTCTTTAAAAATTATTAGCAATGAAGCATGCCCCACAAACATGAACATAAAATACTTTTGTTACAAAGTTTTCAGAGGGAAATAGCTACTCTGTGCATACATGATCAAACTGGAGTTTTCTTCACTAGCATCTTAAACGAAATAGAAGACAGGCAGATATTGATGCAAAGGAACACCTAAGTGCCTGGGTTTAAATACTAGTTTCACTATTTACTAGTTGTGTGACCTTGGACAAGATACTTAACCTCTGGGTCTCACCTGCAAAATACGATTTATAAGAATATCTACCTCATAGACTGTTTCTGAGGATTAAACAAGACAATGCATTTACAAGACAATTTGGTGCATTCCCAGAATATAGTAAATGCTCAATAAATGTTAGCTGTACACAGTCAGTAGAAAGCTTCTATGCTTTTGTTCAATATACTCCACAGGAGACCGAACTTGCCCTGTTTCCCTTCTGTTGTGAATCGCAAGCTTAAATGTTATGCCCATGTCCACACCACTTGACATCCTACCCATGAAATTTGAACACAACCTGTACCTACAAACAGATGCCTGGGCCAGAAATAATTTAACTGTTCTGTTCCCACTGTGATTTCCAACATGAGAAAGAGAACAATTACTCCCCAGGACCCTGAGAGCCTTTCCTCATGAGATCAAAAATTACTTCCAGGAATCGATGCAAAAACATGGAAAACAAAAGAGGTGCCAGAAGCCTGAGGACAAGAAAATATCTTAATTTAAAAAACATTTTTTAAGAGAAAATTGGAATTTTGGAAATTAAAGACCGAAACATCTGCTGTCAGTCTCTGAGAATATTCATGGAGTGGAGGGTGATCTCCTAACAGCGCTCACCATTTTCCTAAGGCAGGGAAGAGAGGGAGTTAGTCACACAAGCCACTAGTCTGCAAAAATAATAGATCAAGGGGATACCCACACCTACAGTTTTGGTCTCAGAGTACATACAGCCGGTTAGCCTCCTGGAAGAATCCCTCCTTTACGGTCTTGACTTCCTTACCCAGCTGAGTTCCTTGAGGACAGATGCTGTCTCATTCACCTGTGGCAGCCTCAACACACAATTTAGTGCCTGGAACTTAAGAAGCAACCTGACGTTAAATGGTAGTTAGCTGAATGAATGATACGTCATTCTCCTCAAGGTCACCACCGAAAGTGACAGACATAAGACCCAAATTTCATTCATTCATTCATTCAAACAGGCTTGAAGCCAGTCAGACCTCCCAGGTCCCATGCTTTCTGCCTCGCACAAGAACACTCTCAGGGAGTCTCAATTTCACTAAGGCATTTGCCAAAACCTCACCTGAGAATTTTAACAGACTGAGCAAGAGACTGGGGGGTGGCGGTGGGGGGGAGGTGTGGGGTGCTATTTTCGTAAATGACAAAAAAGCCAGGTTTTCCTTTTTTTCTCTAGAGGCAAAAATAAGGGCTTTGCTATTTAGGGTCTGCTTGTTTTGGTGTTTTGGGTTTATTACTCCCTCGCTGGCACTATTCTCCATTCCCTTCCAACCCTACTTCCCAAATCTGGCACTCGGTTTAACCAACAGCCTCTGGGAAATTATCAGCACTCCCAAAATTTCCTAAAGCAAGTTTGGGGGCAGGCAAGGAGTCATATGCCGCCCAGAGTGGGAGGCCAGAACCTGCTGCCATACAGATCCACGGGTGAACAGGTGCTGGGAACACAGAGAGGAGTGGCCAAGTCTGGAGAGCAGTTCAAGCCATGGCACTGGGCCTCTCTGACCTGCCTGTCTACCTCTCTCTGATTCTCGAGGGGTTTCAGGCCCCCACGGGCATCAGGAGGCCCCAGGCCCATGGAACCCAGCTTACTCTCAGGACAGGCAATCTCACAGACAGCAAACAGTTACTTAAAGTGAATCTATTTAAAAGAGAAAGCCACTCTTTACATTACATACCGCAAAAAAATCTTTCATTGAGATGCCAGGTCAAAAAATTAAACTAAAACTTGTGAAACTTTATTTTATCTTGTATTTTACACAATATGGGTTACAATGGCAATGAAGCTAATTTCTAGAACAAAGAATAAATCAAGTTTTGATGTTTTTTTTTAATTTAGTTAATTTTTTTTTGAGAGAGAGAAAGAGACAGAGCATGAGTGAGGGAGGGGGAGAGAGAGAGAGGGAGACACAGGATCTGAAGCAGGATCCAGGCTCTGAGCTGTCAGCACGGAGCCTGACGCGGGGCTTGAACCCACAAACTGTAAGATGGTGACCTGAGCTGAAGTCGAACACTTACTGACTGAGCCATCAGGTGCCCCAACTGTTTTTGACATAATGTAAACATAAGAGGGTGAGGCAACACTGGACATTTTGCCTTCAAAATCACTAGGATCCTTCTTTTTATATATATAAATACAGAAATATCAGTAGTCTTCATCATTTTTCAATTACATCTCATAATCCTTTGATACTCAAATCAGTCTCTTCTGAAGCAAGTCCGCTGGCCTCATCCTAGTGGGTTTGCTTCTTTTTAATTGTAACACTGGCCTAAGTCTTTGGTCCAGGAGTTCTGCAACATCACTTTCACTGACTTCACGAAATCCTGAATCTTTGTCAAGATGTCAAAGATTTTCCGTTGGTCACCACCTTACAGCATGTGCGGGCGTTGTACCATCGTGTCAAAACCCCCAATAACCAGTGAGACCTGGGCAAGGGTGGCAGGGAAGCCCCAGAAGCAGGCGTAGATGTTGGAGAGCAGATCACCTGCAAAGGCGGTTGATTCTTACTGTATATTTCCTTTCATGGCTTGTTGACTCTACCTTCCCCATGAAATCTCAGCACTGCAGAGGATGAGATAACAATTATCCGGATGTTGAGAGCGCTGATGTCTGCGCCCTTCCCAAATGCAGTGCGCTCCGTCTATGCCGTACCAAATACCAGAAGAGGATTTGGGGGCAGGGGTCCCAGCTTTTTCCTGCACTGATTCCATCAGCTCTAGTCCTTGTCACTCAGCTCCTTGAAGAGATCTGGAAATCAGCATAGCTGATATTCCTTGCCAATCACTGACGCAAGCCAATGGCTTTGGGGAAATGAGGCCCAGAGGTGGAAGCTTGTTTTTGTTCTGAAGTGCCAAAGTAGGTCATGGATTCAGTCAGTTCAGTTAAGAAAGAAAAATAAAGGAAAAAAAAAAAAAAAAAAGAGGCAGAGAAGCAGTAGCAGCTACTTGTCAATTCAGTCAAATGGTTCATCTGGTCTACCAGCCAGACTGCTTTCCTGGGGATAAGCATAGGTATGTACATGCAGAATACAGGAAATGATAAAGTTCCTGAGTCTTCCCAAGACAATCTTTGATGGTCATTGGTGACAGAATAAAAATGCAAAGTGTCAAACCCTGCAATCAAATCAGATTCCAACTTTCTGCTCAGAGGAGAGACAATGACGTATTGCCCTGATTTTAACGTCAATGTTTCATCAATTAAATACAGACGCCGCGATTCAGTGAAAGGTCACCTAACCGTGGGCAGCTAAATGTCTGAATTTAAAGAAAAATGACTTTATTCCCTATGACAATACAAGTGTTTGTCAATGAACAACAATCTGGTCTAGATTTAGAAAAATGTGTGGACTTCCCAAGACACACACATGCGCACACACACACACACAATTACTTTAAATAACGATCACCAACACCACCTGGGGTTATAAGGTTGAGAGTTTTATTATGAAGCTATTCAACAAATAGTTATTTAGTTCCTGCTACATGCTTGACTAGGTATTATGCTCAGCTTGGGGGAACAATGAGACCGACTTGGTTCTTGGTCTTATGGATCTAGAGATAAAAATAATTATAAACTGTGAATGTGTAAGAAAAGGAATAGGCTTTTGAAAGAGAGTGATTGATAGGCTTTTGAAAGAGAGTGATTGATGGGGCCAGGTGGGCACCATTTTATATAAATCTGAAAGACAAGAAAGAACTACATACGCAAAGAGCATTGGGAAGAGTGTCCACAGTAGGGAATAGCAGTGGAGCCCCGAAAGACAGAGAGCTGGATACAATCAAGAGTGTCAGGTCAGCATGGCTGGAGTAGCTCATGGCTCGAGAGGAAGCTAGAGGATTAGGCAAGGGCCAGATTTTTATAGGGTTTTGTGGAACACGGTTATTCTAAGAGTTTGACTTTTATCCCAAGACTTTTAAAGAGAAGTGCAATCAAAAATCAATTGGCTACTAAGTGAATGGCCGGGAGATAAGCCAAAGTAGAAGAAGGAAGACAGTAAGAGCCCACTGGTCTGAATCACTGTATCAGTGGACAACACTGAACTCAGGTTACCCTATTATTTCCCAAGGTCATTTCAAATACCACTTAAATGCAATCACAATTTAGAGCCTGCTTGCTTTTCAAGTTAAAATAAGTACGATGTGATGTCTTCATCAATTATCAAGCTGTTCTGAAATATCCTTGAGATTCACTCATACGTGGACGGTACCTCTTACATTTCTGAGAATTTTTGCTTTTGGTCTAGCTTTTCTTTTATTGAGATAAAACTTACACACGGTGAAATGCACAAATCTTAAACCCTGAAAAACACAGATACTCATGTAAGGAAAATCTCCCAAAAGATTTTACAACCATTTCTAGTCAGTTCTTCCCCAGTCTGCGATGCCCCGCTCAGAACAAACCACTCTGATTTCTACTCCACAGACTAGTTGTAGCTGTTCTGGAACTTCACTTAAACAGGATACTACGCACAGTACGTACTCCTCTGTGTGTGGCTTCCTCATCTCAATACAGTGTTTCTGAAATCCACATATGGTGATCAGTGGTTTATTCCTGTTCATTGCTGTCTCTCCTCCTAGGGTAAACACTTGTATTGTTTCTAGTTTGGGCTGATTAGGAAATGAAACTGCTACAATACTTTGTGTCAGTCTTTTCTTGGACATGTGTTATTTCTCTTGGGTAAACACATCAGGATGGGCCTGCTGAGTCACAGGGTAAGTATATGATTAATTTTATAAAAAAACTGACCACCGGTTTACAAAGCGGTTATAGCAATTTCCACCAGCAATATATGAGAGTTCTTCTTGCACCTTCAACATCGACATTTGGTGCTATCAGTCTTTCTAAACTTAACTATTAGCTCATTGCTATGAAGTGGTATCTCGTGGTTTTAATTTACATTTCCCTAATAAGCAATAATTGAAGCACCTCTTCATGTGTTTATTGACCATTCACACACCTTTCTTTATGCAGTCTCTGTTCAAGCCTTTTGCTTGTGTTTTTATTAGGTTATCTTTTTATTACTGATCTGTAGGAACTCTTCATATATTGTGGATATAGGCATACAAATCCTTTGTAAGATATATGAACTCCCAGCGTTTTCTATCAGTCTGTGACTTGCCTTTTTCTTTTCATAATGACGTATTCTGAAGAATGAAACTTCTAAATTTTGGTGAAGTTCAAGTTATTATTTTTATTATTGGTGCTTTTGTGTTCCTTCTAAGAAATTTTTGACAATCCCAAAGTACCAATATATATTCCTCTACATTACCTTCTAGGTGATTTGCAGATTTAACTTTTAGTAGATGATTCACTTTAATTTTTATATACTGTATGAGGTAGGAGTCAAGGTTAATTTATTTTTCATACTTTACTCAGGCTTTCTAGTACCACTGATTTCAATCTTTTCTTACACCACTAAAATTACCTTAGCACCTTGACCATATATGTGTGGGTCTATTTCTTGGCTCTATTCTGCTCTATTAATCTATTTATCTATCCTTAAGCCATACTAGCTTGATCACTGTAGTGTTATATGAAGTCTTGAAGTCAAGTTCTGTCAGTACTTCAAATTTTTATCTTCTTCAAAATGATTTTGTTATTTTAGGTCCTTTGAATTTTCCCATAAATTTTATAATCAACTTACAATCCCTACCAAAAAAAATTTATATAGGATTGTTTTGAATCTATGGTTCTATTTAAGAAAAACCAACATACACGTTTTTCTCCTTCTTCTTCTTCTTCTTGTTTTTTAGTTTATTTATTTGAGAGAGTGTGTGTGCACAAGTGGGGGAGGGGCACAGAGAGAGGGAGACAGAGAATCCCAAGAAGGCTCCACACTGTCAGCACAGAGCCCGATGTGGGGCTCAAACTCATCAACTGTGAGATCATGACCTGAGCCGAAACTAAGAGTTGGATGCTTAACCAGCTGACCCACCCAGGCGCCCCTAGGTTTTTCAGTTTTCGTTGTTTATTCTTATGTATTCATAAGTTGATGCTACTGTAAATGGTATTTTTAAAATTTGTACTTTCTAATCGTTTCTTGCTGTTATATAGAAATAACGTTGAATTTTATATTGACCTTGTACGTAGGATTTTCAAAATTGCTTATTAATCCGACTATATTTTGTAGATTGTCTAAGATTTTCTAAATAATCGTGTCATCTACAAATAAAAATAACTTCACTTGTTGTCTTTTGTTTGTTTGTTTAATTGCACTGACTAAAACCACCATACAACTTTTAATAGATACAGTGAAAATGGACAACCTTGTATGATATTCACAATCTAAAGGGGAAAGTATTAAATCTTTCGCCATTAGGTATGAAGTTAGCAGTAGGTTTTTCATAGATGTCTTTTATCAAACTGAAGAAGTTCCATTTTATTCCAGTTTAATAAGAGATTTTATCATGAGTGAGTGTTGTTTTTCTACATCTACTGACATGATAATATGATTTTCCCCAACATTCTGTTAATTTGGGAAATCGTAATGATTGATTTTTAATTTTTCAATCAACTTTGCATTCCTGAGATAAATTCCAATTCCTCTGTATGTATTTCTGGACTCAACTTGCTAAATTATTAAAGGATTTTGTGTCTATATTTATGACAGATATTGGCCTGCAATTTTTCTTCTCTGTAATATCTTTCCAAATGTTGTTATCAGGATTATTCTATAACCTTATCTGTATAGTCTTACAGAATTTGTTGGAAAAGTGTTCCCTTCTCTTTTATATTTAAAAAAAATTTTTTTAATGTTTATTTACTTTTGAGAGAGAGAGAGAGAAAGAGACAGAGCATGAGCAGGGGAGGGGCAGAGACAGAGGGGGACACAGAATCCAAAGCAGGCTCCAGGCTCTGAGCTGTCTGCACAGAGCCAGATATGGGTCTCAAACTCACAAACGGTGAGGTCATGACCTGAGCCAAAGTCGGACGTTCAACTGACTGAGCCACCCAGGCAGGCACCCTTTTATATTTTTGAAAGTTTTATTTATTTAAGTTTTGTTTATTTATTTAAAATAAATTTAAGTAAGTTTATTTTATTGAAAGTTTTATTGAAATAACTTATTTAAAAATTACTTGAGTTTTATTTATTTATTTATTTAAGATTATTTACTTATTTATATATTTAAGATAAACGTTTGAAGATACCAGTGAAACCATCTGAGCCTAGCAATTTCTTTCTACAAAGGTTTTTAATTACAAATTATATTCCTACTCCATCGATAGCCGTTCTGGCGAGCAGTGGTTTGCAAGGAATTTGACCATTCCACATCCATTGTTGAATTGTTGGCATGAAAGTTTTCACAAATGCCCTTATTATAGTCTTTCTGATTTACTTAGGATACTTAAGAGAAGCTCTGCTTTCCTCCCTGGTATTGGTAATCTATGTGTTCTCTCTTTTTTCCCTTGATCAGTCTTGCTAGGAGTTTATCAATTCTATTAATCTTAAGAACTAACAACAAGGGCAAATCCAGTGGAATTGGAAGTCCTTTACCTTAAACTTTTGGTATTCCAAACAACTGTTGCCATGAAAATCAATCCCCCAAATCTATCGCCAATCATTTTGGTCCATACGCAGTCATTATCCTTAAGAAATTCACCGGCATGTGACTAAACCGAATGAAAAAATATTAGTACAATTTGAAAGTTCAGTGATATAATCCTCACAATAATGTGAAATAGCATTATATCTATTTCAAAGATGAGAAAACCAAAGCTTAGAGAGATGAGCAGCTACCAAAGTCACAAAAGCTAAATTATGGATTCACACTCATGTCCTCCGGATTCCAACACCTGTGTAATTTCCACTCACCCAGTAAGTTTCCATGAGGAAATGATTCAGGATCATGTTACCAGGACCTGAACAGCCTGGCTTTGGAAAGGTATAGAACCTCCATGAAACTACACTAACTGCAGCTGGAAAAAAGGAACATGAAAAGAAAAGATGTCCCTCAGTTTCTTCACATGGCCAAGAAGGGTCACACTGTACTGAGTAAAATGCCATTGTTGATGGAAATTACAGAAAGCAACACTTCGGCCAAGTCTGAATGATCGTGGCTCTTTTTTGACTTTTTGATAATCAATCATTCTTCTACTGGGTTTCTTCCTCCATTTTACCAATTATTTTTTTAAATACAATTTTCAACTTTCACTTCAAACCTTATGATTGGTGAAAATGGGAAATGTCACTTGCAAGCATATGACAGGCTATGTCTGATCAAAATAATGCCATCTCTGCTTATTTAATAACAGGCCCTCCTAGAGTTATGCTTTGCCTTCTAATTTCTAGACATTTCTTCAAAAGGCATTTATTTCCTCTTAGTTAAAAAATACTAGGGATTAACTATAAACACTCATTTCAGTACTTGTTCTTATTGAGCGCTTTATTTTAGAAAAGAGAGAAAAATAATTTTCCTTTCCATTATCTTTGCTCAACACTCCTAAGGATTTTTTTTTTTAAAGGAAATTATTTCAGGAACATCGATTTTAGGAAAAAAGAACATACTTCCTAGCATCCCTGAACTCTAGTAAGAAACTGGACAGGGGCGCCTGGGTGGCTCAGTCGGTTAAGCATCTGACTTCAGCTCAGGTCAGGTCATGATCTCACAGTTTGTGAGTTTGAGTCCCATGTCAGGCTCTGTGCTGATGGCTCAGAGCCTGGAGCCTGCTTCGGATTTTGTGTTTCCTCCTCGCTCTGCTCTCCCCCATTCATGCTCTGTCTCTCAATAATAAATACACGTTTAAAAAAAATAAAAAAATAAAAAAGAACTGAACATACATGGTAGACCTATTCCTTGTGAACTTCTGCTATTCATTTCACCTGTTATTCAATGCATAGTATCAACTATTCCAGGCTAAAAACAGAGAACTGTGTTTTTGTATTCTCCTTTACGTCTGAATTTACTGTGGACAACAGTGTCCTTGTGCACTCTCTGGCCTTAGCCATCCAACCACACTGCCAGGAGGAACAAGGTAAATGATATGGAGAAGGGAATGAGGGTCTTTATCGCCACAGGTGGCTTGCAGGAAGAGTTGGGAAAATGAGTCCAGCCTTGAAATATGGGTAGGTAGGGTGTATATTCACTTTCTCGATACTATTCTGTGCCAGATGGGGGTGGGGGTGGGGGGAGGCGGCTACAGCGAAGAGCCAGGAAGGCATTTCGGGAAGAAGACAGTGAGCCATAGGCTAGGGCAGTGATTGTGGGGGCTTGAGGCTGCTTGGTTTGAAGGGTATGTACTGGAGAGGAGAGAAACGTGCTCTTCCCAAAGGGGGTAGGAGAGTGTGGTGGTGAATTCTATGTGTCAACTTGATCGGATCACAGGGCGCCCAGATAAAATTATTTCTGGGTGTGTCTGGTTTCTGATTTAGCATTTGCATTGGCGGGGTGCTCTCTGCAGTGTCAGTGGGCACCATCCAATCTGAGGGTCTGAATAGAATAAAAGAGAGAGCAAGAGGGGATTCGCCTTCTCTCCGCCTGACAGCTTGAGCGAAGACACCAGTTTGCTCCTTCACTTGGACAAGGACACACACCATCAGTCCTCCTAGTCTCTGGCCTCCCAACTCAGACTAGATTTTACATCGCCAGCTTTCATGGACCTGCAGTTTGTAGACGGCAGAACGGGACCCCTCAGACACCATGATCACATAAGCCAGTTCTCATTATATACACACACTGGTTCTGTTTCTCTGGAAAACCCTAATACAGAGAGAAAGCTCAAATTGGTTCAAGCACGGTTTAGGAAAATCCCCAGATTAGAATTCTCCAAGGAATTATTACAGAAATTGGTGAGTGACTGCGAGTGATATAGGTCCCCATGTTCCCAAGGCAGTGCCACCATGCCACCATGAGGAGCATTTAGGGCTTCTGAAGCCACCATGGGTGAGGGAATAGAAGAGGAAGCCCATACAGGGCTTCTGGAGGTTGGGGGAGGGGCAGCATCCAGGCTGATATTTGGAGGAAGGAGTTAAATGAAACGCTGGAGGACAAGCCAAGCCTTCGTCCAGCCCACCTTTGTGCCACACTGCCACTTCCAGGGCAGAGGGAGGGAAAGAGACGACATCCTGGGACCCGCTCCTGGGCCTCATGGGCCTCGCAGGCTCTGGCCCTCCCACTGGAGCTTGGTAGGGGACCACAGGCTGACCACACAGGCAGGGCACCCTGTGACAGGCAGATGTGAGGGTGCCAGGGTCAGCTGGGCTCTGCCCTCTTCCGCCTCACCATCTACAGGCAAGGACAATGCTGCTTGAACAGGAAGGCTCTAAAATGGTGCTGAAGACGGGGACTCCAGTCCCCGTGTGTCCCTCCAGTTCCCGGGTGTCCCTGGAGCCTCGCGGCTTCTACGACTCTGTGACATTACTCACTCAGCTTGTGGCAGGCAGTCCTTGGTGCTGGTGGGGCCCCCTCGGCCCCTCCTCACAGCTCCCCAGCAAGGGGGCCCAGCCCTCCCGCCCACAGCCACACTGGTCCAGTGTCCGGGGGACATTGCCTGTGGCAGCCTCTCTTAAGACACAGCACACGGACTGCCTCTAGAGGAAGAAAAACTCCATCCCAGTGAGTGTTGCCAACGCGTGGGAGAATTTTTGACAACTTTGGAAAACGAGGTTGTCATTTACCAACAATCAGGCGTCTAATTGTTCCACGTGCCCAGGACAAGAAGGAAGCGTCCTTGAGAGTCACGTGACAGTGGGTTTTGTGGTGGTTGTCACGAGAAAGCTTCTACCGGTTAACTTCTCGCCAGCAATTGAGGAATGAGTACGTGTGCCAGATGGGGGAAAGGAACTGAGCATACTTTTAGAAAAATCACTTTTTGCAGAGGTTTACACGGCCCCCTACGTTGGCCGCAGCCCTTCACCAGCACCTTCTTTGCTGGGGCAGGCAGCCAGCTCCTCGGCGAAGGGCTCACGGCCACCATGTCCCCACTGCTCCAAATCCCGCCTCACAAACACTGAGGGAGGCCCAGTAAACCGTGGTTCCCAAGTTGCCTCTAAGTTTTGAGGACAACCATCCTAGCTGAACCCGGAGGCTTCCTTTGCGTCTCCAGAAACTACCTTGATAAATGATGTTATTCACTTAGGGAACTGACTGTTAATTCTGTTCTTGGGCTTTAGCCACAGCCAGTGAGCAAACACGATGGAAGAACAGCAGATAATGACTTTGAACTCCACTGTCTAAGGTCAGGCTATGACTCTGGCAGTTTGTGTCTGGGCCCACGCCGGCCAACACACGGACAGACCTCACTCCGGGTATCCCCACCTCAGTGACCTTGCTAGGCGTGGGTACAACTGTCAACCGACGTTCTTGGCCATGAACCTCCAGCAGACCTCCCGACCTCTCAGCCTGAGGCTGGCAGGCAAGGGCACCATGCTGTGCCGTGTCCGGAAGCCCAGCCCAGGGGAGGCTCTCTGAAGCACACAATGGTGTTCGAGAATAATCTAAAAATGGCACGCTGTGATTCTTAAATGCGAAGCAGGACCGTGCTGAGAGAAATATCTTTTCAATGTTTGAGTTTTGCTTTGAAAAATTATAAGACGCTGACTTTCTGAAGCACAGGTATCTGTGCTTAGAATCAAATTAACACTGCGGGTGTAAACGTGAGAACCAACACAAAAGAAATATGCTGACTGAATTTATCCCACAACCCTCTCGGCAAAACGCATGGCACGAAGGAAATCATTCATAATATAATCATCAAACACGTACCTTTAGATAGGGAAATAAACTTGAGTGACACATTTGCAGCCTGCTGTCATGCTGCCTTAGACACAAACGCGTTCAAATGGATACCTGTTGTAGGCACAGGAGATTTTGTTTCTTCCTTGTTCTCTCATCTGTCAAAGGGGATAGAGACCAGACTTTGTCTGATCTTCCCCAGAGTCAGAGTTCAAGGCAGAATGGCAATAAATGATCTCATTTCCCCCTCCCCCGCTGCCCTGACACCTTGAAAGGTAGGGATTGGGACTGTGTTTACAGATAAGTAAACTGAGGCACACAGTCATGAAGCGACCTGTCCAAGACTGCATCCCTGAAGTGATGGGGCCAGGCCAAAGTCAGGTCTGAGTCTGAAAATAATTCTTCTCTCTCTACATAGTCAACACATAAATGGCGGACACAAAATTATTTATTTATGTAGAGCAAGCTAATGATGACAAAGGCAAATGTATCATTTTTAGTCCCAGGCTAGGTCTTAAAATGACATTCTTTTGACACCAACAATACATACTTCTGAACATATGAAGAAAAAAGAAATAAATGAATGCTCATGGGATTTTGAGCCGCAATCCAAAAGTCACAAAAAGATCTATGTGTCCCGGCCCTCTTCTCCATCACCCGCTGGCAGATGTCCCCCTCCTCCACGTGTGCTGTGATGAGGGATGGGTAGGCATAGCATCCTTCTGGTCAGAAATGCTCCCGGCCCCTCTTCTCCAGTCTTGCCCCACCATTCCTTTAGAATGAACTGTCTCACATGCCTCTGATTATGTAAGAGACACCACTTTAATTACTAGGTATTATATATTTTTCCTGGTAGCATATGTCAGGGTTGTAATGGCTATTTGTTTCATGTCCATTGCTGTCCATCAGGGCTACTGAGAATGGCTGTTGAGGACACTCGTGGCCCCAGGGTGCCCAGCTGACAAGGGAGGGAGGCTCTCTGTTCACTATGCCCTGTACCTTGTGTTGCACCTGCTGGAAGAGATACCTTCTCCTAACTGGCACGAATCCTCCATGGCCTTGCAGTGGCCCTGCCCTGTGAACTCCGCCGGGACAGGCACTGTGTCTGTCTTATCCACCACCGCCTCTTCCCACACCACGCACAAAAGCCTGGCACGCAGTAGGCATGCGATAAAAGTGTGTGGAATAAATGACTGAATTTCTAAAGAAATGAGTGAGTGAAAACTTTTTAAAGCATTTAGAGAACCCTGGAAGTTTTACCTGCAATGTGATGACAAAGTCCCAATTGTGAGCTATATGGCGGCATCTCACTTGTCATAGCAGGTATGACAGTAGGTATGACAGCAGGAGGAGACAACGCCCAGGTTCACAGAACCAAGCCACATGGAGAAACGGGGAGAAACGGGGAGAAACGGGGAGAAAAAGACAGCTGTTCGTAGGGCTTCCCTGCTCTAGCCAGAGTCAGCAAGTGCCAGTCACTTTTCTTGTCCAAAAGGAAGTAATTTTGAAAGGATTTAATAAATGGAATCTGGTTTTATTTGTAAGGTGTGGTAAATATCCAGGCCAAAATATTCTAACATTTGACCAAAAGGCCATATTAGTAAAGGACAAAAATATGATCCGTACTTTTTACAAGGTTACTAATCACCATGGGATCCGGAGGGGCTCAGGTGGAGGTTCTCAAGAACACTGCCTCTTTCTTTCCTTCCTTCTCCTCCCTCCTTCCTTCCTTCCTTTCTTCCTTCCTTCCTTCTTCCCTTCCCCTTCCTTCCTTCCTTCCTTCCTTCCTAACAAAATCTTGCAGAGCTCCTCATAACCTAGAAAACCAAGGGAGATAATCCTATGGAAGAGAACAAGTTGTGGCCTGAAACTGAATCCATTTACTGGTGGAAATGAACATAAAGAGGCTTCCCAAAAACTTTTAACCTCTGAATGCCTGCTTATTAAAAAAGACTCATGAATGTCAAAGCTCCAGCAGCTAGCTTGTCTCCCGCACTCCCCGTGCAACAGACACTCAAGTCCCCAGGCCCCACTCAGGCTTCCAGGCACAAGGGATCCTAACTCAAGGTGTCGTCTTGGTCTTTCCAGGCATTAACAAAGCACCGACTAAGAGCCTGGCACCATGCAAGGTGCTTCCCCACCTGTATGCCTTTCAATTCTCGCAAGAACTTCTCTGCTTGGGATTTTAAACCCTCTTACAAAACTGAAGACTTCACGGCAGAACCACAGAGCTTCCTAAGTCAGAGTAAGCGATGAGACCCTAGCCCAACCAGATCCCTTCATGTTCTAAGAGTCAAGGGGAAGACTGAGAAGTCAAGCGTTTGCTGCTAGACTTCCCTGAGAGGGAGCAGGACAGCTGAGCATGCTACCCTGACAGCTCGGGTCTCTCTTTCTTACTCTAAACAAAGGAAGGTGGGGGTTGTTTTCGGAACTGAGCATCAATGGTGAATTTGGGGTCCCGATCACACAGTTATAGCCTAAACATAGCTTCAGTTAAAGTCTTTTTTCAGTTAACAAATTTGTTCAAGAAACATTTGGGGCACCTCTAATGAGCCATTCACTATGATGGGCACCAGAAATACACCAGTGCTGGAGATAGTCAAGGTCCCCGCCCTCAAGGAGGAGAAGCAGACAAAAACAAGTAAACAACCAGAATGATTATAGACTCAACTAAGTGCTACAACCAAAAACAGTGGCAGGGGCATGTGGGGTGTTCAGGATGGCTGCTTTAATAAGGCCACATAGAGGCTGAAACTCAAGGAATTAGTAGGAGTTAGCCAGGGTAAGGCCTCAGTTCCGGTTCCCTCAGGGTGAGACCCTGAGATAGATTCAACTGCAAACAGTTTATTAGGAAAATGATTCCAGAAAATCCAGTGGGGAGGTGAGACAGAGATAGGAAGGAAGCCACTGAGGCACAATATCCAGTTATCACTGTCGGAGGCCAGAGACCAACCCCACTAGGGCTTGGAAAATACACTTCTCAGACACGTTCTACATAAGCAGCAAGGGAGCTGGGATATTTGTACAGCAGCCCCGTTAGTTTCTGGCTGAGGGCTGCACCAGGGGACACACACGTGTCCATTCTCTGCACGCCCAGGTGCCAAGCGCACAAAGAGAAGTGGGGGCTGGTGGCTGGAACTGGATTGGTACACGTGACACAGTGGGTGCTGAAGGAGGACAGGCAGGCTCCTGACAGCCCCTGAGAAGAGAGAGCAGGGCACGGGCAAAGGCCAAGGAAGGAAAGAACATCTCACGTTGAGGGAGCTGTCAAAAGTTAGGCTCTGAAGTCACATGATCTGGGTCTAAATGCCAGCTCCGTGACATGCTGGCTGTGTGGTGTTGGAGCCAATAATTATCCCCCCTCAGCCTCAGTTTCCTCATCTGGACAAGAGGACTAATAACAGTACCGACCTCACAGGTATGTTGTGGGGATTCAATGGGATAAGTCCTTGGAAGCCGTTAACACAGTCCCTGCCCCATTTCCCATTTTGGATCAATGATAGCTGTTTGCAGTGTCATCACAAGGACAGAGTGGCTGGAACGCAGGAAGCACGGTCGGGTCAGGGAGCAGGACACGAGGCTGAAGAGGCAGCAGGGGCCAGAGCACATGCAAGCGTCTGAAGACTATCTCGAAGGGGCCGGGTTAACCTTAAGGTACACTGGAAGCCACTGAAGGGTTTTAAGCTGTAGAGTGTCCTGACATCACCATTCTAGAATGCCATACTCTTCAAAGGCTTGAAATGTCTTTTCTACTTCCACATCCCCAGAGCTGAATCCACTGCTGGCATAGAAGGAAGGTGCTATTTAGCACTAATTAGCAGACTCCAGAGACTGATGGGAGCAAAGAAACGCTGGTCTGAATTATCCAAAGATTGCACAGATTTGGCTATAGAATGATCTGCTTCATTTTCCTTCGGCAGACTTAACTTCCTAATTAAGTTGGCTCCCGCTAACATTCAAATGACTTTGCATTTCCCAAGTAGATGCCAAGAGAGGTGGGAGAGGCGGCCGCCCGACTCACCGGGAGACATCAGGAAGCAAGCCCGGAATGAAATGTTTGCTGTGGAGACCCCCGTGGGAAGAACGTATGTACTTCCAGGAGTTCTACCCAAAAAGGAAAAGAAAATACACGGGTACTAAGGATATGCATGCTAGATATGAATCTGAGAAAATACAAAGAAAAAGGCCAGTGGCTCTGAACCCATAAAGGCAATGTTTCTATGGCAGGGCCCCATCTGAAGATGGGTCATCCCTGAGGACTGGGACAGTTTTCAGAGAAGGGGACTGGGGAGCAGTGTTGGCTCATGACTGATTGGTTGATTCTTTCTTTCCTTTTTTCTTTCCCTTTCCCTTTGTGTCTTTCCATTCATACATACACATCCCAAAAGATGTTCATTACAGACCACATGCAATAATCTGAATGTCTAGTTTTGGAACACATCTACCATCTTGAATGATCTCTGGGCCCATATTTGGAAGACTGTGTCAAAAGCCCATCGTTTGATACAGAGGTAAAAGGAACCCACACAAAATAGGTGTCTAGCCAACAATTCCTTTGCAATTTAAATCCACTCCATCACAAACAGTGTGGAAGATCTCGGTTATAAACTTTTTTTCACGGTTGATGGACCCAAGAGCCTTGTATCCACAAGAAGTCATTGCATGATATAGGAAGAGGTAAAATGAGGAACAGAGGACATTTCCTAATGATAAAAAAAGTTGAAATATCAAGAATACACAGCAATCATAAATGTGTATGTGCCTATAAACAAACCTTCCAAATACGTGAAACAGAACTAAAAGGAGAAAGAGACAAAAGTCATAGTTGAATGCCATCAAGCCCTACTCATAGTCATGACAGAACATTAAGACAAAAATTACAAAAGCAAAGATCAACAATTTCTGAATGACAGCATCTTAACACATATGGAATGCCACGCCCAACAAATACATAATTACATTTTCAGGTGTACACGGAAGGTCCACTAAGATAAAGTATTCACTAGGCAACAAACAAATCTCAACACATTTCAAAATACTGAACGTGCTGTTCTCTGTTCACAATAAAACTAAGTTAAAAATTCAAAACATTAAGATAGCTAGAAAAGCCATTTGGAAAGTGAAACAATTCACTTCTAAATAGGAAAGTCAAAGACAGAATCAAAGATCAAAGAATAAATAACAAGGGAAGTTGGAAAATATTTTGAACATAATAGGAATAAAAGTACAATATACCAAACAGCTAATACAGGGCTTAAGGGAAAGTTATTGCTATAAATGCTACATGAGAAAGCAAAACGTCTTTTAAAAAAACCTATGATATAAATTTCCAACTTAGAAAACTAGAAAATTATGAGCAAATTAAACAAAACTCAAAAATAAGAAAATAAGATATTTGTCTTTCTCTGACTCATCTATTGAATTTAAAAAACACAGCAGATGAACACAGGGGAAGGTAAGGAAAAGTAAGATAAAAACAGAGAGGGAGGCAAACCATACTCTTATGTACTCTTAAATAACAGAGAACAGACTGAGGGTTGCTGGAAGGGAGGGAGGAGTGGGGGATGGGATAAGTGGGTGATGGGCAAGGAGGGCACTTTTAGGAATAGGCACTGGGCATCATATGTAAGAGATGAATCACTGAGTTCTACTCCTGAAACCAAGACTACACTGTATGTTAACTAACTTGAATTTAAATTTAAATAGATAGATAGATAGATAGATAGACAGACAGATAGATAGAGGCTCCTGGGTGGCTCTGTTGGTCAAGCATCCCACTTTGGCTCCGGTCATGTTCTCATGGTTCGTGGGTTCAAGCCCCGTATCAGGCTCCGTGCTGACAGCTCGGAGCCTGGAGCTTGCTTGGGATTCCGTGTCTCCCTCTCTCTCTGCTCCCCATCCCACCCCCCGCTCATGCTCTGTCTCTCAAAAATTAATAATAAATGTTAAAAAAAATTTAGATAAATAAATAAATAAAAGGTATCCTAAAAAATAAGGAAACAATACAAAGAAGAGCCAAAATCAATGGTATAGAAAAAATAGAGAGAGAGAAAAGAAATAAACATGAAAGTTGTTTTTCTTGAAAAGATTAGTAAAACTGATAAACCCCAAGTAAAAATAATAAAAAAAAGTACAGAAAATACAAATAACTATAACAGAAATGGAAGAGGCACTATTACCACTGATCTTACAGACATCACAAAGTCCATAGAATAGTACAAACAACTTCATACTAATACATCCAACAACCTAGAAGAAATGTACAAATTCCTTAAAAATACAATTCATCAAAACGGACATAAGGTAGTTCTACTCCTAGGATGGCAATGCGACCCTAGGAGCTATGTGGACCCACTCCAAAGCAAAACTAGGAAAAATTATTTAAAAAAAAAAACTTTTTTAAGTCTCTGGATGGTCCTTAGAGCATACAAAAAATGCACATTTCAATCCCTGTCAAAATAACATCATCATTCTTCACAGAGCTAGAACAAACAATCCTAAAAGGTGTATGGAACCAGAAAAGATGCAGAATAGCCAAAGCAATCCTGAAAAACAAAACCAAAGCTTTTGAGGTATCACAATCCTGGTCTTCAAGATGCATTACAAAGCTGTGATCAACAAGACAGCATGGTACTGGCACAAAAACAGACACTCAGATCAATGGAATAGGGTAGAGAACCCAGAAATGGACCCACAAATGTATGGCCAACTAATCTTTGACAAAGCAGGAAAGAATATCCAATGGAATAAAGACAGTCTCTTCACAAGTGGTGCTGGGAAAACTGGACTGCGACATGCCGAAGAATGAAACTGGACCACTTTCTGATACCATACACAAAAAGAAATTCAAAATGGATGGAAGACCTAAATGTGAGACAGGAAACCATCACATCCTACAGGAGAACACAGGCAGCAACCTCTTCGACCCAGGCTGCAGCAGCTTCTTACTTGACATGGCTCTGGACATAAGGGAAATAAAAGCAAAAATGAACTATTGGGATCTCATCCAGATAAAAAGCTTCTGCACACTGAAGGAAACAATCAACAAAACTAAAAGGTAACCGATGGAATGGGAGAAGATATTTGCAAATGATATATTAGATAAAAGGTTAGTATCCAAAATCTATAAAGATCTTACCAAACTCAACACCCAAAAAACAAATAATGCAGTGAAGAAATGGGCAGAAGACACGAATAGACACTTTTCCAAAGAAAAGAGCCACATCCAGATGGCTAATAGACACATGAAAAGATGCTCAACATCATCCATCATCAGGGAAAAGCAAATCAGAACCACAAGGAGGTATCACTTCACACCTGTCAGAATGGCTCACGTTAACAACTCAGGCAACAACAGATGTAGGCGAGGATGCAGAGAAAGGGGAACCCTTTTGCACGGTTGCTGGGAATGCAAACTGGTGCAGCCGCTCTGGAAAACAGTATGGAGGTTCCTCAAAAAATTAAAAATAGAACTATTCTACAACCCAGCAATTGCACTACTAGGTATTTATCCAAAGGATACAGGGCTGTTGATTCAAAGGGGCACATGCACCCCAGTGTTTATAGCAGTGCTATCAACAATAGCCAAAGTATGGAAAGAGCCCAAATGCCCATCGACAGATGAATGGATAAAGAAGATGTGGTAGATAGATAGATATAGATATAGATATAGATATAGATATAGACAGATATAATGGAGTATTACTCAACAATCAAAAAGCATGAAATCTTGCCATCTGCAACTACGTGGATGGAACTTGAGGGTATTATGCTAAGTGAAATTAGTCAGAGAAAGACAGATATAGGACTTCACTCATATGTGGAATTTAAGATACAGAACAGATGAACATAAGGGAAGGGAAGCAAAAATAATATAAACATAGGGAGGGGACAATATGTAAGAGACTCTTAAATACAGAGAACAAGTTGAGGGTTGCTGGAAGGGTTGGGGGGTGGGCTAAATGGGTAAAGGGCATTAAGGAAGACACTTGTTGGGATGAACACTGGGTGTTATACATAGGGGATGAAACATTGGAATCTACTCTTGAAATCATTATTGCATTATATGCTAACTTGGATATAAACTTAAAAATAAATAAATACATACATACATACATAAATACATAAGTAAAATTTTTAACATGAAAAAAAATGCACTAAAACTCAGTAAGAACAGTAAGAATCTGTGGCATTTGAACCTGACCCATTCCTTCCTTCCTCAATCACAGCCTACTATGATGAAGCTCCATCCCA
Source organism: Panthera uncia (assembly GCF_023721935.1). Lineage (NCBI taxonomy): Eukaryota > Metazoa > Chordata > Mammalia > Carnivora > Felidae > Panthera > Panthera uncia. The sequence goes on along the minus strand of NC_064818.1, from coordinate 74,344,319 downwards.
GGTGGATATAGCCCGAACACAGGGCCCCCTCCTCCTCTTCCTCTTCCTCTTCCTAGTCAAGGGCAATGGGACCCTCTTGGGAGAGGCAGGCTGTCAGCATTTCTTAACCCCCCAAGAGGACCAGAGGCTACTATGGTCCCCTCCCTCTATCACCCAAGTCCTGGGATATGGGCGTCATTGAGAGGGAACCTGCCACTGTCCCTGGCCCCAGCTGCAGAGACCTGTAATCGCCAAAACAACCTCGGGAAAAATAACACAAAGATGAAGAACTCAAACCGCCTGACTTCAATACCTACCAGAAAACTACAGCAATCAGTACAGTGAGGTTCTGGCATCAGGATAGGCACAGAGATTAATGACCAGTATACAAAGCGCAGAAATAGACCCACACTTACACAGTGTATTAGTTTTCACAAAGGTACCAAGGCTATTGGATGATAAATGGAAAGCCTTTTCAATAAATGGTGCTAGAAAAAATGAATATCAATACAGAAGAACCTGACCTTCAAACTCTACCTTGCACAGTGAACAAAAGTCAATTTGAGAAAAGCCTAGATATAAAACAAAAACCACAGCGTTTTTGAAAAAAACATACGAAGGTTATCTTCGCAACTGGAGGGTGAGAAAAGATTTTTTTTTAATGTTTATTTTTGTAGGAGAGAGAGCATGAGTGGGAGAAGAACAGAGAGAGAGGGAGACACAGAATCTGAAGCAGACTCCAGGCTCTGAGCTGTCAGCACAGAGTCTGATGTGGGGCTCGAACTCACAAACTGTGAGATCATGACCTGAGCTGCAGTGGGACGCTTAACCAACTGAGCCACCCAGGCGCCCCTCCCCCTTTTTGTTTTTGAGAAAAGATTTCTTAAACGGGACACAAAAAGCAATAATGATGAAAGAAAAAAAAAATGGCAAATTGGACTTAATCAAAATTAAAAACTATTGCTTACCAAAAGACACCGTTATGAATATAAAGTGGGAAGCCAGTGATGGATGAAAATATTCTCAAGACATTTCTTTCACAAAGGCTTGTGAAGAGAATAGGAGGAAGCTTCACCAACTAATCACAAACAGACCAAAAAAACCCAAAAACTTTTAGTGGCCGAAGGACTTTGTTCAGACCCTGCACCAAGGAAGACATGCGAAGAGCCAATAGGTAAATGCGAGTATACTTGGCATTGTTAGTCATCAGGGAGATGCAAATTACAAGTACAATGAGATACTACCGCACACGTGCCCACACGCTTCAACTGCAAGAGCCTGATGACACCCAAACGTTGGTGAAGATCAAGGAGCGCTTGTAATTTTCACGCGCCGCCCGTGGGAATGCGAACTGACACAAGTGTTGGGCAAAAATATTTGGCGGTTTCTTCCAATGTTAAATACATACCACGCTTTTACCCCCCAACGTCACTCACAGCTATTTAACCAAGATAAACGGCATTCTGGCACATCAATGCTCCCAGTGGCTTTTATTAACGACTGAAAACACTGGCAACGATCTGTTTAGCAAAGAGAGAACGGATAAATGATTTGGGGAATATCCATGACAATGGAATACAGAGAGGGAGGCAAACCATAAGAGACTCTTAAATATGAGGACCAACTGAGGGTTGACAGGGGGATGGGGGTGGGAAGGGGTGATGGGCACTGAGGAGGGCAGTTGTTGGGATGAGCACTGAGTGTTACCTGTAAGTGATGAGTCACCGGAATCTACTCCTGAAGCCAAGACTACACTGTATGGTAGCTAACGAGATAAAACTAAAGAATCTGAACAAAAACAAAAGCAAAAAGCCTGAATAGCGGCTCTCCTGAGGAACTGAAGACTGACTCGGGGACATAACCTTCTGGGGTTAAGGAGATACTCTATATTGTGACAGGAACACGGGTTACATAGTATGTGCATGTATCAGAACTGAATGACAACGATTTATGTGTTTTGATACAAATTTTACCTTAAAATACCAAAATAATTTTTTAAAAAGCACTGTCAGTACTGAATGGTGGTAGGAAATGGGCAGAGAAGCATAAGAAGCAAGAAGGGCAAGGTGTTGTACCTGGGCCACGGGTATTCAGTAGGTTCCTGGTTTGGGTTATATGTCTGAAACTTTTTATAATAAACAGTTGAAAAAGAAAGACGGAAAAAGGCGTTAGTCTCATGTATAACCTTTAACCTTACCCTGGTGTTGTCTTCACAGAAAGCAAATAGTGAGTTGAGTTTTTGAGGGAGAGTATTTTATATTAATTAAACAGTATCCATTTTATTTATTTTTTTAAGAAGTTTATTTATTTATCTTGAGGGAGAGAGAAAGAACAGGAAGGGGAGGGGCAGAGAGAGAGGAGAGAGCGAGAATCCCAAGCAGGCTCCGCACTGCCAGTACGGAGCCCGGTGTGTGGCTCGAAGTCATGAGCCATGAGATCATGACCTGAGCCAAAGTTGGACACTGAACCGACTGAGTCATCCAGGTGCCCCGAACTGTATCAATTTTAAATATATCCTATTTGAGGGGCGCCTGGGTGGCTCAGCTGGTTAAGCATCTGACTCAGTTTCAGCTCAGGTCACAATCTCACGGTTTTGTGGGTTCGAGCTTCTCATCGGGCTCTGCAATGACAGTGTGGAGCCTGCTTAGGATTCTCTCTCTCTCCCTCTCTCTTTGCACCTCCCCCGCTCATGCTCACTTGCTCTCTCTCTCTCTCTCTCTCCCCCAAAATAAATAAATAAACTTTATCAATCAATCAATCCTATTTGGTCAAACCGGGAACTTGGAGAGTGGATGAATTTAACACACGAGTGATCAACTTCTTCCACACATCTGCCTAATTACCCTAAACAGGGTTGCTCGGCCTGGACACAGTTGACATCTGGGGCAAGATAGCTCTGTGTTGCGGGGCTGTCCCGTGCCCTGCAGGCTGTTCACGGTAGCATCGGTGACCTCTATGTACTAGATGCCAGTAGTCCACCCCCCGATTTGTGACAACCGAAACTTCCTTCGAGACATTGCTAACTATCCCCCAGGAGGCAAAACTGTCCAGTTGAGAACTACCACCCCAAAACATGCATCCTCAAACAGGACAGCATCACCCGCCCCCCAACCAAGGGGAATGAAAACTGGTTCTTGGGGAGATGAAAAAGTCTTAGGTATTATAATTGCTTGTGGCCCTGCAAAGGGTCACAGTACACACACGCAGAGATAAAGAATATTGTTGGCATTAAAATTTCACAGTAGAAAGGAGCAATTATGGGGGGGTGATGTCTGAGACAAGGAGGAGGGGTGATTGTGAAAGATGAAGAGGTGCCCTCCTATGAAGAGGTCTAGGATTCTGCTTAAAGCAAGCATTCCCTCCCCACGTTTGGCAACCCGAGAGCAAGGCTTTCCAATGTGCAGGGGAGTCTTTGTTTGCTTGAGAAAGATGTGGCAAAATAACCACAGTTGCTTCCCAGAACCTCGCAAGTTGTCTTTGAAGCTTGAGATGGAGGATGATACAGATTTAGGAGAAAAGCTGTAAGGGGCTCTTGCCAAATCTGATGCCGTCCCTCTACACACTAGTGAGACTGGACGTTTTCCTCTAAGTTCTAGAAACCACACTAATTGAGCTGACCCCAGACAAATGACCACCAGTGTGCCCTGGCTGAACCAATGACCTCAGCAGCCGAAACTGCCATTTTATAGTATTTTTTTAAGTTCATTTATTCATCTTGAGAGAGAGAGCGAGAAAGAGAGCAAGCGGGGTGGGAGCAGAGAGAGGGAGACAGAGAATCCCAAGCAGACTCCACACTGTCAGCACAGAGCCAAATACGGGGCTTGAACCCACGAACCGTGAGATCGTGACCTGAGCCCAAATCAGGACTCAGACGCCTAACTGACTGAGCCACCCAATAGCATTTTTACCAGAAGAAGGTAGTACGTTTCAAGTTGCTCATCTAAAACCCCCGGACAGCAATTTCAATTAACTCAATGATGCGAAAGGACCAAACCTTACAATTTCCTGTTTTCATTTTCCTGTTTCTTTACACAAAAGCTTGCCTAACATTTAACAACCAGCTGGTTTATAATACTGAATATTCATGTTGGACAGGGTCACACCTGGCCAGTTAGCATACATGGGATCTTGTGACCAGTTCTCAATCTGTAGTTAAAACGCATTTAGATTTGTTCAGTGAAAGCAAACTCCCAGACATTCAGCCTTACAAAGACCCTTCAACAGGTGCATGCCACACTCAAGGACTTGTCAGCAGACGAACACTGAGGCTGAGCAAGAACCTTCGAACACGGGATACCTCTGCAGCTCAGGTACTGGAGCATTAGAGTGGTTGTTTCTGATTTTAAAATCATAGCAGAAGGATAGAACAACAGTGCAACGGCTAATTTCATGTGTCATCATGGATAGGCCAGGGGGCCCAGCTGTTCTGTCAACCTCAGTCTAGATGTTACTCTCAAGATATTTTTAGATGTGATGACCATTTACCATCTTTAAGTCAAGGAGCTCACCCTCCCCAATGTGGCTGGGCCTCGCCCAATCCGTTGAAGGCTTTAAGAGCAAAGACTGAAGTTTCCCAAATAAAATCCTACCTCAAGACTGAAACATGGAAATCCTGCTTGACTTTCCAGGCTGCTGGCTTGCTCTGCCCTTTTTAAACTCAAGACTGCAACGTCACCGGATACCTGAGCTTCTAACCTGCGGGCTGGCCCTACAAATTTCAGGCTTGCCAGACCCACATCCATGCAAACCAGTTCGTTAAAATAACTGCTCCCTCTACACACACACACACACACACACACACACACACACACACACTGCTGGTTCTGTTTCTCTGGAGAACCATGACTAATGAAAACAGGAACATAGATTCTACCTTAAATGGAGCTAGTCCATTTAAGTCCACACCGTATGCCAATGAAAAAGCAGGTGGCAGAAAGAATACCTCTCAGAGCCAGGAAAGACAAGTCTACGATCTGCAGAGGGCGGTGCTGACGAGAAGCCGCTTACCCACCAACAAGAGCCTGCAAAGCTCTGAACTGGAGGCCCCAGGTACTACAGGAGGCAGGGGGAAGGCACGGGATGGAAACAGGGAACAGGTGGAAAGACCTAATTAAGAGCAGTTAAGTCTCCACCCCAACCTACAAACCAGAAAGGAAACATCACATCCCTGACTCTTGAAGAAGATAGAAAGTTCAACTATCTGAGGCTCTGCACTTAGGAAAAGCAGGCAAGTAGAGAACAGGGCCAAACAACCAGGCTGAGAACCAGGGGGCTAAGGGGATGTCTGCAAGGTCACTGTAAGAACCCAAGCCCCTCAGCCTGGCACCCAGAACGCCAGGCTCAGGTACACCCGGCGAGAGCCAGAGGCGCCTCCCTGGGAAATGGAAGAGCTCAAAGTAAAGGCCAGAAGGCAGCACTCAGAATCAACCAGTGAAAACCCAGCTCGCTCCCCAGTCATCCTTCAGTGAAGATTAATTAACGAGGTCTGCCCAGTTAGCTTAGTGTTTCCACCTTAAATAAGAATCCCAGTAAGGTACATCATGTGAAACTTCAGATGGCCAGACACGGAGAAAGGATTCTAAGAGCTTCTAGACAGGGAAAGAAAAACAAAACCAAGGAAGGGAAGACTACAAGGCTTGTCTCAAACGCACTGTAAACCAGAATCCTGTGCAGAAGTGATTTTCTACCTAGAATTCCGCACCCAGCTAAAGAGTCGGATAAAGGCACTTCTGGTATAAATATCTCAAAACGTTCAGCTCCAATGTCTTCTGCTGGGAGATGATAGGAACAGGTGCTTTTCCTCCCAGAGTTCTCCCTGTCCCCGGCTTGGAATTTCCAGCTCCCCAATTCCACAGCACCGTGGCAATGCACCTGGTATTTGTTCTTTCCCTAAAGAAGACACCACCACGTCTGACCATCCTGTACCCTCCCCAGGAGCTAACCCAGTACCTACAAAACAGTCAGTGCTCAAGAAGAATCTGTTAGATCACCATCAGCCAAATACACCTTTTGAATCTTGTCTGTCATGTAAAGAACTGTATCCCATGAGCACCGATTATCCTATAAATGCCCCCTTTAAAAAATGTAATAGTTGTTTAAAAACTGAAACATCTGTGTGCACAGTTACAGTGCCCTGGTCTTGCTTTAGTAATTTTTTTTAAATTTAAGTTTCTTAGAGCAGTTTTAGGTTCACAGCAAAATGAAGAAGGTACACAGAGACTTCTCACAGGACCCCCACCCCCACACACGCACAGGCCCCCTCACTATCAACATCCCCCGTCATCTGTTCCAACTGATGGACCTACACGGACAAATCACCCGAAGTCCACAGTTCACATTAGGGGTCACTCTTGCTGTTGTGCGTTCTATGAGTTTTGACAAATGCACAATGATACATATCCACTATTCAAGTATCATAGAGAGTAGGTTTCACTGCCCCCAAACTCCTCTATTCTCTCCCTATTTATCCCCGCTCAACCCCAGCCCTCATGGTAATGCTTTTTCATACTACTTGTTTGGAGAATAAGCAACAGGTTTTCAGTTTTCTGGGCCATGTCTCCCTTGCAACTGTACAACTCTGCCATTAGAATGTGAACACCTCCATAGACAATATATAAACAAATGGGCATCCCTGCGTTCCAATAAAACTTTATTTACAAAAACAAGCAGGCACTGGATTTGGCCCACGGGCTGTTGTTTGCTGACAGCCTGACAACCATGTCACTTGATAGATTCTCACCATTTTTACAAGAACGAAGTTTCTTAATAGCTTCACGTGGCATTAATAATTTACTTCTATTTTCTGTCTGAAACCTAACCCTGAAACAATACCCGGTCAGAAGCAGAGACTGCAGTGAAAGACAATTCCCTTTTCAGAATATCACTGCTTTGAAGCTCCCTTGCCTTTCTCTGCTTTAAATCCCAAATTTCTGGTAACTCTGGAGGGAACACTTGCTCTTTGAAACTGTGATCTCTGTTTTGCCCAGAAGGGTGGCCCGGGCTGCCTTACAGAGTGAGTCCCATACGAAGGCTGCCGTGGGACATGCTGTTTGCCAGCCGAGCACTTCAGCGGAGCGCTGACTTGTTTATGGTAAATTGGGAACAAGATCTTTTATTTCCAAAAGAAACTGTTTGCTCTTATGTTCGAAGAAAACCAACTCTCCTGCGGGATGATATGTGGACATCGACCACCTTCTAGTCAACTGATTATAAACAGAGCAGAAGCAAAGCCATGGTTACCTAGCCTGGAAAATTCATCTCGGGAGATCCCATGCTCCAGAACGCCTGTGTCTACTCACTCCAGTGCAACCTACAAAGTTGATTTTACTGAAGGGAGAAGGAGCGTGTGTGCCACAACTGGGGTCCACTAACGTCACCCCACTGAGGCCCAGCACCTCCTCTGAAAGCCAAGAGTCATGCCAACCACGAGGCTTCCTGTTAGCCACAGTAAGAAATCCAAAGAACAGCACTGATGATTTTTCTAAGTGGATGTGGCAGTTCCCTGTAAGGCAATCACTGACCTGTCACAACAAAGAAAGAGAGCAGATAAAAATACTATCATCAACGCCTAGACACGGGGTAGGATTCTGTGTCTGCCAAGTAGTAAAAACCTGTAACTTTTTAAGTAGTGTCTTAAGCAAAAGATAGTAACAGCCTCTGTCAAAAAGCTGGTCTCCCACAGATGCGACATCAGCCATGCATTTGACAGGGCACCTGGCGGACAGCTCTGTCAGCAAATGCATCTGATAGGGAAGGTGTGCTTCTAAAATGAGCACTTTGGTGGGGCCTGGCCCCCACTCTCGAGGACCAGCGGTCTTCTGGGTTGATTTCTTCACACCCAGAGCTATTTCCTTCCCAAGGTCAAATGCAACACGGGATACTAAATTGTGCCGCTGTCCTTGGTCAACCATCGGAAAGCCAGGGTTCAGCCAGGGTTCAGGTTTTCCCACAGGGGTTCACTTCTTTCTGCTTTTAGCATTGGAAGCCCCTTAAAGCTCAGTCTTTGGGAGGACAGAACATGCCCTAAAACAATAGAGAACTCGAGTGACACTACAGGGACAGAGATGGAGAGCAGACAGGGGTCAAGCCCAGGTGCATGCTGTTCCAGGGCCCTGTACACAGTGGCTGGCATCAGAATGCCAGATGACGAGCAGACGGTAACCGTGCGGTGGGGCATTCCTCCACTGGCACCACAAGTCCTCCAAAACAGACGCTCACTTAAAATGAGACTTTCAGAGGGAGCACCTGGGAGGCTTAGTCAGTTAAGTGCCTGACTTCCGCTCAGGTCATGATCTCACGGTTCGTGAGTTCAAGCCCCACGTTGGGCTCTGTGCTAACAGCTTGGAGCCTGGAGCCTGCTTCACATTCTGTGTCTCTCTCTCTCTCAAATAAACATAAAAAAAAAAAATGAGACTTCAGAAGGACAAATAAACTCAGAGCGGGAAGTGATTACAAATGGATGTTTTGCCCTAAGTAGCCTCAGAGAAGCTCGGGCCCTCCACCTTCATGCACCGCAGGGCCCTCACTATGGGCATTCTAGAGAAGCACACTCAGTAAGCGTTTTCTCTCAATCTCCCCAAGACTCTAGAGCCAAACCCCTTCCATTAACTGGTAAGTGTTCAGTCTCAGCCTCTGTATTCTTTCCCCAGGGCTGCCCTTACTGATGACCACCAGCCTGATGGCTAACGACAACAGCAATGTGTTCTCTCATGTTCTGGAGCCCAAAAGGCTAGAATCCAGGTGTGGCAGGGTCATGCTCCCCATGAAGCCTCCAGGAGAGGATCCTCCCTTGCCTTCTCCAGCATTTGGTGGCTCCAGGTGGCTCCCTGTGTCACTCTGATCTCTGCCCCCAACTTTACGTGGCCTTCTCACCTGTGTCTCTGTGTCTCAAATATTCCTCTGTCTTTCTCTAATGGGAACATTTGTCATTGGACTTAGGGCCACCCTAAATGCAGGATGAGCCCATCTCCAGATCCTTAATTACCTCTGCTAAGACTATTTTCCAAATAAGGTCATGTTCACAGGTTCTGTGGGCTAAGACTTGGACATATCTTCTGGGGGAACATTATTCAACCCACTGTAGTCTCCAACAAACCAGACAAGAGTACGAGTTATTTATTTAAATGAACGTGGAGGGCATCTGAGTGGCTCAGTCGGTGAAGCATCTGACTTCGGCTCAGGTCATGATCTCGTGGTTCCTGAGTTCATGTTCCCCACTGGATGAGCTCAAGCCCACTTTTGGTGAGCCCCTCTTCTCTCTCTCTCTCTCTCTCTCTCTCTCTCCCCCTCTCCCTCTCCCTCTCCCTCTCCCTCTCCCTCTCTCTGACTCTCTGTCCCTCACTCATTTACGCCAAATACATAAATAAATACAAACATACATACATACATACATAAATCTTCATTGTATTTAAACACTGAAAGCCCTGAGACACTATGGAGTCAGAGGCTGGCATGAAGGTCAACAAAGGGTTCTTGAACAAGTTACTGAGCCTGTCTGAGCTTCACTGTCCTTATGCGTAAAATGGGGATAACCCGACCTGGGGTGGGGGGGCCACTATACAGGTTAACATCAACTCACTTAGAGTGTCTGGAACCCCAATATCTTGTTGACAGGGCTCTCGCCTATAAGGGCTCTGAGCAAAATGTCCACAAGCACCTCAGGATAGTTACTCCTTGATCCAGCCACTATCAGGGAGAAGTACTCAGTCTGAAGTACTTAGAGAAAACAGGAAAGATTAAGGTAACGGACCTGCCAAAGGCAAGTAACATCAGACCTGTAAGGAATCGAGGACTTCGGGTCACAAGAGTGGCCTCTCTCAAGTGGTCGCCGGTGGCCACAGTGCTTTTCCAATGATCCCAGGATCACCAACCTAAATATACAGCATGCCACTGCCTCTGGACTCCCCGGGACACGAGCTGTGTCTTATTTACCTCTGTGTCCCCCACACCTGGCACAGTGCCTGGCACTTAGTCATTCCGTAAACATTGCCGGAATGAGCCCGCGTATTCTGGAACCTCAGCTCTGGCTACAAACAATAATACGGATGAGTACCGTTGATTTAACGCACGTACTGAGTACTTCACGTATACGTTGAGTGGATTCAATAAGATAACGCACCTACACATTTTGTCATGGTGGCTGCTCCAGAAATGACAGCGATCATCATTACTTATTTTAACTCTCGCTCCAACCAATCATGGAAGCATTATCATCCCCATTTTACACAGCGGGAACTGAGGCAGGGGAGGGTCAGTCACAGAGCTAATACCTGACTGAACCAGGGTTTGTCACACTTCAAAGACCTATGTGCTCTGCACTACACCGCCCTGCACCTGATTCCTATTACTTAGTGTTGGCTTTAAGGCTGGTCCCAGCTTGCATATCTATAACCAGACTATATATTGGTGTGTGTGTGTGTGTGTGTGTGTGTGTGTGTGTTTACGTGTTTGTATATGTGTATGTATGGGCTATAGATTGGTACACACACAATACCGTCACTGAAAGAATGAACTAGATAAGAACACAGAGCTGAAAAGCTTAAGGTCCCAGAGAACGTGATAAATTCCCTTTACACTGTCAGGCTCCTGAATCGCACTGCCAAAGGGTAAAGTGTCACATGTCACACTCTGCTGAGCTCATAAAAGCAACACATACATTGTCTTGTAAACTCTAGAGCCTCGTCCACAGGCTTATTACTTGCTGGCAAATTCTTGTTTCTAAGCCTACAAGGAAGAAGAATGAACTGTGCTCAACATTCGTGTCCCGGCACTTTCCTCTCGACTGAAAATCTCAAGGCAAGTGGTCAGGAAACACGACCCGGAATTAAAGAGGGTCCCAGCCACCGTGAACTTACAGGAGGAATGGATGCTGGGGAAGCTTTTGCGGCCCTCGGACACCAGGTCGGGGTCACCCGTGCAGTGCATTTCCGAGTTCATCACTCCATCTGGAAAGCAGCGGTAAAAGAAATCGGGGCGAGGTCTACAAAAGACACCATGGACATTTTCAATATAAAATGCTGCCGTCACAAATGAGCCCCAAGCTGACCCCCACCACTCCCTGCTGCCCCCAGCTCCTCCTGTCACTGACAACAGAGCTCCCCATGGACCACGGGGGTCTTGGGAGAAGCTCAGGCTTCAGGGTCAGAAAGCTCTGAGTTGGAACTCCCGCTTGGCCACTTACTAGTTTTCTGACCTTGGGCAGGCTGTGTAGCCTCTCCCAGCCTCAGTTTCCACATCTGTAAAAGGGGGAGATCAATACCCACCCAGAGGTGAGGTCGTGAGGTTCAGAGGAGATGACTAGATAGGAGGCCCTAAGCACAGTGCCAGAGAAATAGAAGGTGGTTCCTGCCTCCATCCACAGCTCCCATTCAGAGGCTGCTCTCAGGACCCCAGACTCCAGGTTTCTCACATCCCTACATCTTGAATTTGGATGGCCAATTGCCCCTCATTGAATAGCAGGCTTCACCTAACCTCACTGAGAGGGAGGACCCTACAACTCAGCTCCATGATGCACAGCTCATGGCCATCCAGGCTGGCCTCTCTGGCCCACATCAAGGGAGGCAGACCTCACAGGAAGTGGGCGGAAGCTGGCCCCCTGAGGTCAAGCCACCTGTCGCAGACACAGCCAGCATTGACTGAGCCCTTCCTGGGGACCACGCACAGTGCTGGGCACTGCATGAGCATCATAACGTGTGATTCTTATGCCATCCCCGGGACTTCCTTCATCTTACAGTTGCAAAAATGAAGGTTGAGAAAGGTAATGCTCCTGCCCAAGGTCACATACAACCAGTAAGTGGCAAAAGCAAGCAATTGGATTCTTGCACCAACACACTTCACCCCATGTTTTTTTGTCTCCCTCAGGTGAGGAGTTTTACACAGATGGGTGATAGCCGATCATTTCCCATTAATTCAACTAATATTTGCTGAAGGCCAGCCATGGGCAAGGCTCTGCTAGTTCTATAAACGCTAGGGCCCTTTTCTGCACATATTGGGTCACTCTGACTTCCTGATCTTCCCAGCTCTCGGATCTAGGCCCAATAATAGTCTATCAATATCTACAACCTATCAATAATCAGAATCAATAATCTATCAGAGCTGCTGGCGTACTCTCTCTCCCCTTATCGGCTCATGTTCTCCAAATGTAGTTATTCACCTACTAAACCAGAACCTTAGAGCAGACAAGGCCTGGGAACCAGCATTTTATCGGGGCCTCACAGCAACTCTAAACAGAAAGTTGGAAGAATACCACAGCCCCAGGTGATGCATGGCCCAATCTGTATCTACCTTCTGCCCTCTTGCTACCTGGCCAGCACCCTCCACCAGGTAGATAATCAGTAAATGCTGAGGTTCTGAGAGGGGAGCTAACCTGTCCAAGGCCAACAGCTAGTCAAGGCTGAAGTCAGGCCTCAAATTCAGGTCTTTCGACCATTCACCTCTATGGAGACTAGCTCACTGCTGGAGCAGTCAATAGAGAGGCAAGATAAATGGAGAAGAGGAATCGCTTCCCATGTGCCAATCCACAGATGACCTTGAGAGTCTAAGCCATTTGTTTCTTTTTGCAACTTACCTTCCCACTATCAACTTAATAGTGTTTGTGCAGACTCCATTCAAAGCAAGAGCCAAGGATACTGCTACAAAACAAAACCAACAGACAGAAAAATAATGAGCTGATTCCCAATCACAATCATCATCTTCATCATCATCAACATCATCATCAACATCACCGTTCCATGATAATACTATTCGATTTACGACCATACAAATATGAACCAATACTTTAAAAAAACAGAGGTAAGTCTGCATGGCTAGAGTAAAATATAATTAAGACAAGACTCCGGAGAGTGACTCATAAAATGCCAAGCCCCTATGACATGAAATTTATCTCTCCTCCCTGACTTTTTAATATTTTTAATATTGGAAAGGAACACATCCATTATGTTCTGGCCTGATAGGAACAGATTTAATACTACAGCATATAGAATTCCTTTTAGTGGTAGCAAGAAACTAACATTTTTCTTTCTTTCTGGCAATCTTCTCAAACATAATTCTAATCACAGCATCTGCTGGTATCCGTCTTCGGAGTAGGACATTCCCACTTGGTGATTATCTCTTTGTTGACTCTTCACCTGCTGACAGCTGTCCATTCGTTATCAAACAAATCACTTTCTGAGAAGGTAAACAGTCCCAACACCTCACTGGGTTTTGAGAAGGTTGGCCAGGTGGTACTTTTTTGCCATCTAAGGCAGTAGGAACTTCTGGAATACATTATTTAAAAAATATACAGCATGGAAACTTTCTCTAAGTGGCTTGGAAGGATTTTGCTGGCTGAAGTACAGATCATCCAAAGGGAGAGAGCTTTCCCTGCAAGGACCTCCCAGGTCTCTCCCATATTTATCAAGACCTCACAAAAGGCAAGTCAACATAATGGAAGGTCAAATACCGTGCATAAGCGATAAAAACCTATTGACGCCCCCATTCCATTGTTTTGTTGAATAATAAAACATATAAGCTACCGTTTCCCTTTGGCAAATATTAACTCTTCAACAGTAGCTGAGATTTATGGAAGAAAATAGCAGTGGCGGGACATTTCCAGGAAGGGACTGCCTGGACCAGCTCATGGTCCTCAAGGGAGACAAATGTGTTCTACAAGCAGAAAGTACTATGGGATGGCTGACACAGTCACTGAGGGCACCGGCCACGGAGATTGATACAAAACCTATCTGCTTTTAACAAGTCATGGGAAGCAGAGAGAATGGGAGGGACCGGTTCAAATGAATACTTTTGTCAAAGGGAAACAAATTACCTAAGAGCGAGACATGCAACAACTGGCCATATCTGAGTGTGGCAGCAAAGGACGGATGGGCCACCAGTGTGAAGAGCGAGCAAGAGTGACAGCCCCGCACTGCCATTAACACACCAAGCAGGCAACTGGGATGTATAAATCAGAACCGGGCATGGGGGAATTCAGAGAGATCCCGCTGATTACATCCTGTACACACAGACCCTTCCTTCTGAAATGCTGGCTTCCCTCCTCTCTTGCCACCTCAGAACACTGCTGAGAGGTCTCCTTTGCAGAGAGGAGGGAAAATGCCCTGAGCTATCTTCACTGATGTATTCTCCCCAGAGCTATAACAATTCACAGGCTGTGGGATCACCCTGCAGGACTGGGATCTTTTCCTGCTAGAGCTGGTTTGGCAGACTCACTGCTGGGTTTTCCCAGCTGGGTCAGACTCCTTCTTATTCGGGTCCTAGCGTGGCCTCAGCACCGAGGAGGTCTCCGGAAACAAGCATTGCTAGCTGATCTCCCAACGCCCTTAGGGAATCTCATAGACCGCTACATGGATCCACAACACCATACATGTCCCCAGCCTCAGCACCGGCTGGGTTTATTGTAACACAGGGCAGTTCTTTGAAAAGTTTCAAGTAGCTGAACTAGAAAATGTGTAGATGCGATGTAACCACCAACAGCTGGCAACTTCACTCTCTGATCTAAAAGCCTGAAGGAGACAGAAGACAATCGGGCTCCTAACTGGTGCTATTTAGGGTGAAAGTCATCTCAGCATTCTGGAAGTAAACTGAACTGATTATTTTTGTCTGAATAGTACAACCCCTGGGGGACCAATATGGGGGCCTCTCACTGATACCAGAGGGTAGGCTGCGCCCAGATCAGATGCATGAAAGGCTGGCTGAGCAGGAAATGAATGGCCCCAATCAGGGATGTTTGTTGACTAACAATAACCCAGTGGGTCTGTTTCATAAGGGCTGTGTTTACAACATCCCACAGCACAGTGGGTTTGAGAGAATTACGCAAACAAAACCAAAGACAAACCAGACTATGTCCGATAAAGAAATTCAAAGTGAAGTATCCAGTGAGTTAGCCTCCGAGAGGCCTGTTTTGAGAACAATACTGCTTATATGCATCCCAAAGGATTAGAGGGCTTTTGCTGTTGCTTTGCTTGTTGGGAATTCAGCACTGTGGTATTTCCATAACAGGGGTCTCTGTTATACCAATCGGCTGTTCTGCAGCCAAACCCCTAAAAGCCGGATGCTGCATGGGGGCAACCCTCACCCATCTTGTTCCACGGCACACGCACAAAGGTGGCCACTGTGGACATGCAGATAAAGGAAGGACTCGGGATTCAGGTCTGCTAAAGAAGGGACCTGAACACTAAACCACTCTCACTGAGAAAGTCCTGAACTCCAGACAACACTGGACACACTACACGTGATTTTCTGTCCTTGGTTTTTAAAGATTACTCTTCCAGCCCCCTACTTCCAAGGCTTCCTAAAAGAAGTTATTTAAAAAAAAAAACAAAAAAAAAAACACCTGTGTACAACAGGAGGCTCTTTATCATTTTTACAGGGCAAGCTCTCATTTATTTAGGCAAACAGAACATCCAATAACTCCACCTTCTGTGTTAACATATAGGAGGCAGGATATGGTGTGCAATTTCTAAATGTCACTCTAAGGGAGATTTAGCAGAAAATGAAAAGGTCTAGAGAAGTCACTTACTGCCATAACAACACACAACTCCAAAAGCTGGCAGTAAATTATAACCATAACCATGAGAGACAGGTCTTACCCACAGTCATATTACCTTGGGACTCGGTTCCAGGGGAACAACTAGAATAAAAAGTAAGGCAAAGCATTGCCAGGTCAACTGAGACGACTCCCAGTAGGACGTTTCAGGGACCATGGGAATATTTATCCAAACGCTGCCCTGGCTGCTCCACCCCCATGTGGAGGGCACTATGCCCTCCTTGGAAAAACTGACCTTTCTGCCACATCAGCTGAGGGGACTGAGATCATGTGACTGCCAAATCCCCAAACCACAGATAAGCAGCCGGGTAAACACTTGACCGGAGATAGGGCACCTATAGGCTGGCCAGGGACTCATGACTTTTGTGCCCGGGTAAGAAAAATGGGCTGAGCCAGAGGGTCTGCCCAGGAAGTCTGGTCCATTAGATGCAGAGGTACTTGGAGGTAGGCATTGGAGGTGACAGTCCTATGGGTGTGGGGCGGGAGCGCCTACCGCTGCAAGCTCGAACACCATAGAAACCAAAAGTATGGGGCAGCAGAAATGATGGGCCCACTGGAGGATTAGGCAGGACACTTGAGAAGTAGAGAGAAGGCACATTACAGAGAGAAGCATGTCTCTATCCCCGCCCCGATGGCCCGGCTCCCTATTCTAGTTCCCATACTGTTCCTCTGTCCCTTTTCACCCTATTCGTGGCTATCTGTGAGATTGCTGATATAACCCTGTAACTAAACCCCTAATTTATATGAGCTACTTGGAGAGAGATTCTGTTCTGTTCAATTAGAGCCTAACCAAAGCCTGGTTATGTAAGAAATGTTCCCTGTCCTGTGTCAGAGCACAAAGCCCCTTAACTGTTCTGCCTAGCCAAGATTTTGCCCTTACACTCATTCTTGTACCAAGAAAAGAGAAGACCATGTTTTGCTACCTTTTCATTTCCTCAAAGCCTAATAATTTACAAACATACCCTCAGAGGGGCAATATCTCATTTTTCCAGATATATTATCTAACTGAATAATAAAGTCCATACAACACATCAAAAACACAGTTTATGTAAGAGTTTGGATAGCTTTTATGAGGTGTCAAAAAATAAACATAATTCAGTTTTCCTAAGGATCAGAAAGCTGAAAACCTGGCTATTGGCAAGTTTATTTGGGTTACTCAGCAAGCCAATTACCTTTGCTTTCTCTTAATATTGTCATTTACTCAGTCCTTTAACTAATATGCAGATCATAAAAATGGATTTAATCTTAAAAATGTCAAACTTGCGTCACATGCAGATACAGCTTAGCTTGGGGAGAATTTGTTACAACGGTCTTATAAAAGATGGCAAAGACTACGACACTCTCTATACAATAAAAATTGCTTAATTTTAGAAATGTCCCCAAAAAGATGAGTTATAGAGTTTATTTCCGAATTCTGTTATATTTTACATCTGCTTTTGCCCATTTGTGCCTCCAGCCAATGGTGACAGGTCAAGAAATCTGTGCCTGATTTCTGAATTGCCTGTAATTTATTAGTCACAAATGTGGGATTTGGCAGTCAATAGTGACAGTTTCAGATCATCTTTGCCTTACCACTAAGAGCTGCTCTGCTCCTGTGCCTGAGTAGCACAGATCTGGGATGTACAGACGGACATTCACATTCAGCACAATGGACAGCAGCCAGGCTGCCACTGAAGGTAAGGTGTTTTTTACCATCTGCGAATTGGCTCTTCTTAGGGCTAAAAGTTTACCTTCTCTTGTTTCTCCCAAGTTTAATTTGACCAAGAGAAAAATCAGCTGGGTCCAACAGAGATTTTTTAAATCCACTGATCTAATTAAGTTCAGCCCCATCCCCTAGAGCAAGAACTGTGAATACTCTACCTAAGAAGGCTTCCTTAATTTCAGTCTTGTCTGTTCGCCGGATAATTTTCACCACACAAATAACAGCCAGGGGTGTGAGGAAAGAAATTGCCTGGAAAAAATAGCAAATAATCCCTTATGAGGACAGCAGTTTGCTATCAGAGGGCTGATTGATAATTAGTTCAAGTTAGTTTCATTTAGACTCACTAGTTGAATGATGTTACTGAACTCCTGACCTCAAAGAAGGAGGATTTATATCTATACTTAGAGACTCTGACGACTTAAAAAAAAAATTGGAGGTCTGATTGTGGGTTATAATTGATTTGCAATTGCTGGGAGCCACCTTTAAAGTGGTGGCTTTTTAGTTTGGTTTTTTTTTTTAATTTTTTTAAAAATGTTTACTTCTGAGAGAGAGAGGGAGGGAGACACAGAGTGTGAGCAGGGGAGGGGCAGAGAGGGAGACACAGAATCCGAAGCAGACTCCAGGCTCTGAGCTGTGAGCACGGAGCCCAACGTGGGGCTCGAACCCACGAGCTGAGAGATCGTGACCTGAACCGAAGTTGGACACCCAACTGACTGAGCCACCCAGGCGCCCCAGAGTGGTGGCTTTTTAAACAGGAAAGAATAGCCTATAATGATGACTCATCTTTGCCAGAGGACCCCCTCACATCCTCCACTGCAGAAAGAACCCTTGGCCTCCCATCCCCATCTCTCTGGCAACACACTGGACTTGCTTAGAGTCAATCAATTCATTTTCTTTGGTGTTCTTTTACTGAATTTCATTTCCTCCACAAAGCAGAGTTTAATACTTTTGCTTACCGTCTCCCTTCCTTTCTTCCATCTCCTCCCCTCCCTTGGCCCAAAGCACACAGAAAAGTACAATAAGTGTTTAATGAATCAAGCTGGTGGGATTCAGATGCAAGCAACATTGATTACAGAGCACTCTATGAGGCAGGAACTATGTTTGGGTAGCATCAGGCACCGGTGTCTCTTAAATCCTCATGATGACTCTGTGACTATCTTTGCCAGGCTTGGGGACTAAATGATGTGCCCAAGGACATACAGCTGGTGAGTAGCAAGGCCAGGCTTTGGAGACCAGGTTTTCTGCCTGCCATATCTAGCCTTTATTCAGCATTCTACAATTAGTTGTTTTCAACATTCCAACAACCAGGAGAACAGTATTGAAGTTACTTCCTTACTGATTATAACATCTCAGGAAAACAATATCAGAAGGGACTAATTATCTCACAAATTCACAACTGACCTAATACACAGTGGTAGGAAGGGTGGGGTTTGGTGACTATTGACCGATAGTGGTCACACCTTTGGAAATCTCCACCTGTAATGTAATGCCACTTTTTGGAAAGGGACTTTCTAATGGGGATAGGCTTGGCTAGAAGACACTTTTCTTTTATAAAAACAATTCACCCAAATGAACACAGTCTTTCAAAACGACCGGAGATGCTCTAGACACTTGCTACAACTAGATTGCAAGAGCTCAGCACATCCTGGGGTCTCCTCTCTGGGAACCGTCTTCAGAGGCAGCTCACGAGACATGAGAAAACCCCTCCCCTTGCTGGCTGGTTTCTTTCCCATTACAATGGCAGTAACCAGCTGGATGAGCCTCCTTATCAGCTGTGGCCCTGAATGACTTAGCTGTTTAAACACCAAATCAGCAAGTCCTATCACCATGGAAGGTATTCAGAAGAATGTGGCACCAGTCTAAGGGCAGCTGTATAAGAGGAGATTCAGAACTAGAGCAGAGAAGCAGAAGATTTCCCCAAGGGCGACTGGAAAAGGCAATGCTCACTTGGGCATTAATACCTCCAGCGACATCTGTGAAAGTTCCCAGGGGTGCCTGGGTGGCTCTCACACTTGAATAACAGTGGGGTTCATTACAAAGCTCAAGTAGCCTTACAAGACCCATCTGGGGAATCTACATTTTGTACCAGGTGTCTCAAATGATACTGATGCTGGTGAGTCAGAGGTTTGACTCGCGCATTTAGTGTTTCAAGAGTGATGATGGAAGCCCCTGCTTACTTAAGTCCAAAGTTACAGTCAAGGTCCAAGAAGTCCTTAGCTCCCTGTTTCCTCTCACGTCAGACACGCAGACGAGGCCCCACACTCCCCAATAGGAAAAGCAGCTCACTCAACAGTGAATGGCGCACAGTGACCCCACTGGTACTCAAACCTTAAGTACCAGAATAGCGCAGGACTGGAGACAACATTACAAGGCAATCCCGGATGGAATACTCTAAGGTAAGACTGACATAAAACCCCAGAAAAGATACGAGTTGGCAAGACCTTGCCTACCTCAGAGGCTGCCTACAGGAGATCCTGAGCTGGAGTGTACCAACCAAGAGGAGACAGGGACACCACAGGGGAGACCGGTAGCTCCGGGCCCATGAGCAGGAGCCGGAGAAGGCATCAGGACCACCCGGTGGCTCCAGGCTTGCAGCCTGATGGCCAAGGGGATCTCCCTGAGCACCGCTTCCTGTCTCAGCTCCCCTATTTCCAACAGCGCCCCCCCCAACTCTGATGGCCCAACCAGAGCCATCACTTAATTTCACCCCTTCTACAACTTTCCTACGTAGATGCATATTGGTCTGTTTTCTAGAACCACCAAGAAACTACTTCCTAGGCCTATGCTAGTCACCCAGGAGGGCGAGGGCTCCCCAGCTCATGAGCTTCACATGAGGGAATGCATCAGAGGAAGAACCACAGCACCCATCACCCAGGCGGCCACAGAAATGTCTGTGCCTGAGGGTGTAGCCATCTTTCTTTCCTCCCCTCATCCTAATGACACTTGGGCTCCGATCCCACTTCTTCTTCCTGGAAACATATCTGCCATATCCTTGGACAGCACAGTCTTCAAGTCAGCATAGCCGGAGACATATTTACATGTGTCATCTCTCCCCCTTTTTACCAAGATTTTCCAACTAAAAGGTAGATTTAAGAGATTAAGCCCCAGAAGCCAACCCATTAGGAAAACAACTTCCTTCTGGGCGGAAGCACCCCCGAACTGAGTAAGAGGAGTGGAAACAAGAATGGGTACCCCCCTTTCACCCAACAAACCAGACTGAATGAAATCCAGGGCGCACCCCTTCCACCGCTCCTGCAAAAGCCTTTAAAGGCGGCTGCTCCACTGCCTGAGCCCTTGGAGACAAAGACACACAGACAGGAAGTGGGGGTGACCATTTCTACTTCCAAACAGATGTGGACATGTAGGACAAAGGCAGGCAAAATTTCCCCTGCTATTGTTTTCCCTTAGGTTAACTTTTCCAAGCTTTGAATGTTTTTTAAATCCTGGGAATGAGCCCAGTGGAAAGACAGTGAACGCTGAGTGCTTATTAAGAGGGACCGGAGAGAGACCAGAATGATGAATTCCAGCCAACCACTACTGCAGGACGCGGAAAACAGACTGAACCCTTCTCCATGCTTGAGTTTCCCTCACTAGTTACGAGAACAGGGCTGCCCCGCGTACGGACGTAAGTGTGATAAACAGCACTAACGTGCTCTGAAAACTTAATTAGGACCATGGTATGTTCTGGGCATTTCATGCAAATTAACATATTAATACACGTTTACTTTATGGATAGGAAACTAAGGCACAGAGAGGTTAAGCAACCTGCTGAAAGGCACACAGCTACTGAGTGGTAAAGTGGAGATTTATACCCAGACTGTTTTTATATCAAGCTCTGGGATTTTAGCCATGGTGTTATAGCAGTTCTCACCTTAGAAGTAAGAAGCATTAATAAAACATGGTAAATGCCTTTTCTCTGGAATTGGAGGGGGAAGTAAGGGGGCTCACATCCAGGAACATGGGTAAGTCACAGAAATGTTAGGGACAGCTGTCATGGATTCAGCACCTACTATGTGTGCCGGGCTTTCCTCACATTTGTCTAATCTTCTAACTACTCTCCTGGGGGAAACATCCTCCTTGCACAGCTAACAAAACCGAGAAAGAAATGAATTCTCAAAGGCACGCACCCGGTGGGCCTAGAAACCCCAACCTGCACTTCCATATGCTGCCTGGGCTGGAGTCTTGAATCGCAGCGATCACCTTGGTCCAAATGCCTCATCTTACAGGTGAGGAAACTGAGGCTGAGATCATTCTTGCATTAAAGAATGGCTTTGTAAGCTACTAATTAACTGTAGTGCACAGAACCCAAATATCAAGATAATATATCTCATCAGGCAGGGTCCAGTTTGTGATAATATATCAGTCATCAGGCAGGGTCCAGTTTGTGGCTGGTTTTGCCTGGTGCTATTATACAGGCTGAGAAACACAATGTGCAGAACAGACTCCGATTAAGGAGAGCTGGGTTCAAGCTCCAGCTCTGACGCTTACCAGCTCTGTGGCCATGATCAAGTCACTCAACCTCTTCACCTTTGGATCTCAGTTTTCTCATCTCTAAGATGGGTGCAACAATACCATCCATAATAAATATTGCTACTGGGATTTAAATTCACCAGCAGTTATTGAATGCTTCTTCTGTACCACACACTAAACAAAGCACTGGAAGTCTATCACCCCACTTGATGCTCTCAACACTGTAGGAGGGGGAGAAGAGTGTTATCAAAGGCCCTTTAAACAAGTAAGGAAACTGAGGCACTGAGAGGGTAGGTGATTCTTCCAAGTCACATAGCTAGAAAGGGGATCTGAGGCAATCCAGTCTGGAATGTACAGAGAAGCCCGACCCAGAGAATCCAGCAGTTAGCATCCAGCATCCACTGGATGCTACGATGTCATTATTTCCCCAGGGAAAAGTGTTAACAAATGACCCAAACCAGTAAAGGAGCACCAGGATCCCGTGACCACACTACTGGGAACAAAGCAGTTTGAAGCTCCCGTCCCCTATGCCCTGAGTCTGAGCAGTGCCGGGAGGAAGTCAGGAACAGGGAAGAGCCTAATTCATCCAGGCAACCTGCCACTGCCTACACGACCAGCGACCAGAGTCTCCACCAGGGACCGGCCTTGTGCGTCCACCAACGAAACCAACACAGGAAGTACTGTCGGTTCCCGGCCACTGCTGCTCCAGAAGGTGGGTCACCTGCGGCACTGATACAAGACACGGTACTTCCAGGATGCTTCTGGAAAATGACAAAGCAGGGCCAGTGTGTCTGACGTGGGAGGGGCACAAGTATACCGAGAACTTTTAACAACGAAAGGGCTCAAACTCTGATGTCAGGATGTTAACCAGAGAAGAGCTTGTCACCGGAGTTCATTCATATCAGACAAACAACAGGCCCAGAGTGCCTTAATTTCTGGCACTTGACAGATGTGCTGAAAAGTGCTTATAGAGACAACCCAGGACATGCAGTGCAGACACCTGGAAAGGGCCTTGCTGTGGGTAAGAAATTACAGCCCATCACGGAGAAAAGAGCTGTCTACGACTTTTGCAAAGAGTCTAAAAATTAAACTGTCTATCATGAGCCAGCTTTGTCTCTTTTCCTTCCCTCCTCCCCGCAAAATTAACTTTCTGTCTTCCCTAGAAGCATTCTATACTAGAATAGGAAACACTGTTATCGAATCAACACGGTATCAGTAATATTTTATAGAAGTAAATCTTCTGGACTCATTGTGCCCAGGGCAGAAAGAACAAGGGCAAAGGACAGGTGTTGGGTAGGGTTTGTTTGTTTGTTTGTTTGTTTAAGCCAAGTAAAGCAACTGGGGAACACCAATCATCCCATCAACTCACTACCTGAGCTTACCTATCAAGAGCTTTCCTGGGTCCATCCAAGTCATGTTCATGTCTGTGTCCCTGGGCCCTGTTCACTGGGCCCACATGGCCCCTGCTTGCTTGTGTCTGTGCCTTGACACACCAGCTCTTGTGCGTGCGATCGGCTTCTCACCACCTTTCCACATCACCTGAGCCCCGAAGGAGACATCACAGTTGAATGGGTCCATGAGGGTCTAGCCTCTGGCAGCTGGCATTCAAATCGGGGTCTAGCAACTGGTGGTTGTATAACCTTGGACAAGTTGCTGAATCTCATTGCAGTTGCCATTTTCTCCATTGAAATGATAGGATTCCAAAAGTGATGACCTCAACAGATTGTGACAGGGATTATCTCAGATGCCAGTGTAAAGTGGTGAGCACAACTCCTGTATTCCAGAGATGTTACTTGTTGTTGTTACTGCCATGATGATGATGATGGTGATGGTGATGATGGCGATGAGGAAGCTCCCTGCAAGTTTACCCAAGCCTCTAGCCCTTTCTAGATTCTATTTTTCTTTAGAGTACCATCTCCATCAGAAGCCTGTAGGACCCCCATATGCAGGATATACCCCCCCAGATCTGATTTGACTTCCCATCACCTGAAGCTCCTATGGCTTTTCTTACCCACAGCAGGCTGGAAATGTTCCTTGAATCTACAAAGACACAACTACTAAGACAGAAACAAAGAGTACACTAAAAAACAAAAAACAACACAAACTAAGTCTTCCTACAGCAAAAAGCAGGTTTTCAAAGATGCTATGATAAACCCCACACACTCAGGAGGGAACCATGACGTCTTCTGAATAAGGAAGCAGCTTTCCATAAAGACAGCTAAAAGTTTGGGAACTTCCCAGAAATGTTAATTCAAGACTCAGTATATGTGAAAAGAATTCTCAGCCTGTCTCTCTGGTCAACAGGAGCCCAGAGTCATCAAGGGATACAAACTCTCAGAATCAAACAATCCAACCACACCCAACTTCCATGTAGAAGTTCCATCATCACCTTAGCTGAAAGTGCCAAAGACAGAGAAAATGAGAGGGGCTTCCTGGTGACGTTATCACCATTGACTCTGTACTTAACTCAATCCCCTACCATTTTAATACTGTTTTTGTGACCTCTGACCAAGTGGCTCCTCTAAAACATACATGCGTGTGCACACACGTACACACACACACACACCGCTCCAGAGGTGTGAACAATGGATTTCCCAATCAAAAGACATGTGGTTTATTACAAGCTGTCTTTAAATAACACTTTGGTTAGGAAGTTAAAAAGTTTGCCTTTAGATTAAAACACTCCAACCAAGGGGCACCTGGGTGGCTCAGTTGGGTAAGTGTCTGACCGACTCTTGATTTCAGTTCAGGTCATGACCTCACGATTCATGAGATCGAGCCCCAACAGTCTCCATGCTGGGCATGAACCCTGCTTGAGATTCTCTCTCTCTCTCTCTCTCTCTCTCTCTCTCTCTCTCTCTCTCTCCCCCTCCTCCACTCACACACATGCACATGCACTCTCTCTCAAAAACAAAACAAAACAAAAAACCCATTCCAACCATAAGTAAAACAGACCCCAAGATTTTTTTTATGTATTAAACAATAAAACTTGAGCCTTCTAAAGAAACCAACTTTGTTTTAAAAAACATTGAAAATATATATTTTATTACAGTCTTCCATAAACACCTGAAGGTTTTAATGGATCAAAGCAAACAGATGATATTTTATATTAAACTCTTAATAAAATCCAGGAGAAAAAAAAATCTGATTTATGTGGTGACAAAATATTTTTCCTCTTTGTGTTACGTGTATTATAAATGTATCTGCTGCTTTCCTCGTGTTATTATGGAGCCTGCATTAAATCTTGTGACCAAATGAATGAAATACATCAACTACCACTAACAAAACAAAAGGTTGAACTTATCTCCTTAGGAGATTCGAGGGTAGGAATCAGGATCTGAGGCTGAATACACTTCTATTCTCTGAGACTCACAGCACTGAATAACTCCTTTACTGCCTCCTATCCACCTCTGCCAACATGCAAATGTACCCCCTCCTATGTGTGTCTGCAGCCAGGGTATTTGTGGCATTTGTATCTAGACTTCAAAACAATCCATTGTTCACAAATCTAGGACACAGCCACAAATTTCTCACAATATCCCATACGAGCATTCATCTCCAAATTGTGTCTTACGGCACGTAAAATGTGAAATCTTTGAAGAGTGGGGATAAGTGATAAGAGCTTCTCCCTTTCAAAACCATGGCATAAACTAGCCAGACACACACTAGTTCCTTTATTTCTAGGGTTTATGGAAGATTTGAGTTAGAGCAGAAATGGAAAAAGTCTAATTTTAATACTCAAGTGTTAGGTAAAGCCTGAACCCTTCAATTCCCCCCCCCCCTGAAATTTATAAAAATCCAGTTTAGTTTCTGGTGGAAAAGCAATTATTAAAAGGCAAATAAAATAAGATTTCAAAGCTCTTGTAATGTGCTGGGCATTTCGGGATGTTTGCAGACAAAGATCTTTCTAATCATCACGAATTAACAAGATTTCTTTCATCAAATCAGAGGGATTTCTTTCAAGATGCAAAAATATTCTTCATGTGCTCTATGAAATCTTTAGAACAACCACGTAAGTTTCCAGAGGCACAAAGACACAATGGCTGGTCAACAGGAATAGCCTTCAAGCTAGAAGACTAGCTCAACCAAAAATTACATTACTGTTCCGTGACAAGGAGGAGCTTAAATATTTCCTCTGCTACAGAAAGGCCTGATGGCAATTCCCCAGGAGGCCGTTAGCATCAGCAAGGAGTCTTGGACACTCAGCTCCCAACCTACATGGCAGCCTCAGGGATGAGCCTGGGCTCAGAGCAGGCTGCTTCGATCTCAATCCTGGCTCTACTACTCACTTGCTGTGTGGATTTGGGCAAGTTCCCTCCTTTCTCTAGAATGTGATTCTGCATCTGCAAATGTGAACAAGACTGACATCTTTCTCACTGTAATGTTGGGTGGGATTAAATGAGATAATCCTTTCTTAAACTCTCAGCACAGTGCCCGGCACATAGGAAGTGAAATGTAAATGGCTTCAATAGCCACGGGGCAGGGTGAAGAGGTAAAAATAATCCTGCTATATCCACCAGCTATTTGGATGCTGGCCCATTTATTCTAGAAGTAGAAAGGCACAAAACACTATCTGGGGATTGAGTCATACGAGGTATCGCATCAGTAGTCAATGGACCTGCTAGAACCAGACGAGTGGTTGACAGAGCTATCTATATAGGGCCTGAGTTTGGCAAAACAGGTTTATTCCAGAAGGAGATGGAGCAGGAAAATCCGTTTCTGGTCTTATTTTACTGTAAGTATATGGAAACAACTCGGCACAGCTCACGTAAGCCAGTCCCTCCTCTTTCCACGGTGTCAGGCAATTACTGGTTCCATAGGGCCAAGCAGTGCCCGTCATGATCTGGAATGGAGTTTTAATGCCATGGGCTGCTCACCTCCTCTTTCTCTGAGACTGCTCACTGTCTTCAGCAGGGGTTGGCAAAGCAGAAATGGAAACCCATTTGGTTCATACTTGGGAGACTGGTCAAATCAGCCATGAAATCGCGGTACTTACGAACATGAGGCGGGTAGGTATGTTGTCTGATTGCACCAAAGGATTTTTGTAGAGCCAGATCTCTTCTGGCTGGATGACTCTCTGGAATGGGTCCAAAAACTCTGTGAAACTGAAACAAAACAAAGAAAGATGTGTGAGCGCTCTCGTCTGTTGCCTGTATTTCCCGAGAAGGCCACTCCTTCACGCCCTCGGTGGAGAATCCAGCCTCTGGGGAAGGAGAAGGGGATGACAGGGTAAAATGGATCGAAAGAATTACCGAGACATGGTAGACACTGTACAACTTTCTGCCACCGAGGACCAATTCTGGGCATAAAAGAATAGTTGTAAAGACCCTAGGAAGTTGGGGCTCCAAAGTGAACTGAAAACCGAAGGGCAGAATGGGGGCTCGGAGTGGGGCGAGGCCAGGCCAGCAGCCGGCTCTGGGGAGGAAGTAGGCTGGAGAAGGAACAAAGGTTGAAGAGCCACCGGGGCAGCACCAGGGGGAAAACGTCGGGTTCTTCCCTCCCCTCCCTTACCCCGGACAGCGTGCTGACACCTCGCCACCAGTAGGGGGCAGAGTGAGCAAGAAAAGCTTCTGAGAGAAGACAGAAGGTTGGGCAGGAGGAAAGCAGAGAGAAAGGAAGGCAGGGAGGGAAAGCGGGGGGCAGTGAGGTGCATCCTGGGGCTGCTGCGAGGAAACCAGACCCCTCCTCACCTTGTCAGTCTCCCAAACCCTCCCACACCCTGGGAGCCCACAACACCCAGGCGGACGGAACCCAGTCATCACCAAGAGAAAGACGGGGAGCAAGGGGGCTGAGTCCGCGGGGATATGGTTTGCTTTGTCAGCTCGCGGCCATCAGGCCACCTCCGGACCCTCCGGACCCGGTCCTGTACCTGGTGAACTCAGTTCAGGATGGGGGTCCGACAGAGCCAGGCTGAGGCTGACTGTCTTTTCTGACCTAGTCTCAGAGTCTTGTGGTCTTATCTGGTTGCACAAGAGTGTGAAAGTCAAGCCCGGGTTCCAGGGAGGGGCCTGGACTCCGCCTCTTGGCAGGGATGTGACAAGGTCCCGTCAGAAAGAAGCCAGTAAGATGACACAGGTGGCTTTAAAATAACAACCTGCCACCCACGGGCCGTCAGCAGTGTTAATGTGCCCACAGCCCCGCTCTCAGAGGCCCCAGAACCTTGATCCCCGTTTCTTCCCCACGCAGCCGGCACCGTCCCTCCTCACCTCGTTTGTCCCCCGCGTGTTACAACCATCATGGCGATTTTTTAAAGCCTGCAATCAGCCTTTTGCACAATTCCACACCCCACCCCGAGGAGCTGCAGCCAGAACACATCTATCAAGCAAATTATATTCCCTGGGAGCAGCAGAGCCTAGAGAGATAGATGTCCCTTCTCCAGCCACGCTCCAGCCACCAGTGCCTGCCCCTGAGATTCCAGACAGCAAGGCAGCTACGCAGAGGACCGTGGGTCTCAGAGGGCAAACGGGGGCAGAGGTGGGCGTGAGGCAGAACGGACAGGTCTGGAGACAAGACCAGGGTGTTTCCAAGAAAGGGCAGCCCAGGCCCGGAAACCCCCTTCCATGAGCTCTCTGTAGGTGGTTTGGGAGCCAGGAAGTGGAAACCCGGTTTCTGCTGAGCAGGTCAAGCACGACCTCCAATTACCTGCTCACCAGGGCTCACTAGGCACTGGGACCCCCCCCCCTCCCCGCCCAGTGGCACTAGATCAGTGCTTCCCAAACATTAACGTGGCCAGGATCCACTTTGGGGTCTTGTGCTAACAGGAACAACCAGTCCTGGGTGGGGCCAGAGAGCTGGCATCCCCAGCAAGCTTCCAGGTGGTGCCACGCTGCCCACCTGTCAATCAAACCGCGATTCGCAAGGGGCCGAGGCACTGGCATCAAAGGGAGGGAGCCTATTAACAACGCAGAGTCCCGGGGTCTCACCCAGATCTACTGAATCAGAATCTTCATTTTCAGCAAGAGCCCCAGGGGATTCATGTGAGCACTAAGGGTGGACACACAGGCTCCCAGGGACGGAAAGCCGGTGCTTCCCAGCTTCAGCCATTTGAGAACCAAGGGGCACCTGCGGGGCCCAGCTGGTTAAGCGTCTGACTCTGGGTGTTGCCACAGGCCATGATCTCGCGGTTCATGGGTTCGAGCCCTGCGTCCAGGCTCCATACTAACCATTAGGAGCCTGCTTGGGATTCTCTCTCTCCCTCTCTCTGTCTCTCATTCAAAATAAGTAAAGATTAAAAAAAAAAAGAACCAAGTTGGCCAAGTTTTGCCTTATCCCCCCTTCCTCCCCTACTGTGACTTTCCTTGAGACTTGGTAAACTAAAAGCCTAGAAGAAACTTCATGTCACTGTTTAATTACAAAGTCAACATTCCCTCCGTCAACATCCGGTAAATGTCAACATAAACGCAATGAAAACAAAAGACCGCTATTAAATTCTTTGGTGCCACTGCCTCTGAGAGGAGCCCACCCTCCCTGTGAAGGCCCAGGGAGCGTCTGTCCCCTGTCCATCGCCTTGGTCTGTCCGTCCTCTGCAAGGCGGGGAAAGACAGAAGGGGAAACGGGGAGGGGGGTGAGCGACCCTCTCCGTGACTGCAGAGTTGGGGGCTCTCACCTGTGTGTAACCTAAGCGCACATCACACAGCCCCTAAAATCATCTCTAAGCACCGCTGCTGTCGTGGAAGCAGGTCAAAACGTTTTGATGCAGAAAGGATAGAGTTCCCACTAAAGGCAACCTAGCTTTTCTTTTGTGAAAACTGTACCTGCCCAGAGCCAGGTGACTTGGCTTGCTGTTGGATCTAGATCCGAGATAGGCTTCTTTAATTTCTCTGCTGCTCGAATCGCACAACTGTCTCAATCTAACCATATACCGATTTCTTCCTCGCAAAGGAGGAAGAGTGTTCTTGTTTTCTCCCGAAGTTTTCCGACGGTGCGGTTCGAAGAACTTGGAAAACATACACAATGAAAATTCAGAGACATTATTCTAACTCTATGCTGAGCAATTCTTTTTAATTCATGCATAAATCCTCCTGAGGCTGGGTTCCTATCCATACTCTCTTTCTCCGTCTCTCTCTGTCTCCTCATGGCCAGTCCTGTTTTCACAGCCCAGCCCGACTCTTAAGCAGCATACGGTATCTGCTTATATAGGAAGGGTGCAGTAGGGGAGAGGCAGTGGACCATCATCACCTTTGCCTTCTGCTTATTCATTCAACAATCATGTACTGAGTGCCTGCGATGTGCCAGGCACTGCCCTATGAACCCTGGGGAATAAAACACACGTGGTCCCCCTCTTGCGGAGATTACAGTCAAGGGACCGTGAAGTGCCAACTGACTGGGGAATGAGACATCAAGGTTTTCAGTTACAGGTGTCAGAGCTGTCTACACAGATCGCCAGCCCACTCTGCTTTCAGGAGATGTCGGGTTAGGAGTGTTCCAGTAGGTGGACCCATGAGATGGCCTCTAATCTAGGGCTGCTTATGAGGATCCTAACCCCCGGAAATGTCACAGAGTGTGGACCTATCACTGTCCACATGCTGAATGGGGCAACATTCAGAATTAGGAACCCAGAAGAATGGCCCATCTTGACATCACACTAGCAAGGAACAGTGAAGCCTCTGTCCCCCATGCTTCTTCTAACTCAAAGCCAAGTTCTCAAAGCTCCACAATCTCCCCCCTTTAATCATATCACATACGTTGATGGCATAACTTTTTCAAAACAGGTTAACACTTCAGTCACATACTAGACACAAATTTCTACCTCCTTTTCCCACAACCAAAAATAACACAAGATTGTACTGAAATATGAACCTAACCAGACCATTAAACTTGGTTCAAATCCCTGCTTTGGCATTTGCCAGCTGAGGGGCTTGAGAAAACCTCTCTGAGACTTCGTATCTTTCCCCCCACCCCACCCCCAGGATGGCTATACCTTCCAGGGCAGTAATAATACTGCAATCATCAGCAGTAAGAAAAGTTAGGGTCTGGCAAGTGTCTAGGGCACTGAAGGCCTCCATCAAAGGTGGCTGCTGTTCCTCCAATGTGAACATCAACACTGCTGAGGACACAAAGTGGGTCTGAGAAGGACTCCCCACCCCCATTCTCCCCAACCTTGGGGCAGGGAGGTTGCATGCCAGGGGAAGAGGGTCAGACAGACAACGATGACAACTGTCACTCATCATCTGACCATTCTGTGAGCGACAATGGCCCAGGAAGTCCCTTTTGAACCTTGCAGTGTGATAAAGAAGTTTTCCAGGCAAGAGCAAAAAGTAAAGCCTGTTCCTTAACTGAACTATTGACTTTCCCCACAGGTGGGCATCTCCCATGAGAGAGGGAAAACACTTACAAATGGGCACTGGATGCGGTCAGTAGACAGGCAAGTCGCTCCAGGCCCGGCAGGGAGGAGGTGTGTCAGACTTACTGTTAGTCCTAGGGCAAAGGGTGGGATGAGGCCACGGACAGAATGTACTGATGAATTATCTCTGTGAGCCCGTGACCTGTCTCTGAACATACAGCCTTCTCCTGAGTTCGGTGGTTGGCCATCCCAAAGACAAGAGTAACAAATTTCATAATAACTGGTTATTACATTTGGAGCCATCTTGTGCCATGCCCTTGACCTGGTGCTTTCCAACATTATTTCATTTAATTTTCATAAGAGCCTATGAGATAGAAATTGCTGTTATTCCCATTTTATAGACAAGAACACTGAGGCTACAAGACAAAGGGTCTCTTGCCTAAGTCGTCACAGCTCTATGTGCCTTGGAATGTCCACTAATGCACGTCCTCCTCAGCACATAGTCTGGAACTTTAAGGAAAGAACATGCAAATACACACACACACACACACACACACACACACACACACTGCCCACCAGTGTAGTGGCAACTGAAATTATTTGAATAAGAGACACAATTTTCCACAATTAGAAATATAACCTTGCTCTTGGGAAATGCAACATGTTGATCTCAGTTCTCACTGTGAAGGCTAAAATCAGATTCTTGCAGAGGGCAGTCGGATGTTTGTTGTGAAGGAGGGAAGGGAAGAAACAATGCACAGAGAAGGAGGTGGCAAGAGAAGTGAGGACCCCAAGAAGTTGCCCCCACCATCCCCCTCCTCCCCGCCCCCCAGAGAAGCAGGTGCCGTGCAGCAAAGCTGTCGGCCACTCACCTGCACTGTATCCAGGAGACCAGCCCTGGACCAGATGAGGAACGGCTCCCATGGCCCCCACCCCATCCTGGGGATGGCCCCTCTTCTCTGCAGCAAGCTTCACAAAGGATGGGAAGGCAGGCTTAGCGAGGGTGGCCGTGCCCCGGGGGCCGAGGCACAGGCACAGGCGGGCTCCACTCCTCCTCCCCCGGTTCCAGCCCTCATGCCCTCCCAACTCTGTGGGCACTGACTCCAGAGGGACAGCCTGGGTTGGATTTGCACTCACCCTCACTGACTGCGTGACCTTGGGCAAGACGCTTCCCTTCCTGGGCCTTGATTTCCTCATCTGCAAACTACTGCTGATGATGACACCTACACACCTCCGTCAGAGGGCTGGTGTGAATATTAAGGTGATGGTGTGAAGTTCTTAGAAGGGCACCTGCGAATAGCACGCGTTCTGTACGTGTGTTACCGCGCTGCAGCCGAAAGCCTCAAATTACAGCCTAACGCTGGGTCCTGCCCTCGTGTCTGAAACTACATGGGCTTCGACCAGCCTGACCACAAGCTCCCTTCCCTGCTCTGCCCCCTCAGGGGAGGTCCCCCGGCCGAACAACCCTCTTTATCAAGAGGCCAGGTGAAATTATTGCTTATTATCCCCGAGTATGGGGTTTTGGTCCCCTACCAGCCCACAAACAGGCCGATCACATCCTCCTGTAGGAACCAGGGCCACCCCTCCCTCTTGGAACTACACAGCCTGCCTCCCACAGGCCCTGCTGGCTGGCAGTCTCCTCCTCCCCTGCTGTGCGCATATGTGACTAATAAACTTCTATCCATCTCTCTGTCCCAACCTCCACGTATGGCCACCCCCATGGCCCCTAGAGAAGGAATCCCTCCTCACCAAGGGTGTGAAGATAGGACAATCAGAGCATGTACTCCTTGGCCAGGCCCTCTGCACATGATGGGGTGGGACAGGGGTGGAAACATCTGGGCCGAGCCTGGAAATGTCTTCGATCTATCCAGCTCCAGGAAGGAAGAGAAAGGACCAGGGGTGGGCAGTGTGGATAAAACAAAGCTGCCAACCCAAAGACTACCTGCTCACACTGGCTCTTCTTCAGCATTTAGAAAAACGGCCCTGGGGGTGCCTGGGTGGCTCAGTCGGTTAAGCGTCTGACTTCAGCTCAGGTCACGATCTCCCGGTTCGTGGGTTCAAGCCCCACATCGGGCTCCGGGCTGACAGCTCAGAGCCTGGAGCCTGCTTCGGATTCTGTGCCTCCCTCTCTTTCTGTCCCTCCCCTGCTCATGCTCTGTCTCTCTCTGTCTCTCAAAAATAAATAAAACGTCAACAAAAAATTTAAAAAAAGAAAAAGAACAGCCCCAATCTGCCTCCCCTATACCTGTGGTCACCAATACTGGGACCACAGACACACATGGACCTCTGACACACGCTCCATGAAGTACACGACACCTCCAACCACGGATGGACCCATGGATGTTTGGTCTTCCCAAACATGTATACTCTGAACTTAATCAAGCCTTTGGATCCA
Organism: Panthera uncia; assembly: GCF_023721935.1. Taxonomy (NCBI): domain Eukaryota; kingdom Metazoa; phylum Chordata; class Mammalia; order Carnivora; family Felidae; genus Panthera; species Panthera uncia. Next base: position 74,310,952 of record NC_064818.1, on the reverse strand, counting down.
ACTTCTAGCTTATAGGAAACACAGGGGCAGAGGAATAAGTCAAATGCCCTCCAGCAACAAATTAGACAAGTCTAGGAATAAAGCTAGATGGAATGTTCCAGATTACAAGACTCTGAAGAGACAAGACAACCAAATGTAACATGCATTTGACTGGATCTTGGGTCAAAAAAATTAAAAAGCCATTAAAAAGAAACTTTGAGGATGAGCAGGGCAGTAGAGGGACTGGAACGGACTAGATATCAGGTGATAATAAGGTACTAATTTCCTTAAGTGTGGTAAGAACATGGATATGTAGAAGAATGCCTTATTTTTTGGAGAAGCATTTAGGGAGCTTAGGATAATCACCAGCAATTTACTCTCAAATAGTTCAGAAAATTATACATAAAGCATATAAATACAGAAATAAAGCAAATAAGTTAAAATGTTAATTGCTAAATCTAGGCGGAGTATACGGGGGAATCATTTTGCTGTTTCTACTTTTCCGCATGTTTGAAAATGTCCAGGATGAGATGCTGGTATAGAGAGGTCCAGGAGCAGGAGCCCCTAAAGTGGGGGAACTAGGACAGAAGGTAATGTTGGCCATGAAAGTAAAGTGTTGGCAGCCACAGCTGTGGAGTTGAAAAGGCTATGTTCTACCCTTGCCACTTACAAGCTGTGTGACCCTGGGCAAGTTACGCCTCCTCTCTGAGCCCTGGTTGCCTTGTCCACGGGTGGAGATAACCACACAAACTACCTTCAGGGCCGGGTGAGGAATGGATGGGGAGGAAACGCATAATGGACTCAGCACAGAGCAGGCTGTGCGACGCTCAGTAGATGCCCCCTCCCCATCAGGCAGCTCCTGCAGCCAACGGCATATTCAAACCACCGCACAGAAAAAGCAGGACACACCCAAACATGCCTGCAGTGGGGCGGGGGCGTACCCGGAAGCGTATTTCGCAGCAGCACCACGTTCAAAATCATGTGCATCAGCCCAAAAGTCCAAACATTTAATCCAACAATTTCTGAACATCTCTACAGAGGGTGCCTTCCCTTTGGAAGTCAACGGAAGCCTGAAAACATTTCACTGTCTGAATTCAAACAGAAAATCCTGGTCTACAGACACGCAGGCTGCAAAAGCCAACGCATCAGGTCCAGCTAGGACTTCGTGACCGGGGGCAAGCTGGCGAAGTCCCCTTCCCATCTGTAAAACGGGCAGCACCCCTGCTGAAATGTAAGAATCTGAGTTCAGTCAGGGTCCATCAGAAGCACCCAACAACTGCCATTAATACTACTATTCACTGAAAAATCACAAATTAAAAAAAAAAAAAATCCTAAGAATATGCATCCCACAAAACAACGTGGGGACCTTATCTAGATCCTGATTCAAAGAAATTAGGTGTTCATTTGATTGGGGTTTACAAGTGGTGTTGTGCTCTTGGGGGGGGCTGGTTCAGTTTTTTGTTTCATTGTTTTTGTTTTTCTTCAGTTCTCATCGGTTAGAGTTTTTGAAGTATTGGCATATGAAATGATGTTATGACTGGGCTTTGCTTTAAAATACTCCATCAATAGGGGCGCCTGGGTGGCTCAGTTGGTTAAGCACCCAACTCTTGATCTTGTCTCAGATCACGATCTCATGGTTTGTGAGTTCGAGCCCTGCGTTGGGCTCCACACTAATGGCGTGGAGCCTGCTTGGGATTCTCTCTCTCCCCCTCTCTCTGCCCCTCTCCACTTGTATGCTCGCTTGCTCTCTCTCTCTCTCAAAATAAATAAATAGGGGCACCTGGGTGGCTGAGTCGGTTAAGCATCCAACTTGGCTCAGGTCATGACCTCACGGTTTGTGGGTCTGAGCCCGTGTCGGTCTCTGTGCTGACAGCTCAGAGCGTGGAGCCTGTTTCGGATTCTGTGTCTCCCCCTCTCTCTGCCCCTCCTCCACTTGCACTCTGTGTCTCTCAAAAAGGAATAAATGTAAGTAAGTAAGTAAATAAATAAATAAATAAATAGTAAGGAAAAATACTCCACCAATAAAGGGGAAGAGGGGACCAGATGAAATCAAAGTCCTGATAACTGGTGGAGGGTTTGTGACAATTTCCACCACACGAAGTTCATTTGTTTGTTTTTTTTTTTAAAGGATTTTGCTCACTGGCCAGAAAGATACTCCAAAAGTAAGTGTTTTCTCAGCCAAAGCAACTGATGCTCTTGGAAAGTATTATTTCAGTCAAGTGTACAGACAGAGGAATGAATAAAAGTCAGCAAGAAGAAAGGAGAGACAAGGGAAGAGGTCAGCTGACTCACAGAAGGAGTTCCCTTCCAAAACCTGCACACCTAGACCTCTCTGAAGACCCTCAGGTCAAGACCCCGAGGTCGCCTCAGAGCCTGAGGCGATGAGGAGTCCTCTCCCGGGCTCAGATACTGCCCAGACTGGACGCCTCGGAAAGCAAGTGCTTCATAACTAAGGCGGTGACATGTGGGTGACAGTGAGCCGTGGGGGACAGGTGACTATGGGCAGAGCCAGGCAGCTGAGAAACCTATGGAATCTGCCTCCCACTGGCTGTTGGGCCTCCCAGAGCTCAGAGCCCAGGCCCAGGCTCAGAAAAGCTCTCCCAGCAGGGCCGGCAACGCAGAGCCCTCTGGGCCAGACACATCTCCCAGCAGAAAACGTTGCAGGGACCACCAGACTGTCTCTGAGCCACAAGCAAACAAAAACCACTCCAAAGGAAAAAAAAAAAAATGTAGTGAAAGGGGACGAGGGAGGAAAGTTCGTATCTCTTTGCTAACAGACCTCAGTCTCCAATTAATCTTTGGCTCTAGAATGCCCAGGGAACCATTCATTCCTGGATTAAATAAGTCTTTAGGAATTTAGCCACAGCTGAAAGCACTCTGGAACATTCTACGTACCCACACCTGGAATATGTGGTATATGGCCACACCAGGCCACATAAAGACCCCAGAATACACCACTGAGCAGAGTCCTGGGGCAGCACAGAATGCCACTCAATGCTTAGGACAAAACACAGTGAAGACAGAACTTAATTTGAAGAGGTTTCTGAGCTATAATTTTAATTAAAACACATCAGCCAGAGAGAGCACTTGTTCCCAAATGGGGCCCTCAAGTGTCTTCGAGATCTTGCTCCCTTACAGCCTCATCTGAATTTCCCTGGTGGCAGTTAGCAGGGGTCCAGCTAGCAACAGGCCCTTCTTCCCCGAGTCCTTGGCAGATATCAGCAAAGCCCTGACCTGAACGAAGCCCCTGATCATTTTCTCCATGACTTATTTTTCCATGTTCTAGAATGATCTTCAGTTGGGCTGGTAGGTGAGAGGAGGCAGATTCCTGAGACTGCACAGCCACAGATCAGAAGGCCCAGGGCCAGGGACGGCCATGATCAGACAAGAGGCTGATGGGCAGGGGCCAGGTCAGGGCTGAGAGCATGTGGATGTGAGACAAGACGCTGGGGTACATCTCCCCGTGGCATGAAAACCTGCTCAGCAGCCAAGGTCTGGAGGAGGCAGAAGTTTCCCCCCTTCTAACCTGAGGAATGGCCAGGCCTGTGGTTTTCAAGCAGATCAAGAACCCTCATTTTTGCCCCCAAAGTTTTTTGCTGTCGGCATCACCTGCACTACAAGCCCTCAACCCCTTAATGCAAAGTCAAGTTGGGACACAGTCCCGTGGACTCGGGTTAGGCCGTGCATAACTGCAGGCTCCCTGGGCTGGTTTCCGTGGCCCCAGTGACAGCCAGCTCCCGAGTGAAGGACCCAGCAATGGCTGCCTGTTGGTACGACTAGGCTCTGTGGCTGGGATCCATCTGCTGACTTGAAATCTTCCTAGGAAAAGAATCAAGGATAAGCCAGGTCATACCACCACGGCCGCAAAGACACAGTGATGATCTCAAGGCCGAATGCAAGGGCCACAACCAAACACCAGCTCCAAATGGGCACCAGGGACTTTTGTCTGCTTTCGATCGGAGCCATAGCCCCAGGGCTTAGAGCAGTGCCTGGCATGAAGCAAGTGCTCAATAAATACCTACTGCACCAAGACTAAACAAATCCACAGCCGTTATTTCAACAAAGATGGGATCTTCTGCCACATGGAATCTTCAGTCGGCAGCTGGCAGCTGGCCGCCCTTGGACTGAAAGCAGCTTCTTGCTACTACATTTGCTTTGGGCTGCTCGGTGTTTTGTGTTTTTTGGTTGTTGTTGTTTTTTTTTTTTTTTTAATGTATAATTCATGGCCAATGTTTAAAAACCAGGAGCTCTTACTGCACAATCTGCATCTCTGGCTTCCGTTGAAGAATTTGGTCTGGAAACCTCAGGCCCACATCCCGCCAGGGCAGCAAACTGATGAAGGAGCGAGGAAAGGGCCGCCCGCCTGGGAGGGACAAGTCCTGCCTCGGGTCCGGCCACGCCCGTTGTGCTTGTGAATCCCCCGGCTAGACCGTGCAATATGACACATGCTCTTCTCTGTGGCTGCTGCAGCCTGGCTGCTGGCTGGCCCAGGAGTGGGGGGCACTTAACAGTCTCCAGGACCCCCCCCCAGTCTACGAGGCCAGCGCCCCCCAGTGGACGAGTGCACCTCTCTCTTCTCAGGGAGCATGGCTTTGCAGACAGCTGGTCTGCTGCCTGGTTTGTTAGGACGCATCGGCCCACAGCACTTGAGTGCTCCCCTCCAGCAGCACTGGCGGCACCTACCCACCCCTGCAAACCTTGCTCTCAACTCTGTCCCAAGTGACAAGAGACCCCCCCAGCCCCGAGGCACTGCTGAGAACTGGGTTTGATGCGTCCCCGGTCATCTCAATGGCTCCTTAGTAACACAGTAAATGAGATGCCATCTTCAGAGACATCCAGAAGGAAGAGAAGGGGAGAGGAAGAGAAGTGGGGAGAGAGGAAGCAGAGTGAGGGAAGATGGGTCAGCTGATCGCTTTCTGAGTGCTTCCTATAGGCCAGGAGCCTGCTAGGCACATGTTACAGCTTCCCTCAATCACTCCTCACAATGAAAAGGTAGGCACTGCCGTCCCCAATGTCCAGGGAGGGAAACTGAGGCTCAGAGGGTGTTGTGTTTCTGTTTTTGCTTTTGACCTGCCCAAATTCACTCAGCAGGACAAACAGCAAAACTGAAGCTCAAACCCAGGTCTTCTAACCATAACCCTGGGCTATTTCCACAGCCCCCGTTTCTGGGAGGGTGGGCAAGGGTACACTGAAGTGACAGCAAAACCACGGGTGGGCTGCAGACAACTCCACTCGGTACAGGCAGCGGTGGGAGGATCCGGGGTCTGCCCGGGTAGTACAGGGATGCAGGCTGGTGCTGGACAGCAGCTCACTGGACCAGAGCCAGCTAGCGGCCACTGATTACCTTGTGACCACAGGAAAATCGCTCCTTCGGTGTTGTAACTTCTTGATCAGTATAATGCAAATTCATTCGCTGTCTCATTCATTCACCTGCAGTAGAGCAAGGCAGTAAAAGGACCTTGGCCCAATCACTTTACTTCTGCGTGCCTGTTTCTCATCTGTAAAAGGATTACTATCCATGAGATAACTGGCACATAGTAAGCAAGCCTGATAAATGCTCAGTTTTACTCCTCATTCATTCATTCATGCAGTCATGTGTTCAACAAGCAATGACATCCGCCTATGAGTAGGTTTTGTCACCCTACTCAAAAGGGGCTAGTGTTGATCCTGGGCTCCTGGGGCACCGTCTTCCTGCTCTCTGATCCCTCTCCTTGCTCACTTTGTCTTTCTTAAGCTCCTCTCCCTCCCTCCAGACCCTTCATAAATAATGTTGGGGGGTGCCTGGGTGGCTCAGTCGGTTCAGCGTCCGACTTCGGCTCAGGTCATGATCTCACGCCTCGTGAGTTCGAGCCCCGCGTCGGGCTCTGTGCTGACAGCTCGGAGCCTGGAGCCTGCTTCAGATTCTGTGTCTCCCTCTCTCTCTCTGCCCCTTCCCCCTTCATGCTCTGTCTCTCTCTGTCTCTCAAAAATGAATAAACATTAAAAAAAAAACTTTTTTTTTTAAATAATGTTGGCCCAAGAGCCCATCCTAGGACTGGGGCTGAAACAGTGGGGACCACATTGTGTTCTCAGGGCCCCAGCAGCCCAACTTCTGGCCTTTCCAAATTGACATCCCCATCCCTAATACCTACATGCCCGTGTTCATTTCAAGCGTTATTCACCATACGCATGATACAGGAACAACCCTAAGTGTCCATCAGTGGATGAATGGATAACGAAGAGGTGCTGTATACATACAATGGAATATTATTCAGCCATAAGAAAGAAGGACATCTGCCATTTGTGACAATATGGATAGACCTTGAGGACATTCTGCTAAATGAAGTCAGACAGAAAGAGACAGATACTGTATGATCTCACTTCTATGTGGAATCTAAACAAGCAAACCCATAGAAACAGAGACTAGAATGGTGGCCAGCATGGGCTGCAGGTGGAAAGGAGGAGAAATGGGGAGATAGTGGTCAAAGTGTAGCAACTTCCAGCTATAAGATGAGTAAGCTCTAGAGACCGAATGTATATATGGCATGGTGACTACAGTTAGTAACACTGTATCCTACACTTGAAGTTTTCCAAAACAGACCTTCAATGTTCCTACCACAAAAAAAGATATATTAACTCTGTGACACGCTGCAGGTGTTAGCTGATGCTACAGTGATAATCATTTCTCAGTATATAAGTGCATCAGATCAACATATTATATACCTTAAATTTACACAATGTTTTTTTTAAATTTTTTTTTAACGTTTATTTATTTTTGAGACAGAGAGAGACAGAGCATGAACGGGGGAGGGTCAGAGAGAGGGAGACACAGAATCCGAAACAGGCTCCAGGCTCTGAGCTGTCAGCACAGAGCCCGACGCGGGGCTCGAACCCACAAACCGCGAGATCATGACCTGAGCCGAAGTCGGACGCCTAACCGACTGAGCCACCCAGGCGCCCCTAAATTTACACAATGTTATATGTCAGTTATGTCCCAATAGAGCTGGGGGGAAAAAAAAAACACAACTGGGTATAAAGATCAAGTAATACTGGTAAAAGGAGGCTAACAGGATGCTGCTAAAGAAGTCAATTGTTGCTTCTCTGCCTTAAATGATTCCCCAGAGTCCTTTAACTTGTGATTTTATAAGTGGTATCACGTCTCCAAATGAATCCGTAGCCAGTGCGACTGGCAACATTACCAATCAGAATGACCCCCTTGCAGAATACTAAAGGTGCCTCTCAATCGCCATCTACACAATCAGCAGCAGGGACGGTACCTTCTCCCCTGTAGACACAATAGCTTTGTTTAAAAACGTAACAGTGAACCCCCCCGGCTGTCTCTAAAATATAACAAAGCAGAAGCAGAAGGGTTATACTTGCCACCCTCAACCTGTCAGGCAGCCAGCTGGACTTATCAGAGAGGCTTCCCCCGATTCTGCAGTCATTACGGGAAGGTCTTAATTGGCTTTCGCGATTTTGCACAGCACTGCGAATTTGGATAATCGAGTTTGGAAAAAAAGTGTAATCAAGCTGATTTATCCACAATTATCTCCCCCTATTATCCTCCTTGTTACCCCATTCTGCAATTACTTGCATGGAAAATTTTTATGTAATAGAGACATGCAGGCAAAGGCAGCGGATCCCCTGAATCCCGCAGTGAGCGAGGGGCTCAGCTCTTCCCAAGGACCCTGGGGGCCTCCAGGAGGCGGCCCCAGGCAGGCTGACCTCAAGGCAGGTAGTGTAAATGAGGCGCTAATGCCCAAAGAGCCTCTGCTCCAAAGCTAGTGTTCCTTGAACCCTAACTTGGAAACTCACACTTACCACCCTCTGAGAGAGGACTGGCTCCCTGTCAGGTCAACCAGTGGACGCGGCTGACCACCACCAGGCGCATTCCAAAGCAAGTCCAAATTCAACAGTGGAAAACGCAGCCATTGAGGGTTGCTACCGGCTCTGACACTTGAATGGCGACCCCCCTCCCTATATCAATAGTAAGTTGAAACAGTATCGTACCATCTGGCATTCTCGAGCCACATGTTGTTCTGGACACTCTCCATGCACCACGTACCTCTTCTACTTCACAAACCCTACGGAGTATTACTGGCATTACGACCATTTTACAGATGGTCGAACTGAGGCCCTCAGAGGCCGCATAGTAACAGCGTAGCCAGATCCCAGAGCCTTCCGAGCCTGTGCTCTGTGCTCATACTCACTGAGGGGTCCCGACTCAACAAAGAGCAGGTGGAGACAGAGAGGTTTATCTTCACATTGAAGGATCAGCTGATCTTTTACAGGGGGATTTGGGAAGAAACAGGAAAACTTTAAAGAAACGGAAAGGAAGCCACCCACAGATGCAGGCTGGGGGGGGGGGGGCATCTTGATTTGAGGCCGTTGGCAGTGCCTGTAGGAAAGTCCACGGGTGGAGGCCCCGGTCTCAACTGGGCCACCACTTGCCTCATGACTTTGCAGATGGCACCTGTGTCTCTGACCCTCAGTTTCTCCATTTGTAAAATGCGTGGGTCGGCCCTACGCAATACCAGTGACTTGCAGGGTTTGAAGGGCTTCTAATGTGAGAACAGAGCAGGGCCAAGAATGCCCTGGGACCGCGCTTCTCAATCCTAGCTGCACAGCACACTCACTCGAGACACTTTTAAAAATATCACTGCCCTTGCCCTGCCCCGGACCAAACAAGTGTGGATCCCTGGGCGTCCCGGGTGCGGTACTCCTGCTCTGGGGTCAACAGGACACTTCTCTTTCCGCTTCTGTTCTTTTCTCTTTTATGTGGATTTTCCCTTTGATTTGTATCTTTACCTTATTCCTTTCCCTGATGAATGAATCAAAAGTGGTCCTTTTTAAAATGCGACAAGGAACCCATAGCATCTGGCATCGAAAAACATGTGCTTGTTTTGTTTTCTGCCCACGAGTCCTACTTCACAGGGACTCCCCTCCAAAGGCCTCGCCAGTTGTGGGCAAGGCCGTGGCCAGCACTCCGTGTCTGTGCCACCTGGCCTCGGCCGAGATTAGCCTGGGCTGGCCGCGGGTCCCTCAGCCTTGGACGCCACTCCCAATGGGCAGCATGAAGAACCATTTGGATTTGGAAAGAGGGAGACGATACCACTCCAGCCCTGAACTTGGAAGCGCCAGTCCTGAGCAGGTGCAAAGAGTTTAATACATGTCTGTTGAGCCTGAAGCAGTGCCAGATGCAGGGATCCAGCCAGAGTGAACAAGGCACAGCCCGTGTCCCAGGGAGCCCAGCGTGGCTGGTGGGAGGGAGGCGGGGAGAGGGGGAGGCACAAGCCTAAAAACCCGCTGTATTAATTTCCTATTGCTGTCGTAACAAACGGCTAGTGGCTTTAGCAACACTAGTTCCAGAGGTCAAAGGTCTGATGCACATTTCACCGGGCTCAGATCAAAGTGTAGCAAAGCTACATTCCCTTCTAGAACCTCTGGGAGAGAATCCGTCCTTGCCTTTTCCAGCTTCTAGAGGTGTCCCTCATTCTTTGACTCGTGACCCCCTTCAATTTCACAGCCGGCAAGAGTAAGTCTGGATCTGTCCACCCTGCATCTCTCTGGCCCCCTCTCCTGCCTCCCCTTCCTCCACTTTCAGAGCGAGTTCAAAGACTCCCGTGACTCCACTGATCCCACCCAGATAATCCGGGATAACCTCCCCGATGAGCAACCTTAGTTACCTCTGGGACCTTAAACCCCCTTGCGACACAAGGCGACACGTCCACAGATCCCAGGGATCCGGATGCGGACGTCCCTGCGGGACATCATTCTGCCGCACGCTGACCGCTTACGGTGACTGGCTGTGAGGACACGCTGTTAGGTGAAGGGACAATCCTGGGCTCTCCTGTGTTGTGGCTGTTGGTGGTGTTTACATGCAAACACACACTGGGCAAAAAGGCGGGAAGAAAATCCCCAAAACGTTAACACTGGTTGTATCTGCTCAGTCACTATTACATCACATTTGTACCCCTTCCCACGGACACTTAGCACCACACAGGGACCGCTGAGGAGCCCGCCAGGCCGGAAGCGGCATGAACAGAGTCTGTCTTTCTCCCTCCATCCCTGGCTCACAGTGGTGACCATGGTGGACACTGACAGAGGACTCCCAGGTGTGCTAGCACATTCTAAGTGCTTTACACACGTTAACTCGGTCCTCGCGAGGCTCCACGGAGGTCAGTGTTATTTTAAGCTCCACTGTTTGCACTGGAGCGAGCTCCTCCAGGCCACCTCGCTCAAAGCCACCCCCCAGGGACCCTGGAAAGGTCACTGGCACTTTCATCCTCCTCGGCCGATGAAGACCCGCACCGACTCCGTATCCTGAACTCAAATAGCAATTTCTCATTTATCTCGCTTCTGACCTCAATGAAGATGAGGCAGAAGCCTGGCAGGGAGGACCCCCCTCCCGCCCCAGGAAAGAGGGGAGCAGGGCTCTGTTCCCGGTCAGCGCCAGTGGACCCTTCTGTAGGCTGGAGGCAGGGGTGCAGGGCACCAGGACAGTGAGGATGGACACAGGGACAGGGACACGGACGGGGGAGATCTCCACCAGCCCAGCCCAGTGGGAGCACGAGGACTTCGGAGCCACGTGGATCTGTACTAGAATATAACCTGCGTCTTGGAGCTGTGATCCCTGGAGGTGCCACGCACCCAGCCTGGGTCTCCCTCGGGGACCAGGGTCTCTGAGCAGTGAGAACTGGAGGAGGTGAGCAGCTCGACCCGGGGCCTGGAATCCACCGCCCGGCCACTCGCATCGCTACCGTATGGGACTCTCTCACTCTACCCCAGCCACGCTGGCTCCCCCGAGGGGCCCTGAGCTCACCAAGCGTGCCTCCACGCCGGGCATTTTGTCCTTGCCATTCTCTCCACCCGGAATGTTCCTCCCAGACACCTGCAAGGCTCGCTCTTCTCTTGCTTCAGGCCTCTGCTCAAACGGCATCTTTTCAGGCAGGTGTTCTCGAATTATTTCCACATAAAATAGCAAAACCTCATTCCAAACCAGCCCTTCCTCCCCTTCTCGGCCACATCTTTTCCTACTGGGCGTCACCACCAACAGACTATATTTTCATTTGTGTGCTTCTCTATAGCCTCTCTCACCAGACTGGTGGACCAGCTTGATGGGGGCAGGGACTTTATCCATTTTGTCACTGCTGTGTCTCCGGGGGCCTGAGCTGTGCCTGAAGCCTAAAAGGGGTTCCAAAGAACTTGTTGAGGAATGGATGCTCCCTTTGCATAATTTCTGGGGGAAAACCCACACATACATTTAGTGATATCCCCTCCCTCCAACAAATGGTCTGTAATCCTATTTCTGGCTGCAGGAGAGAGTTGTAGAAAATGAGTTAGGGGTCATCACTCACACACACACACACACACACACACGCACACCAGGCACACCAGACAACTGGGAAGGCCAAGCACAGCCAGAATGACCAAGGGCAGAGAGGCTTGGATACACACCCCACCCCAGGCCACGTGAGGCTGGGAGAGTTTGACGATTTGATTCTGTCCCTTCCCCCTTCCCCGCCTCTGACATCCATAAGGCAGGAAAGATCCAGCACCTCCACGTGTGGAAATTTAAAATCAGTTGGTTTTCACAGAAATGCTCAGCTCACCTGGGCAACAGATTTCTAACAGCCTCAAGCACAGGCAACACAGCTGAGACCCTGAAGGCAGATGAGGACATCAGCCATCTCCTGTCAAGGGGGCCCCTGGGTCAAGTGCTTTACAGACCTGGAGACTAATGCTACATTTCACAGCTGAGGTTCAGAGACGTTAAGTAATCAGATGGCGGCCTCACAGCCAATAAGTGGCAGCGGGGACTCGAACCCGGGGCTGTCTGACTTCCAGCCTGTGAAGGCCTCCCACCACCCCACACCACCTCCAGGCCTGAAGAGGACCCGTGTCTGCGTGTTCACACAGACGACCTTGGCCTCTTTGCTGTCCTGGGAGAAGAGGAGACTCCCCCACCAGAGTCCCCAGGGCCATACACAGAGGCGCCGATGGGTCAGCTGCCGACCCGCAAAGAGACAAAGGAGGCAGAAAGAGCTTCTCCGAGGCAGGCACAAAGTCCCCGGCCACTGAATTCCTACCCTACAGACCCTGGAAGAGCTGTCACTAAACCCCAAGACAGCAGAATCGTAGCATCAGTGGCCCTTAGAGGAGGAACAGACTTCAGTGATCAGCTGCTCACTAGCTGACTTAGAAGAAGAGTTCAGTGTCCTGATGTGTCCAAGGGAGACAACAGGAGCACGGAACCCCACCGGATGGGGGAGGGAGGGAGAGGAGGGGCTGTTACATAAAGTGCCTGGCATCCAGGGAGAGCCCTAGGCAGGGTTAGGCCTGGCTGTTGTTTCACTAGCTTTCAACTCCTCCCCCTCCATTTAAAAATCCTCTCTGGGGGGACCTGGGTCGGTTAAGTGTCTCACTCTTGACTTCAGCTCACATCATGATCTCATGGTTCCTGAGTCCAAGCTCTGCATCGGGCTCCGTGCTGACAGTACAGAGCCTGCTTGGGATTCTGTCTCCCTCTCTGTCTCTGCCCCTCCCCTGCTTGCTCTCTATCTCTCTCAAAAATAAATTTTAAAAAATATACTTAAAAAAAAAATCCTCTCCAGAATTCAGCTGTCACGGTTAAGTGGTGATTCCCGCCAAGCAAGCAGTCCGAATGTGGTCAGAAAGTTCCACTTGGTTTAAAGCTCTTTCATTCAAGGAACTGCATTGTCTTCTTCCTGACATCCCCCGGGCTGCCCTGGAGCCCCCCTGGGACGATCCACACCTGGGCTGAGCATCCACAACTGAGTCACCTGCTCCCCACAGCCCAGGGTCTGCAAGCCTGTCACTGCCTGGTGGCAAGAAGGTATAAGATCCAATGGTATGGAGTCCTGAACCCTACCCCATCCTCTGAGAGTGCTCATACCACCAGGCAGGGCATCCACTGGGCATCTGTCGTGTGACAGTCACCGTGTTACTGCTCAGGGCGGGGCACCTATTAAGGCAGACACAGGCCCTGTGAGTCTTGGGTCCAAAGCAGAAGACAGATGATCAGACAACAGCCACACAGTTTGGTGAGCACTGTGATGGGGGAGAAGGGCTGCTGGCCAGCTCGCAGGCTCAGGAGAAGCTCCCCAGAGAAAGCAAGAGCTCAGTTGGGGCCTGGAAATCAGTCCAGGTTGGGAGAGGGGCACTGGAAGACGTGCTCCAGGAAAGAAGGGCTATGAAGCAATTTACCATCCTCTAGATCTGGAGGTCCTACTGTGATCAATAGCATATAAGGCATAATTAATTTTAAAAAGCATATAAGGCATAATTAATTTTAAAAAGCATATAAGGCGTAATTAATTTTAAAAAGCATATAAGGCGTAATTAATTTTAAAAAATAGCCTCGAGGAAGCCCACAGGCCTTACTTGGTTTCTTGTACACAAACTGCCTCCAACGCAGGCCTCGGCCAGCGCTGGCAGCTGCTGGCTGGCTCTGCCTAAGTGAGCTGCAAGACTTCACATGTAATCCTGTTAGGGTTTACCTTGTTAGTCTCAGACCCATCATTCCTGCCAAGATTTTTATGAATCTTGATTCTATTATCCTACATATTAGACTTCCATCCCCGTTTTGTGTCATGCACAAATTTGATAAGCCTACTGTCTATGTCTTTATCCAAGTTGCTGATAAAACCTTGGACAGAGGAGGTCAGATTCAGAGTCCTGAGGCATGGCCCTTGGCATCATCCCCCAGCTGTGCCCCAGATGCACGGCCATTGCCAGTGTTCTCTGCATGAGCTACTCGTTCAGCCTCTGACTGCTACAGCAGCCTGATGACATAGTCTTCGGCTGTACTCAAGGGGACACTAACTCAGCAATAAGAATTGTAATACCTTGCTCATCCAGAACTCAACTATCAACATCACCCCTCTATAAGAACCAGTCAGCAATTTAAAAAGCCTCTAGGCATGTAGCACACTCAAGCACTAAAACACAGGACAGCTACTCAGACCCTCAAGTAAAACCTATCCACTCTGACTTTACACACCATTCTAATAAGGTGACTATCTCCTTTCAAGGCCCGCTACAGATTAACAGCTGCAAACCGTAGTAGAAACACAACTTGCTTTAAGTAAGCACACTGTCTATGGCCTCTTACATACAAAGAAAAGCATTTAAACTATGAGAAGCAAACCACAATACTTAAAACCCCCAGTCAGTGCATGGGAAAGATGCCTTCCTTACACCTCAGTACACCAAAAGGAATCACAGGACCACCTGAGGGCCACTGATTGCCAGCAGTAAGTTAAATCATGTTTGTCATTCTTTGTTTCAGAATAAAGGTAACAATTTTTAGAGAGGTGCCTGGGTGGCTCAGTCAGTTAAGTGCCTGACTTTTCAAAAAATTTTTTTTGATGTTTGTTTAGTTTTGAGAGAGAGAGAGAGAGAGACACAGAATCCAAAGCAGGCTCCAGGCTCCAACCATCAGCACAGATCCCGACACAGGCTTTGAACTCATGGACCACAAGATCATGACCTGAGCCTAAGTCAAAGCGTCTGACTCTTGATCTCAGCTCAGGTCATGATCTCACAGTTCATGGGATAGAGCCCTGCATCGGGCTCTGCATTCACAGTGTGGAGCCTGCTTGGGATTCTCTCTCTCCCTCCCTCTCTCTCTCTCTGCCCTTCCCCTGTTTGCCCTTCTCTATCTCTCAAAACAAATAAATTTAAAAAAATAGTTTAGAATAATGGTAACAAGTGTTTTTTTTAAATGCATAATGCAAGTTATTAGCAGTGTGGGTAAGCATTTATTCACTCAGTAAACTTGTCCTCCACACCAAGATGCACAAGCAGGGTTGAAATGGAATGCTGGAAAGGCTCTGCCCAACAGCAGTGACCCCAACAGGCAAGGTTCCTGCACTTACTGAGCTTACAACCTGCTGAGTGGGGACAGACAATAAAGACGCCAATAAATAATAGACAGCATCAGTTCAGATTAAAATAAATACTATTAAAGGGATACCTGGGTGGCTCAATCAGTTAAATGTCTGACTTTGGCTCAGGTTATGATCTCATGGTTCATGAGTTCAAGCCCCACATCAGGCTCTGTGCTAACAGCACAGAGCCTGGAACCTATTTAGGATTCTGTGTGTCCCTCTCTTTCTGCCCCTTCTCCACTTGTTCTCTCTCTCTCTCTCTCTCTCTCTCTCTCTCTCTCTCTCTCTCATCTCAAAAATAAACATTAAAAAATTATAAAATAAATATTATTCAAAAACTATTCAAAAAAAGGGGGGATAAGTAATGCAGCATGGTGGGGCATGAGACATTGAACAAAATCCTCAGTAAAGGTTTCTCCAGCAAGGGATATTTGAGCAGGAAGGATAAGAAGAACCAGCCAAATCAGGCACTGTACAGAAAGTACAACCTTTCTGCTATTAGGAGGAAGTAGAGGGGGAAAAAATGCTTTGTCCCAGAAATCCCTCATCCAGGAATTAAGTCTAAGAATATAATCAGAGATATTCATGGCAACACATGAGCCAGAATGTTCAACACAGTGTTGTTTACATCAGCTAAAACCCAGAGATGCCCTGCTAATGTCCAACACCAGCAAGCTGACTGCATCTAAGTATTTGCCTTCATTTAATGTACTGTAGCTGTAGAAAAGGAAAAATTATTTCCCATCTACCCTTCTGAGTTCTTAACTGTATCCCTATAGTAAAAGACAGATTCAGAGAAACAAATAAGAGTTTATTAACAGGTGTACCACATGGTTACATGGGAACTACCCAAGGAAAAATGAGTAACTCAAAGCAGTGGCTTAGAACTCCAGCTTATACAGCATCCCCAGTAAAGGATAATAAATCTGTGAAGGAATGACAGGAGAAAGGAAGAGTTTTAGCACTTCCAAGGGTAGCTAACTGTGGGAAGGTCAAATATGAGAGGAAACTAATGGCACATAAAGGCTAGTCAGTGAAGTTTGTTATTGCGAATTACTCCAGTGCCATCTCCAGGCTGATAGGGTCCAAAGTTGTCTCCATTGACCAATTTCTGTCCTTCCTGGTACAGAAGGGAGGAGGGACAACTTGAAAATTTGTGCTCCACTTTTAGGCAAAGCGGAGGAAGGCAGGGAGACTTCCTCATCTGCCTCCTCTTGACTGCTGTCAGCTCAAAATCATCCTTATGCCAAAGTGGCACATTTTGGGGTGGTGTATTCTGCCAACCTTCACAACTTTTACAAAAACATATTGGGGAGGAATATTTATTGTCATAGGGAGAATATTGAGGGTGTTATGCCAAGTGGAAAAGGCATGCTACAAAACTGCCTTTCAGACAAGGCATAGCTTTTGTGTAGAAAAGTACTGGAGAAAAAAAAAAATAAAAGAACACAGACCAAAATATTAACTGTGGTTTTCTCTGGCTAGTAGGACCATAAATAATTTCACTTTCTTTCCCATTTTTCTCTCTGTATTGTGCAAGTCTCCTACACTGAGCCTACAATTGTTTTATAATTTGAAAACACTGATTTTTTAAAATAAAAAAAAAACTTCTGGGGTGCCTGGGTGGCTCAGTCAGTTGGGCATCCGACTTCGACTCAGGTCACGATCTCACTGTTCATGAGTTCAAGCCCCGCGTCAGGCTCTGTGCTGACAGCTCAGAGCCTGGAGCCTGCTTCGGGTTCTGTGCCTCCCTTTCTCTCTGCTCCTCCCCTGCTTGCACTCTGTCTCTCTCTCTCTCTCTCAAAAATAAATAAACATTAATATTTTTTTTTAAGAAAGAACTTCTAACAAAGATAACTTTCTTAAAAAGCTCTGGTTCTCAAAGAGGTACGCTTCAGCTCAGAGGTAGTGCTCAGAGGGTCTGTGCCTTGGGAAATAGGCCTGACCCCACTGAGGACCCGTCAAAGAAGGTTGTGGACCCGAAGAAGATGGAGACCTGGCAGACCGTGGTGTGTGTCTCAACATTTAATCAAACACACATGTGGCCACACTAATCACACTGTCACCTTTGCCACCTCCCTGCTCAGTGCTACCCTGCACAGCCTCTAAATGCCAGAGCCCAATGGGAAAAGATCAGGAGTCACCCTTCCTGGGGAGCTGACAGAGCCACGAACCCACATGGTATCTCAATATCATGCCTGGACTTTTCCTTATTGCATTTCTTCCTGGGGAGGAAAAGTTGTCCAACTTGAGTGACCCATGTCTTCCCTGACTTCTCCTCTGAGCTTCTCTGTACATCTAAAGGGCAAGCCTTGACCTCATCTTCCTGTCTGTAGGCCCAGGATATGCCAACTGGAAGAGTTCCTTCCTCTAGTAGGCAGACCGTCATCTGAAGTCACCTCACTACAGCTACGTCTTTTGCTCACTATTTCCTGAGCACCTACTATGTGCTAGCCACATCAGCAGTGGGAGGGAGAGTGGTGAACACAAAAGTCAAAGCCCTCCTCTCACGATGCTTGTAGTGGAGCAAGGCAAATGTCAAAATTATACCTGCACTCATTTGTATCTCACGTGGATTTGTTCTTAGGATTTGACTCCATTCACTGTGAAACTGAACACGGTTCACTCCAGAGTGAGACCTGCTTTCTGATTTCCCGTGAGCAGGGGCTCATGATTTCCAACACAGCCAGCAGAAAAACCCAGAGTGGTTTTCAAAACACCTCAGAAACAAACAAACAAACAAAAAATGACAAGGGAAACACTTCTTTCTGGAGCACAACCTTCACAAAGTTCTGTTCTTTTTTTCTTTTTTTTTTTTTTTTCCAAACTTAAACTAATTAAATTTAATCCAAAAAGTATTCAACCTGCCTTTAGATTCTCTGAGAAGGGAAAAAGAAAACCCTCAGGCAGTAATTCTAAGTGCTGACAAAGCAGTAGGGAAATTTTTTAAAACACTGCTCTCCTGGATTAATTCAAAGCAGGGAGCTCACGTTCTTGAGAGGAAAATGAAAACCAGGATTCGCATTTCAGGCATAAAGTACACAGATAATTAATCAAGCTTCATCCAAGGCTCTTGATGCTTTTTATGTTGGCTATTCCTAAAGCTGCACTGCTTTCCAATACTGCCTGCTAACATCCAGAGAAAGGTTCCACTTGTTCAAGAAAGAAACAAGGATTATGGTAAATGAAGACAGGTTTACCTTATAAACACATGGTTCTCACAGGCAAGATGGGGTAAAGATGGGGCCAAAAGAAGGGTAGGGAAAGTTCTAGATGAACACCAGCCATTTTGATGACGATGGCTTTTATTTATGGAGAGCTCCCTGTATGCCAGGCATCACCCTGCTAGAATTTATTCTCTGACAGTTTCCAACAGGTACGATTTTTCTCCCTACTTTGCAGATTCATAAACTGAGGAAGGAGAGGTTGAAGTAATTCAAGCAGAGGTCGAGCAGCATCTGATGCCAGGGGGTCTGGGGCTCCAGATCCTGGGATCCTCTAGGCACTAGGCTCAACTGCTCCTGACCATGGGTTTGTTATGACCAAGATCCACTGCAGGCACGGTGCACAGGAGGCCAGAGGGTGGGCAGCTGGGGACAAAGAGATCACCCCCACCCAACCCCAGCAAGACAGCAATGGGAACAGAGAGCTATGGAGCCAGGCAGGCCTGGACCCCCGTTCTACCTCTGCCCCTTATAGAAATGACCACAGACAGATCACTGTCCCCTCCCCGCACTTCCCCTCCCAAAAAGTGAGAAAGTTAACAGCATTCACTTCATGCTGGTGTCGGAAGGACCAGACGAGCTCATTCCACACAAAGCATAAGAAACTCACCTGCGTGCACAGTGCGAATTTAGGATTGCTATTCCTGAATTTCCGTGAAGTAACAAAACTGCCTTTCTTTTAAATATCCTATATCAGACCATTCTACTGTTTTACAAAGAGAACTCTCTAGGTCATCCAAAACGGTGATGTGGAACAATAACAGGTAGACTATATTTTGCAAAACTCATTTGACAATGAAAAATGTAGTCAGTGAAATTATTAGACTATGCTGTTCTCAGGCTACCCCTGTTGAATTTCTTTTCTTTTTTTTTTTTTTTTTTTTTTTTGCAAAGGTAAATACACTCTCTGATGTTGAAGAATACAGTTCTTAATACATCCATTAATGAGGTCACACTCACCATGAATATTCTGATTTCAGGCATCAATTTTTACTTTTTAGATTTTCTTAAGATGAATTAAATGGGCTTATAATAATCATAATTTTTTTAAAAAAGAATCTCACCTGGCACAGAGGAAGCATTCAAAAGGAAAGAAGCTATTCCTGCAAAATCAATTCAAAAGGCAGGCCCCGGGGCTGGAGACCCAAAAGCAAGGTCTGCACAAAGGAGGGCACAGCTGGCCCCAGACAAAGCTGCTCCCCGACGTCCTCCACTCAGTTTTGCGTCCCACCTCTGGGTGCTGTGGCTCCTACCACCCAAACCCCAACCCCACTGGACCCCCGAACTCCTGGCAAGCCCTCCTGCTCTGCCAGTCCTCCATGCCAAGAAGACTGGCCCCACGGCATCCCGATCTCCAAGGACCCTGCTCTCTGCCGCTGAGCAGGCACTCTGGCTAGTGAGGCGGGCTTGTGGCATTCGGTTCTTGTTCCCGGGCCCGGCTCGGCATCTCATACAATGGGACATAGTCAATGCACTGCCAATGCTCCTGAAGGCGTAGAGGTGATTCCTGCACCATCTTAAGGGAGGGGAGTGGAGTCTCCACCCCCAAGTCATCTACCTCTGCTCCCAGGACAAGGGAATGGGACCAAGGAAAATGATGTGTCACCATCCGCAAATATTCTGCCCCAAATGCAGGTATTCTCAGTGTGACAAGGGCTGCCCTCCAGTTTTCAAAGCTGGGCTTTACAAAGAAAACCCCTCCAGAAACACCCACCCCTGAACTTCAGGTCCATCCCTCTTCCTGATACTTAAAACAATGTCCACAGGCAACTGCAGGTCAAAGAGACCACGAGGAGAGGACAGCGCTCAAAGGCAGGACTCACCTGTCACCTCGCATGCTCTGGGCCTGTGGACACGTCTCTCCTACACGTGGTGCAGAGGTGTGGCAAATACATGTAGGAGAACTGTCAGGACTTCTTTTTTGAAAAGCTTTACTGAGATCTAATTGACACTGTGTATGTTTAAGGTGTGTGATGTATTGGTGTGATGCACTTAAATACTACAAAGGGATTACTGCCACAGTGTGAGTTAACACCTCCATCATGGCGCTCAACCACCATTGCTTTTTTGTGATGAGAAGATTTAAGATTTACTCTCTTTGTAGGGTGCCCGGGTGGCTCTACTGGTTAAGCGTCCGACTCTTGATTTTGGCTCAGCTCATGATCTTGCAGTTTGTGAGTTCAAGCCCGGCATCAGGCTCTGGGCTGACAGCAAGGAGCCTGCTTGGGATTCTCTCTCCCTCTCTCTCTGCCCCTCCCTTGCTCATGCACTCGCGCTCTCTCTCTCTCTCTCTCTCTCTCAAAATAAATAAACTTTAAAAAATATTTACTCTCTTCGCAACTTTCAGATACATAGCACAGTACTGTTAATTACAGTCACTATGCCATCCATTAGATTTCTAGAATTTATTCCTCTGATACCTGGACGTTGGTGAGGAAAAGGAGGAGACGCTGGGATTTCCTTTTGAGCAAGAGTTTGTTTTGATAAAAAGCAGCTCTCCTCACTAGCTGCCCTACAGAGGCTGTCTAGAAACAGAGCTGCATTCAAATGATCCCAACAGGATTTTGAAAGGACGAGCCCTAACGTGCAGAACTGACGCCTCAAGAGAAGCAAAGGAAGTCACCTGCTACAGCAGCCTGTGGGGCCAGGAGTCAAGAGACGGAGGTTCTAGACTCAGCTCTGCCCCTGAACAACAAGGAGGATCTCAGTAAGGACCTCTGGGAAACAAGACAGAGGGTGATGGATGAGACAACGCCTAGAGCCAGGTCAGGCCAGACACTGGGTATAATATAATTCACTCGGCGGTGCCTTCCAGTAAAATGTCAACATTCCATTTGCTCGTCGTGTGTCTATCCCCTTCATGTCCATGATTTCGCAGAGGTTGTCAGGGTCATTTCATTATCAGGAAGCCTCACTACCAGTCCCTCCTCTTCCCCACCCCCACCCAAATCTGCTCTGAATTGTTCCAACTCATAAAATACTCAATTTAAATGTTTCACGGAAAGCATTTCATCTTGCTTATTAACAGTGTGACACTGGGCACATTCTTTAACCTCTCTAAGCCTTGGTTTTCTCATCCAAAAATATGAAAAATTATAAAATTCTTATCTCACAGGAGCAAAGTGCCTGGCATATAGTAAGTGGTCAATAAATATGAATTATCATCACTAACATCATCGTCATCTTCGTCATCGTCAAACCACCACAGGTCGCTACTTCCAGCAAACAGTAAAAGGATCTTTCGTGTTAGGAAAAAAATCAAAGCAAGGCATCTGTGTTTCACACGATTTTCCGTGAGTAAGCTGTTCATATGTTTAAAGTCCAATTTAATATGTTCTCATTCCATGGCTGAAAATCTTTGCACTGGTCCACAAAACCGAATTAAAGCACAACACATTCAGGAACCAAGTATTTCCATCATTAAATGAAAAGATAAGCAGGGACCTTCTATATAACACTGTCATCAATATCACGTACATTCATTCAGGGCTGATATGCTCAGACAAGGTAACAGAGAAAAGCAAATTCTGAGCCAAGTCTTAGAAAATAGGTAGGACTTTAGATACATAAAGGAGAGGTCACTTGAATGATGACTCCAAAAGCCATAAAAATATTCACAGGTAAAAGTAAGAATCAGTGAATTTTTAAAATATAATTTTATATACTAAAAAACATAAACATTGTGTCCACAAAAAAATTGAAAAATCTAAAGAGGTATCTAATTCAAGATGGCTGATGCAACCCATTCACTTTGTCTCTCTTCCCTCTCAAAAAACACAACTGAAAAGAAAGAAAACATTAAGAAATCCATAGCCAGGTTTTAGAGCCTCCAGGAGTGTCCATCAGTAAAGCAGAAGAGCGGGGGAGAAAAACTATGGAAAAGAGAAAGCAAGTGGAAATAAAATACCGGATAATACAACACACATGAGACCTCCCTGAAAAAGAGTTTAGCCAGAGAAGGGAAACCCAAAATTCTGTGTACAAATTCCCTTCAAATTACTGGGTAACTCAGACATTGCAATGTGCAGGACAGGACTCCAAGGATCCCATTGGAAAGTAACAGCCATGGTCTAAAAGTAAAACTGGAAATTCCAGCAGCTAGCCAGTGCCAGGAGATAGAGTTTGGAGTTGAAGTTTTTCCAAGTTCGCCTTTCTACTGAAACCTCAGAAGAGCCAAATTATAGTAATAAAAAGCACCTCCCAGAACTAAAGGATGTACCCTAGGATCAAAGGCAAAACCAAGATAGACTTATACAAACATAGCCTAGAACCAAGATTCTAAGGATGAAGGCGACCCAGCAATAAATTAACTTCATGCAAGAACAAACCTCAACACTCTTTGGCAGACAATAATGATCTATCGTCTCCATAATGTATGATTCATAAGCTCCAATATGCAATAAAAAATTACTACACATACAAAAGAAGCAGTAAAATGTGACCCATAATCATCAGGAAAAAAAAATCAGAACCATAGATCACCTTGATGTTACAATTAGCAGAAAAGGACTTTCTGTTATAAATACATTAAAAGATTATAGGGAAAGAAAAATAGAATGAACAAGTGGAAAACATCAGCAAAGAAACTAAAACTCTAAAAAAGAATCAAATGGAAATTCTAAACTGGAAAAAAATGAACTGAAATAAAGCATTTATTGCATGGGCTTAGCAGCAGAATAGACATAGTAGAAAATAAAGAATTGGTGAATTTGAAGATAAACCAATAGAAACTACCTTAAATTGAGCCACAGGGAAGAAAGAAGTAACAAAAAATAAAATAGAACACAGCATTCCAAGACTTGTGGAATAATATAAAACTGTCTAATAAGGGTGCTTGAGTGGCTCAGTCAGTTAAGTGTCAGAATTCAGTTCAGGTCATGATCTTGTGGTTTGTGGGTTTGAACCCTGCATCCGGCTCTGTGCTGACAGCTCAGAGCCTGAAGCCTGTTTCAGATTCTGTGTCTCCCTCTCTCTCTGCCCCTCCCCCACTCACACTCTGTCTCTCTCTCAAAAATAAACATTAAAAAAAGTTTTAATAAAAATAAAATAAAATAAAACTAATATCTGTGTAAATGAAAAACCAAAAGAAACAGAGAAAATGGGGCAGAAAAAATATTAATGTCTTATTAATATTTAACTGATGAAAGACATCAAACCATAGCTCTGAGAATCTCCATGAACCCAAGCAGGAAATGTACAATGAGACCAACCTAGACACATCATAGTCAAACTGCAAAAGACCAAAGGTGAAGAGAAATTCTTAAAAGCAGCCAGAGGGGAAAACACATGACATTCAGGAAAGCAACAATAACAAAGACAGCTGACTTCTCATCAGAAAGAATGGAATCTACAATCAAAGCCATCTCTAAATAGCTGAAAGAAAACTGTTAACCTAGAATTCTACATCCAACAAAAGTATCTTTCAAAAATAAAGTAAAATAAAGATAATCCCAATAGAACAAAGTCCAAGAGAACCTATTTCTAGCAAATCTGCCCTGCAAGAAAAGCTTAAAGGGGGGGCACCTGGGTGGCTCCGTCGGTTAGGCATCTGACTTTGACTCAGGTTATGATCTCACAGTTTGTGAGTTCAAGCCCCGCGTCGGGCTCTGTGCTGACAGCTTACAGCCTGGAACTTGCATCAGATTCTGTGTCTCCCTCTCTCTGTATCCCTCCTCCATTCACTCACTCACTCTCTCTCTTTCTCAAAAATAAGTAAATGTTAAAAAAATTTTAAAAAGAAAAAAGAAAAGCTAAAGGAAGTTCTTCAGGCTGCAGGGATATAATCCTAAAGGAAAACACTAAATCTGAAAGAAATAACAAAGAACATTGGAAATGCTAAGTATGTGGGTAAATACTTTCAATGTAATTTCTATAAAGGTATATGGACTGTTTAAGACAAAAACAAATGTTTTATGTGATTCATACATAGAAGTGAAATCTATGACAGTATTTCAAAGGCATAAGGGAAGAAATGAAAGTATGCTGTCATAATGTTTTTATGCTGTATTTTATGCTGTATTTGAAATCTGTTTGAAATATTGACTTAATGGTGACAAGTAAAAAATGCATATTATAATCTCTAGAGAAACTACTAAAATTTTTGAAGAGGTGTAGCTAAAACTACAATAAAGGAGATAAAATGGAATATTAACAAATGTTAATCTAAAAGAAAAGAGAGGTGTCTGAGTGGTTCAGTCTGTTAAACGTCCAATTTCAGTTCAGGTGATGATCTTGCAGTTCCTGGGTTCGAGCCCCGTGTCGGGCTCTGTGCTGACAGCTCAGAGCCTGGAGTCTGCTTCTGATTCTGTGTCTCCCTCTCTCTCGGCCCCTCCCCAACTCACACACTGTCTCTCTCTCTCTCTCTCTCTCCCTCCCTCCCAAAAATAAACATTAAAAAAATTTTAAAGAAAAGAGAAAAAAGGAACAAATAACAGGACAAATAAAAAACAAATAAGATGGTAGACTTAAACTCAACCACATCAATAACTGCATTAAATGTAAATGGCTTAACCACTTGAAATAAATGGCAGAGATTGGCCACATGGCAGAGATTGGCCATACTGGATAAAATTAAAAGGTACAACTAAATGTTGTTTATAAGACACATACATTAAACATAAAATACAGGTAGGTTGAAAGTAGAAGGATGGAAAATATATTCTATGCAGGCATTACCCTCAAAAAAGATAATGTAGCTAGCTATATCTTGTATTAGATAAAGTGTACTTCAAGATAAGGAATATTAACCCAAAGATGAAAACTTCTTAATGATAAAAGGTTTATCAGAGGGAGATAAAATTTAAGAATACTAATCTGAAATGCAGACATAGGAATTATGACCTCCAAATCACTAAAGGAAAAAAAGAAGGGTGGCAAAGAAAACTTGAGCTATTCAGCTAAACGCAAGAAATTAGGGGGTAAAAAAGCAAAATGAAGCACCACAAAAATAAAACAGAAAATAAGCTGGCAGTAGTATGACAAAATATTAGTTACTTCTTCCAAAAATGTAAATGCTTTAATTACCATAGTTTGAGAGAGAGCATATCTTCACATTAAAAAGACCAAGTTAGGGGCACATGGCTGGCTCAGTTGGTACAGCATGCTACTCTTAATCTCAGGGTCATGAGTTTCAACCTCATGTTGTGGGTAGAGATTACTTTTTTAAAAAAAAGACCAAATTATAAAGAATGAATTTTTTTATAGTAAGAATATAGAGGATTTGAATAGTATAGTCAGCTTGCTTTAATATATTTAGAGCTTTGTACCTATCAAACACAAACTATTCATTATGTTCAAGCTATATAAATTTACAAAAAATTGACCACATATGTGGCCACATAGAAAATCAGAACAAGTTATGAAACACAAAAATCGCACAAGCTGCTCTCTCTGATCTCAATACAATGAAATTACTGCATCATTATCCATTATTATTATTAGTATCCACTATTATCCATATCATTATTAAGACCAGGGAACTAAAGCACAGAGAGATAAAGCAACTTCCAAGTTCACACAGATAGTAACAGAAGATTAGTGCTTTGAACTCAGGCATCCTGACTCTGGAGCTTGCAGTCTTAACCTCCATGCTATGTTTGTTCCCAGAGGTAAGGCGCCATATACCTTAGAATTGAAATTGCAACAAGATTCACTTGCAATTCCATGGACATATGGGAATTTGTAACTGGTAACGGTATCACGGAGAAGACAATGTCTACTCCACAACTGAAAACTATACAGAAACAGCAATTTAAAATCCTCTACCTCACTCCATACATAAAAATAAATTTCCGATACGTTAAAGAATTAAAATTAAAGAACAAAGCATCAAATACTAAACAATACAGAACGTTTCTATTTTAGATGAAAGAGGACTTTCTAAATAGGACAAAAACTCTGAAACCATAAAGGGAAAGACTGACAGATTTAACTACACAAAAATTAAAATGTGTGCATAATAGAAACTGCAAAGAAATTTAAAAGTCAACCACAGACACAGAGAAGATAGCTGCAACATATGAAAGAAAAGATTCATATCTTTAAGGCATAAAGCACTCCTACACTTCAGTAAGATGAAGCATGGATTAAGGGAAATGATATTTCACTAAAGAAATACAAATTGGCCAGCAGACACATGAAAAGATGCTCAACATCACTCACTGTCAGGGAAATGTAAATCAAAACCACAATGAGATATCACCTCACACCTGTCAGAATAGTTAAACTCAAAAACACAAGAAACGAGTGTTGGCAAGGATAGAGGAAAAGGAACCCTTGTGCACTGTTGGTGGGAATGCAAACTGGTGCAGCCACTGTGGAATAGACTGAAGGTTCCTTAAAAAGTTAAAAACAGATCCAGTAATTGCACTACCGGGTATCTACCCAAAAAAATATAAAAACACTAACTGAAAAGGGATACATGTACCCGTTTATAGCAACATTATTTACAATAGCCACATTATAGAAGCAACCCAGGTGTCAATCAATAGATGAATTGGATAAAAAAGATGTGTGTGTGTATGTGTGTTTATATATGTGTGTGTATATATACACATACACAATGGAATATTATTCAACCATAAAAAGAATGAAATCTCGCCATTTGCAACGATGTGGATGGAACTAGAGAGTATAATGCTAAGTGAAATAAGTCAGAGAATGACAAATACCATATGATTTCACATACATGTGGAATTTAAGAAACAAAACAAACAAGCAAAGGAAAAAGAGAGAGAGACAAACTGAGAAACAGATGTTTAACTACAGAGAGCAAACAGATGGTCACCAGAGGGAAGATGAGTGGGGGATGGGTGAAATGGGTGATGGGGATTAAGAAGTGCACTTGTCCTGATCAGTACTGGGTGATATATGAAATTGTTGAATCACTATATTGTATACCTGCATCTAATATAACACTATATATTAACCATAATGGAATTAAAATTAATTTAAATTTTTTTAACATTTCTTTAGTCTTGAGAGACAGAGAGAGAGAGAGAGACAGAGCATGAACAGGAGAGGGGCAGAGAGAGAGGGAGACACAGAATCTGAAGCAGGCTCCAGGCTCTGAGCTGTCAGCACAGAGCCAAATGTGGGACTTGAACTCATGAACTGTGAGACCATAACCTGAGCCAAAGTCGGATGCTTAACCAACTGAGCCACCCAGGCACCCCAAAATTAAAACCTAATTTTAAAAAGGAAATAAAAATTGCCAATACACAATGAAAAGATGCAAATGTTATATTCTGTCCTACGGTACAAATATAAAACATTACCAACACCCAGCATTGGCAAGGATGTCGAAAACCAGAATGTAAACATGGACAGCCAGCCCTTTGGATGGACAACTGAGCAACATCCATCAGAATTTAAAACACACATGGTCTTTGACCATGTAATTTCGTTTGCAAAAGCTTATCACAACAATACTTTAACAGGTGCACTACAGTGTAAGCACAATTGCAATGTTGTCTGTTGTACTGAGACATGAAAACACCCTAAAATTCCCTGAGTAGGTTAATATGATGAAATACCCACAGCCAATAAAAAGAATCAAGTAGATCTAAATTAAGTAAAAAAAAAAAAAAATTTGTCAGGATGTCTCAGTTTTTATTAAACTTTTATTTATTTTATTTTATATTTACCTATATTTTTATTATGTGTAAATACATAATATATTCAAAATGTATATTTTATGTACACACACACACACACACACACACACACACACACACAAACTACAACTGAGCACAACATAGATGAATCTCAGAAACGTGCCAGGCAACATAGTCCCACAAAAGAGTACACATTGTTTAAAAGTTTGACTTTAAAAAGTGAAGGGAATGAACGGGCAGAGAGGTGAAGCAGTCCTGAGAGAGGTAAGCCATCCTTACCCTTCTCTGTTGTTTCAATTTTTCCAACTATTTCATAATCTGAAAAAAAAATTTTTTAATGTTTACTTATTATTGAAAGACAGGGAGAGACAGAGCATGAGCATGGGAGGGGCAGAGAGAGGTGGGTACACAGAATTCAAACCAGGCTCCAGGTTCTGAGCTGTCAGCACAGAGCCCGACGCGGGGCTCGAACTCACGCACCGAGAGATCATGACCTGAGCTGAAGTCGGACGCTCAACCGACTGAGCCACCCAGGTGCCCCTAACTATTTCATCATCTTAAAGAAAATGTTTAAGTGAAGAGAAACATTCATTCCCACTACATACATGCTCTTCTGTGTAAAATCCTTTCTAATATTTGCCCAAATCAAACATGCTGCCCACAGTTTAACTCTGACATCTATTTTTGGAGAGTCCTTTTTCCCTTTAACTACTACATCATAAAATGTTACCATGTTTCTTCCCAATTTTCAAAATTATCGTTTTAATAGCCAATTTATCGTGTCCGTAATTTATCAAACTATTCTTCCAGTGTTGACCATTTGACTTTTATTTTAGTTTTATTTGACAAATATATTTGCTTTTATGGAACACAGCAGTGAACATCTTACACATGAGGATATTTTTGTATCTCTACATCAGTGCCTCAACATATTTTTCTAACACTTCTAAGTCAAAGGACAGGAATAATTTCAGGTCTGTCTGTCTATGCACTGAAATAACCACTCTTCAAAAGGCTTATGTCCAGGGTGCCTGGGGGGCTCAGTGGGTTAAGCGGCCGACTTCGGCTCAGGTCACCATCTCATGGGTGGGTTCAAGCCCTGCGTCGGGCTCTGTGCTGACAGCTCAGAGCCTGGAACCTGCTTCAGATTCTGTGTTTCCTTCTCTCCCTGCCCCTCCCCCACTCATGCTCCGTCTCTATCAAAAATGAATACACGTTAAAAAAAATTTCTTTAAAGGCTTATGTCCATTTACATTTCCACCTGCATCCTCAGATCACATCTGTTTCACCACAGCCTTGCACATCTGGGTGTTAATCTTTACCTTCTGGTTTTCCTTTCAATATTTTAGTTGATATTAAATATAGAAAGGTTGATTTTTGACACATTCCCACTACAGATATGTCTAAAGCAATCACAAAAAGATCACACAGCCCCATCTAAGAATATTTCATTAGGTTCTTCCCCTCCCCATAACAGGAAACTTCTACATTGATTTTTCTGATTCTATATGAAGGTAATAAATGTTTACTGTAAAATAATGTAGACAATAAATAGCATGAAGAAAAAAGCAAATATTATATCATTCCATCGGCTAAAATAACCACTGTTACAATTTTGTTGTATATCTTTATAGCAATTTTCCTTATAGATATCAACACAAACTGATTTCATTACATTACCATATGAAAGTAGCATCGTGCACACTTACATAACCTACTTTTTACCACTTCACAATTTATGGGTATCTTCCGCAAGTCAACAAATAGTCGTCTATGTTACTAATTTCAATGGCTCCACATTCTTTGGTCCCAGCAAAATAAAAAGTGTGTGCTGATCTATATGCAATGTCATTTTGCTGCTTTCAGATGGATATTTTGCCTTTCTATGGAAATCACAGATTTATAAAGGTGCATTGGCTATTTGTATCACTAGTTCCCTGTTAGTTCTGCTGCCCACTTTTCTCTTTAAGAGCTCTGCTCTTTTCTCATTGATTGGCAAGAGCTTTCTGTATATGAGGAGTGTTAACTCTTTACTGTGTAAATCAGGACAACAATATCACCTCTTGTGGCGGGGGGGGGGGGGGGGGTCAAAAAAGAAAAAAATTATGAGGGGGGAAGAGCCAAGAAAAAAAATGATCTACAGTACGTGTTAAAGCTCGTCTCCTTTCCTCCCTCTGTTACCGAAGTGGAGATACAGGTCAATGAAAAGATACTGACACGTACATAGGTATTGGTCTTTTCATTTTGTCAGTGATTTCTTGGATGATTATTCAGAATGCTTCCCCCAGACTTCTGAAATTGTAGTTCAAGGTGCAGCTCTCCTGTGGTGCTAAGAGCTGCATTCTTCTTCTTATTATTACGTTGTGATATTAGGGGGGGTTTTCACTCACCTTCATCTCCACCTGCCCACAGGAAGCATGATGGAGCCAGGGACACAGAGTGGCTTTACCACTATGTGCCAGCTTTGTAGCCGGCACCTGTTACACATCATTTCATCCTTACAGCCCCCTGGCAGGTGTTATTTCTTATCCCCACTTTACGGATGAGGAAGCTAGGGCACACCCTTGCAATCAGCAGTCAGAAAATAATTCCAAAGCCCTTGCACTGACTACGGTGGCCAGGCTGCCTGCCTGCCTGCCTGCCTGCCTGCCTGTAGAGTGGGGACCCAGCTCGTGGCTTCTTCGGGGCATTCGGGGCCACCACGGGCTTTCACAAAGTAACTGCTCAACAGATGGAGATTAAAGCAGCACACATCCCTAATTCAGAAGCGGAGCTAGACAAAGAAAGGCCAAATCCTTCTTTAAAAACCTCAAGTGAATAACAACCTAGCATTTCCACTCCTAGGTATATACCCAACAGAAATTACAAATATGTTCACGAAAAAAAAGAAAGGAAGAAAGAAAGAAAGAAGACAGACAATAACGGCATTAGCCCAAATCAACAAATAACCCCAATATCCATAAACAGCAAAATGAGTAAAGCAAGAGGCAAGTCATGCCGTGAAAGCTCTATGGCAATAAGAATTAACAAACTACAACTAAGTACAACATGGATAAATCTCAAAAACACGCTGAGCAAAGCAGCCGTATGAAAAAGTACCTGCTGTATGATTCCATTTATATGGAGCTCAGAACTGAACCCTGCGGGCGGGGGAAATGGGGCTTGGTGGGCAGAGGGTATTCTGGGAAGCTGTGCAATTATAAATCATGCATTTGTTTCCTTGTGTATTTTATTTTTAGGTTGAATTCAATGAAATTCTTGCTTTTGTAGGTCAAAACAGTCAAATATCAGCCACTGCATATGGTTTGAACTAACACTTTCATAAAAATGTTTTTAAAACCCTTCGGAAAAGGAGAAAAGAAATGTCTCCCAGTGACTGGCAGACTGCCTACTTTTCTGAAAACCAACCTAAATGTTCCTCCTACGGATTCTGACCCTGTTTCTTGCTCCTTTGGCTGCAGTGGAGACCGAATCACAACTAGTCTCTCACCTTTGCAGGACAGTTTTTCGGTCACATATTGAAAGCTGGTGATGCGGCCATCCCTGGGCTCAAGACTCCCAGATTCTCTGTGCCTCCTGCTCGTCCATCCCGGGACATCTCCAAGCCCCTCTACACCTTTGTGCCTTTGGTTAATGATGGCACTGGCGGGTTCTGTGTCAGTCCACCTCCGCACTGTCAACCGGTGCTTCTGACTCACCCACAGGTTATGTTTACTAAAGAAACAAGTATTACTATGATGATTTTCATATTTAAGAACACTATCATAGGAAAATAGAGGGAGGTATGGTGCTTTTATGAGCCTTGTGTGGGTCATAAAAGGCATCATCTTTATAACTAATTGAGATAACTTTGTCTACAAGTTATGAAACTAATGATCTCCTTTTCGTCGTGTTATAAGCATTTATCTCCCTGTGGCAGAACATCATCAATTCTCAGAATTCTGGGTTCAGCAGACTCACTTTACAGTGGCAAATAATATTTCAAGCAGAAGGCTGCTCCATTGATCAGATGACAAGGCAGAAGCCTCCCCAGGGAGGGAAGAGATGCTCACCGCACTCCACCCACCCCGACTGGGGGTGGACAGGGCCCCGGGAGGGTGTCTGATGGAAAACTCCCTGCGCAGGGCTTCGGACACTGGGTGTCGGAAGAAAATGATAGGAATGCAGCACTTTCCTTTCACATGGTCCAATGCAGTTATGCTAATGCCCCTTCGGATTTGATGTCCTAAAATCACTGTTGTAAATGGCCAGCAATGTAAGGCACATATGAGAAACGACAGTACTGGGACCACCCGTCCATTAGACAGCGAGCCAGCCACGCTGCTCTATGGGGGTACGGCTCACTGAATGAGCTCATTCATGAGCTCAAGTTACATACTTGCCTCACGGGGACTAAAAGGAATCATGTGAAATGTATTTAAAGAAGTTTACTAGTTTATAGAAATCCCGTAGTAAATCATTTGTAATCAGAGTATCGCTAGCTACCTACAGCGTTTCTCTTTAGCGTACATTATGGATTCATCTTAACAAAAGGACAATGGTAATAACATTTCCATTTACTGAGCACCCATGATGAGCCGAATACTCTCTCATTTAATACTCCCAAGCCTTACGTTCATGGGTACTGCTATTTTTTCTGTGGAACAGAGGGAGAAACAAGGATCTAAGCTGGATAAATACTTTCCCCAAAGGCTCATGCAACTAATAAGTGTCAAAATCTGGATTCAAGCCTCAGCAACCAATGCCAAAGGCCATGGTCATGACCACTGTGCTACACGGCTATTCTCAGACACCAACTATACATAATAGAGATTCACAAGAGTGGGGAGAAGGCATCTAATTTTTGTTCCATGTACTGTAGGTGCTTAAAGCACCTTATCTCCTAGGGCACCTGGGTGGCTCAGTCGGTTAAGCGTCCAACTTCGACTCAGGTCATGATCTCATGATCTCACAGTTTGTGGATTCCAGCCCCGCATCGGCCTCTGTGCTGACAGCTCGGAACCTGGAGCCTGCTTCAGATTCTTTGTCTCTCTCCCTGTCCCTCCCCCGCTCACACACTCTCTCAAAAATAAATGAGTAAACATTTAAAAAAAATTTTTTTTAAGGACAGGGGTTATAAAAAAAAAAAAAAAGCATCTTATCTACTAACATCCAGTGAGGTAAGTATTGTTCTTTCCCACATGAAGAAATCGAGGTTCGGAGATTTTAGGCAACTTGCTGGTTAGTGGCAGAGCCAAAATCCAAACATAGACCTGTCTAGCTCTAAAGTCCATGGTCTTTCATCATACCACTTTGCCTCAAATGACTTTGTTTCTAGAGAGCAAGCAAAATTATTCCAAGTGTATTAGCCAGATGGAACAGACTTGTGCTACAGTAGCTAATCAATCCCCAAAATCGCCATTAACGCAAAAAGTTTCCTTCTGGCCCACGAAGTCCACTGCCAATGCTATCACTCTCCAGGGAAGCTGTCTCTCTGCTTACGTGGAGAAGTTCTGCCATCTCAACACACAGCTGCACGCTCGTCCCCAGCAGAGGAGGACAATGACAGGCCACTAAAGGCCACTAAATTTACGCTGCCCCAACCGGAGCTCACCACCTGTCGAACACCCACGTTCCATATGGCCCCACCTGACGGCAGGAGTTGGGGAAGGGTAGTCTGTGCAGCCAGAAAAGAACCAGAGGAGACCCTCCAGCACAAGAAGGTGTAGGCTGCACGTCAGTAGTTCCCAAATGTGGTGGACAGAAGGCACCCCTGTTGAAAATGCAGATTCCCAGGGCTCCATTCCATATGTTGATTCAGTGAAGTCTGAGCTGGGCCCCAGGAAAGTCTGATGCACGTGGTCAGCAAACCTTTAAGGAAGCCTCATTGTGCACTGAGGCAGATTGCCCTGGGGTCTATGTGACCATCAGAAATGGCCATCAGAAATCGAACGCAATCTGGTGAGCACTCAAGAGGCACAGACCACGCTGGCGGCCAGGCCTGGCTGGGAATACAGAGAAAGCAAAGGAGACCATGATACAGTGCCGGCCCCCACAATCCAACAGCTGGCAGTATGGAGCCAGCCACGGAGACAGCTGACCGCGACCCAGGCCCCCAGAGCGCACACACCGTGGGGCACAGCAGCTGGGCACTGTCACTTACAAACGTAAACAGGGCCTACGTGCCCGAGGGAGCTGTCACTTTCCACCACCAGGCAAGTGTCTTACCATGAAGCTTTTTTGTTTCAAATCTCCCGGGGCTCCCCAGTTACTGCTTATAAAGGAATGCCCACGCTTCCCAGCAGGGCACTGAGGCCACCCACATTGCTGTCCCAGACTCACTTCCTGCCCCTCCTACCAGCTACCTCCAGACCCACACTCCATGCTGAGGCCACACCCAGAGACCTGATCCCCATCCAAAATGTGCCTCCAGACCTCTAGGCCTTTGCTCCAGGCCACTCTGTCCACAGGAATGTCCTCGGGCCTGCTTCTGGATACTCAAGACTCAGGTGAGGTGCCAGTTCTGGGCAGCCTTCCCTGGCACCTGTCCCCATCTTCCCATCCCTCCCAGGGCTAATTAACCCCTCCTCAGTAAACTGAGCGCTTTGCTCCAACTACCACAACTGTCCTTGGCCTCGAGCCCCGGACGGGACTCTTCGGGGTTTCCGTCACTACTCCAAAAATCCTACCTGACAGCCAGTGCCCTCAGGCAAATCACCTGGACCAGCAAAGGTGCCAAGTTTCTCTGTGTCTGTTTGGAATGATACCAACCAGAGTGCACCAACGAAGGGGAAGGAAAAGCACTCGTACAGTGCTGGCCCCTAGAAGGTGCCAAATAAGCATCTGTCACCTGGATGGATGATAAAAATGTTGGGAGGAAAAACTTCCAAAGCAAGCGATTACACTGGGGAAAATCACTAGTGGCCACTGTGTGCTTTTGCTCGGCCAACCTGTGAGCTGCCAGGAGGCCCCCCCAGCCTTCCTTCTTCAAACAACCCCCCCCCCCCCCCCCGCACCCAGCACAGGTCTCCTGCACAGGAAGTGCTCCAAGAAAGACAAGGATTGATCTGAATTGAGGCAAATGTCATCCACTCGCTGAGCAACCCACAGCTCCCAGAGGGACATCCCAGACAGGGGGCCACTCAGAGCGGGTAGTGGAGAGAATGACTGAGGACCCCAGGGAACCTGGGCTCACAGGTGAAACAGGTAGATCGCCTTCCCCCTCCACCGGTATTTCTGATTGTTGTCTTATTGCCAGAGCCCTTTCTGCAGCGCTATAAATAAAGGGTTTTCCGGATGAACTGATGTCCTGGAGGCAAGGGCCAAAAGGTGCAAGAGAGAGTATGCACACCCTCCAATTCTTTAATCTACCAATTAGGTTCTGACCTGCAAGTTTCTCTCCCCACACCTCACCCTCTGGGCTCCAGAGACTAAGGGAGACCCTGCAAAATCTGTAACATATCCTAATCCCGTCTCTTAGGGCATGGGACCCATAACTACCACCCCATCCCCTTTGAAATGTCATCCTAAGAGTCTGCTCTGAGAACCAGAGTGACGCCTCTTCCCACACATCATTCTACGCCATTCATTTGCTTCTCTGGAGACAACAGGTCACGGTAAGGGGATCGCTTCTAGGATGCACTCACTTTTGCTCTAGTTTCCAAAGTCTGGTGCCAGACACATTCTATCTCAGCGGCTGATGGCCGTGGGACGTGGGGTTCAGCTGCCTGTTCAGATCCAGATTATACCTCCTGCTACCTGGGTGTCCTCAGGCCAGCTACTTACCCTGTCTAAATCTTGCTTTCTTTGTTTGAATGTCTTATGCATAGTCAACCCTTGACAGCCGCGCACCGGCTGTTATTTTTCCTGAAGCAGTATAGCGAGGTGACTGAGAGTCCAGATGACGCAGAAGGACCATCTAGATTTGGATCTCAGGGCTTCCCATATTCGCTCTGTGACTTGGGCGGTTCCTTAACCTGTCTTTGCTTCGGCCTCTTCATGCGTGAACACATGCCAACATACCCACTTCGTGGTGTGTGTGTAAGGGTTAAATCTGTGTGATCATCTTCATTACTGCCTGGCACGTAATAAACCTTCAATAAATGGCACTTACTGTACTGGTGACAGCAGAACTGGAGGCAATATACTACCAACAGTGTAACACTGGCTACGAGGCTGTTGACTGACCACCTTGTACCCACACTGCGTTTGCTCACCGAGGTCCGGTGCTGGCTTTGCAGGTACACGCAAGCTCACAGAATCTGCCGGAGCCTTGGGTGGCAGGAAAATGGAGGAAGCCCACTGAAGCTCCTCCTCTCTGCTCTGCCCACACTCCATAAGTAAGAGCAAAGGGGCCTCCGGGCAAGCTTCAGAGCACTAAATGCAGCCTCAAAGCTACACATTGTACTTTGATTTTTCCTAAACACTGGGCTCCTCTAACCGTTTTATTCCCTGTTCGGTTAAGCTTGCTGTGCCAGCCCTGATTTGTGTTACTCGTTACTAATTTTCTTCCCGGTGGTTTGAACTTCTTGGTCAGGGCTGCCCAAAGGACATTGCACACCTCTTGGATGGTCTATGGGGGGGTTCCTGGAGGGCATGCTCTTGGGATCCTGAATCGCCAAACCTCAGCACTAAACCTGGCCTAGAGACAGAGAAGAGGTTCCCTGAGTAGAAAGGAAAAGCATATAACCCTACAACCTCAAGGTCCAAAACTGCATTTCATTAGCACTCACTTCAAGTCCACAGGAGCATGTGGGCCTCAGGCAGTGGGGTCTTGCTCTCACTCAGAGAAAATATAATCACAGAACAGGTGCATCTACAGGTGACGTCCTCCCAGAGGCACAAGTTTGCAAAGAAGCAAGGTGTCTCCCCTCCCCCCAAAAAGATTGTTCTCTTATCCTGAGAAATAGGGTACATACAATGAGCAGAAGCAGATGATGACTTTTATCAGCTACACTGGACCCAGCTGCAGAGAAAGTGGATGCAGCTTGCCCAGAAGGATTTTCTCAACCCACTCAGCTATGGAGACCACCACCTTCATGAGCACAGGTGGGTACAAACCACTGAAATCTTGCCATCAGACCAGCGCTGGAGAAAGGAAGAACAAACCTTCCCCCAAAATCCAGCCTCTGTTATCCCACCAGAAGCTTATCTACGAAAACAAAGGGTCATCTGTATCTATGTGTGCCTAGCCTGTCCTTCCGGAAGTCGTTATCTCTGCCTGATGATAACAGCATCTGAACATCCAAGATTCCCACCCAGGCAGTCTCACACCGATACCAAAGCTGGTCTTTGCAGGTAAAAGAGCCACAAGTTGGATCCACTGTACTGGTTCCAACTGATAGAAAATCAGGGAATCACCCCAAAACACCATCAGTGCCCAAATGTTTCCCTTTGGGTAACGGCAGATCCCCCATTAATTAATACAAAGGGGAACTTTGGAGAAAAGAATATAAAAGTGCCTGATTTTTACATAACGTTCCTTGAGGAAGCAAAAAAGCACACAAAGCAGTAATTATCACATTTTCAAAGCCACTGCACAGAGCGTCATATATCTGTAAACATCTCATAAATGTTTTGGGGGCTATTTGAAATCTGAAAACAATATAAATATTTGCATACCGTTGGACCCTTTCATTATCTGACAATTTCCAGCAACAATCAGACCAGGCAGCCTACCAGCCTACCTCACTTTATTTCAGCATTACGCACACTCACATTTACCAAACAAACATCTGGTAAATCCTGTGCACTGAACACTATTTTATCATTTCTATTATATAATAATATAATGGAACTAGCCTATCTGCCAATCAGATCTGGCCCCATCTGATCACACAGCAATCTCTAGTTTTAATATATGTTCCAAAGGTAGAAAGATGGAGTAAGAGAAGGGAAAAGTGTTTTTTCTTTTTCCAAATGCATCAAAACCCAACTGAAGTTCTAATTCCTTCTTCGCACTGAATAACAGCAGTGTTTAGTCAGAAGCTGGGAGAGGGGGCTTGCCTGCATCTGGGGGAACTCATCACCCTTTATGATGGTGTGAATCAATACTGTGGATGAATTTAATCCCTAGTAAAGAAAAACATGCAAGAAAGGGTCTTTCTTTCCATGTGTATACCCTGGGCTGCACAAAACAGAAGTCAACTCACAGCCTCCCACCTGCCATCAATGACTCCAGACTGGGGCAGAAATCCAGAGAGGGGCCTCCTGTTTGGAATGGCTGCATGCATGGGCTTTTCAAAAGAACCTGGCAAGTCCAGAAAGTTCATGCAACTTTAATATTTCAAATGTGTCAGAAAACAGTCATGGGTGGAGGGGCAAAGAGAACCTGACCAGCTAACGTAGGGTCAAGCACAGGTGCCGTCGCCTGCCTGGCAAGAGATCACAGGGGGCTGTGGAGTGGGTCTGAGCTGGTGTGAAAGGCTCGGATCTGAAAGGCAGAGACGGCGACAGCTCTCTGCTGCTTGGGCCTCGGGGGCCGGCGGATAGCGGGTCCCTGAGGCGCCCTGGGGTTCAGACGTCTCTAAAAGAGCCTGCGCCCGGAGCCCCCTCCTCTTTCCAAGATCGTTATTTCCAGGTACCAGCCGCTCGGAGCCACCAGAGGCATTTCGCTGCTATCCCCATTAGCGCCCGCCCGCACCCTAAGCGGACAAGGGCTCCGCACTGAGCTCGGGGCGTACGGATCCCGTACCTCGGGCTGCGGCCCCCGACTTCCCCAGCCTCCGCAGCAACAGTTTTCCAGCCAGAGAAGTACCGCAAACGTCTCCTGGGGGAAACGCTCATCTGCACCCCGGTCGCCAAAGCCAGGGCCAGGGCCACGGAAGGAGATCCAGCCTGGCCCTGCGCACGGCGATGGGAGATGGGCCAGGAGGAAGGACTGCAAACGTCGGGCTCAGAAGATCGCACAGAAAGAGAAACTTCCCGAGTGCGCGAGCGAGGTTGCGCTCCCGCTTCCAGGGGTGCAACCTGAGTGCCCGGGCAGCTGGTGCGCAGCCGGCGACAAGCGCAGGCGAGGGGACCCGAGCGGCGGCCGGTCCCGCTCCCTGGCGCGATGGGGGTGGCGGGAGCGAGTCTTGGTCCGGCGTACGTGGGTCCCTCCGCGCCCAGGGTCCCTGGAAGGGGACCAGGACGGTCCCGTAGGACACATCCCGGGCACTGGGCGGGGAGGAGACCTCGAATCCAGGCCCCGAAGGGACGCGGTGGCGCAAACAAAGTTGGGGCGCAGACACGCTCGGTCCGTGGGTCCCCGCGTCCGCGCGCCCCCGCCCGCGGCGCACCACTACTTACACGAACACTCCGAAGAGCAGGGCCCGGACCCCGATCTCGATGGCCAGCTCCCGCATGGTGCGGCCGGAGCAGCTCCCGGGGCGGCGGCGGCGGCGGCGGCTGGTGCTCTCGGCGGCTCCCGCAGCTCGACCGGCGCCGGCTCGCCAGACCCGGGGCGGCGAGGGAGGCGCGCTCCAGGCCGCGGGCGGGGGCGGGAGGCGGGCGCCGGGCGGGGGCGGGCGGGCG
>NC_064818.1:74043744-74271351 GCF_023721935.1 Panthera uncia | reverse complement strand
GCGCTGTGAAAAGCGAAAAGGACAGGCCCTTGGGGTCAGCCATGAGCCCCTGGGGCAGTAAGACCAGGAGTGTCATCCTTAGGGTTCACAAAGGCCAGACCTTCACCACTGGCTGCTGGCCTGGGGGGGTCATGACCTCAAGCCAGAGCCCAGAGGGGATTTGGCTTTGCTTTTCCCATCCCCTGTCAGGACTGTGAGTATTTCCTTTAGCTTTATTAACTTAAGCCAAATGGACATTCAAGATACAAAGCTCACACTAACCATTAGTTTGTCCCTGGGGAGACCAGATCTCATGGGTTTTAGGAGAGACCCAGCCAGGATTTTATGAGTATGAGAAATGGATTAGAGGGTAGTCCCTGGGAATGAGGAACCATATCTCAATTTTGGACAAAAGGGGGAGTAGGTGGAGAGAAGAGCATTGGAGGAGGGCTTTGGCACCAGCAAAGGACAAACAGACCCTGCCTCCAAGGGGACACATGACAGACCCGAGATACCTAAGCCCAGACATCTCAGGGTCTAGGGACAGAGAGGCAGACAGAGGAAGAACAATCCTAGCTCTGTGTGGAAGAGGCTTCACATCAAAACCACAGGCAGTGGGGTGCCTGAGTGACTCAGTCAACGGTTAAGCATCTGACTCTTGATTTCGGCTCAGGTCATGATCTCACAGTTTTGAGATCGAGCCCCATGCCAGCACAGAGCCTGCCTGAGACACACTCTCTCTCTCCGTCTCTCTCTCTCTCTCTCTCTCTCTCTCTCTCTGTCTCAAAATAAATAAAAATAAGTTTTTAAAAAACCCACAGAGGAATCAAATTCCTCTGATTTGCCCATCTCTGTACACCCAATGCCTGGCACACTGTGCTTGATGAGTTTTTGGCAAATTAATGAATGGACTATGTATCTCAGTTGGTATGTGGGGTGTCGGGTGTGGTGGAGAAGGAAGAACTTGGGGGAAAGAGGTACGGTTCTGTCTCCTCTGTGTCTTGGGCCTTGAACACAACTGGATTCACGCAGGTTGGCCAAGTGGTATAGGAGATCCTGTAGTCAACCCAATGAATTCTAATGACCCAGATCTGAGACTGGCAGGTGGCCATACTCCAGGAGGGGACACTAACAAGAGCCCATGTTATTAAAATATCCCTTGGGGCGCCTGGGTGGCGCAGTCGGTTAAGCGTCCGACTTCAGCCAGGTCACGATCTCGCGGTCCGTGAGTTCGAGCCCCGCGTCAGGCTCTGGGCTGATGGCTCGGAGCCTGGAGCCTGTTTCCGATTCTGTGTCTCCCTCTCTCTCTGCCCCTCCCCCGTTCATGCTATGTCTCTCTCTGTCCCAAAAATAAATTAAAAAACGTTGAAAAAAAATATATAAAATATCCCTTGTTGGGGCGCCTGGGTGGCTCAGTCGGTTAAGCGTCCGACTTCGGCTCAGGTCACAATCTCACGGTCTGTGAGTTCGAGCCCCGCGTCGGGCTCTGGGCTGATGGCTCAGAGCCTGGAGCCTGCTTCTGATTCTGTGTCTCCCTCTCTCTCTGCCCCTCCCCCGTTCATGCTCTGTCTCTCTCTGTCTCAAAAATAAATAAACGTTAAAAAAAAATTTTTTTTAATAAAATAAAAAAATAAAATATCCCTTGTTATAAGCATCAACTGAGTGCAGCCTGTGCAAAGCCGTGAGCTAGGTGTTAGGATTCATAACCTGGATAATTATGGGGAGGATGGGGAGCCAAAGAGTCGTGAAGAAACATCAAGAAGCCATGCAAAGCAGTCTTAGTAAGTCCAAAGCAGTGCTTCAGAAAACTGGATCAGTCAGAGGTCAGAAGTTCGAGTCATTCCTTTGGTCTGGGATGGCCAGGGACTAGCCTTGTAGAGGACAGTTGGTTCTTGTAAGGCAGAGTAGAAAGACACAAAGGGAGGAAATTCTGGGTGAAGGTAAGAGGGTAGGTGCAGAAGGTTGGAAGAGGTTTGGAGGGCGCAGTCGGTCCACCTTCCTGGAAGAGCAAAACCAAGCGTAGGTTCGTGGCAGAGACCTAGTTCTAATATCCCTGCCCACCAGGGTCTGTTACCAAGATTACAGAATTAGAATCTTTGTGCCACAATGTGTTTATCATTTTTGCTTGTATTAGAGATGCCTTGGGAGGGAGTTTGAAAGGGCATGTGATCTCATTGCTGTAGTCATTAAGAAGTGACTCTGAAACACATCTAAAGAGCTGCCCAGTTCAACTTCCTGTCTGATTGCCTGAATCCATTCTCTTGGTTCTTCCCTTCTCTCTGTTCTGTCTGCACTGTATTGGCTTCAGTCTCAGGTTCCTGGTAGTTGCAAGTTGGCTGCAAGACTCCCAGCTTTGCAGGCTCTCAGAGTCAAATCTGGCGGGAACGACCTTGATCTTGATCCCAGAGCTCCCAGCCAAAGTGTCATTGAATGTCAGTGGCACTGCCGGACATGAATCCATCACTGTGGCCAGGGAATCCTGATGGACTGACTGTCTCAAGCCTGGGTCACATGCTTGATCCCTAAGCAGGGAATGAAACCTTCACCCAAAGCCCCACAAATAGGGGCTGATACTTTGGAGTAGGGAAATTGTTTGATGTGTAGCAAACAAACAAGGGCCAGGACACCCCCAGGCAGACTGAAGACAACTGGCATGTACCCCACCCCCTACCACCGAATTCTTGTCTACGCCCAAGGTCTTTCACCAGTGAATGAGTTATGCTGGGCACTCCCTGGTAAGACAGCACCGCTTTGTCAACACAAATTTGCAAGACTTTTAACAAAGCTGTGATGTCACCCGAGGCTTGCCCTTTGCTATCCAGTCTCTTCCCCTCGTCCTTCTTTACTCTGATCAGCAAGCCTGTCATCTGCCCTAATGATGTCCCTTTTCATTTACCAGATTTGGCTTCCAGGGAAAGCTCTAGCCTTCTTTACTGTATAAACCTGGATCAGGATATTTTGTGGGCTCTCTCTCACGGAAGAGTTTCTAATTTAAGGGAGGTCACTCTTGAAGGGCAGGCGGGTTCTCTTCCCAGTGAAAGGGGACTGAAGAGGACATTCTTGGTGTCCCAAATCCCACAGAGCAGACAGCCACTTCCACGGGTGTGGAGGTGGTTGGCTCCAGAAGCGGTGCAGCTGTAAACACGTGCCAAATAACAGAGCTCTCCAGAAGTGCCGTATTGCTACCCCAGCAGATAAATGAATTGACGAGGGAGCGAAGAAATAAAAGCAGGGTAGATAAAGCACTCCAGCCAGAGCACCCAGGTGTCCAGCTCGGCAGCTCCCACTGGGTCTTTGTAAGACTCTTGTGGAATGTGACGTGTTCCCCAGGGAAGGAATCAGGGGTCAGAGCTTCAGCAAGCTCAGAGACTTGAGCAGTCGCTGGAGTCTCACCCAGTCATCAGAAATAACATAAACGTGTCCATCCCTCGCAGAGACATAATGAGCACCATAGCTGTAATGCGCGAGACTGATCTTTGAAAACTCACATCAGAATGTAAACACTCAAATGACTGCAGCTTCCCCCAGTGCTTCTGTGGTTGCACACATTTTCCAAGTGCCACTCTGGGAAAATCTCTCATATTTTATGCCAAGCTTATGAGCATGCCAAGAAAGTCCCTGTCATCCCTCCATAATCATGCCTCTGCTGTTGGATATTTTTTTGATTCTCAGACAGCATTGTACA
The DNA here is from genome assembly GCF_023721935.1 of Panthera uncia. Classification (NCBI taxonomy): domain Eukaryota; kingdom Metazoa; phylum Chordata; class Mammalia; order Carnivora; family Felidae; genus Panthera; species Panthera uncia. Next base: position 74,267,687 of record NC_064818.1, on the reverse strand, counting down.
GTATGGTGATCCCATATTGACCAGACTTTCAGCTATTTCCGAAAACCAAAGCCACCTTTGGAGAATGGAACTTTGCAACGATTTCTTATAATCTCATTTCCAAAAGTTACACGTTGTATCTCAATGACACCCATCTAAGTGCTCTAAGAGCGTCACCTGGCAACAGGCGGCCAGCATGGTGACCCTTAACCTCCGAGACCCACACATTCAGGCTTTCCACCATGATTGCCTGGTACAAACTTGCTGATGTGCCTAAAACACCAAAATTCAAGAGAAATTTCAAGAGAGGTCATCAAGTTCAGCCTTGTCCATGAATGTCTTCCTAAATAGTTAATAAGTATCTGTCTTCTTGAACACCTCCAGGGATGTGGAACTCACTGCTCATTCCATTTTTGGAGAGATTTGTTGTTGTTGTTGTTGTTGTTGTTGTTATTGTTTAAGGAGAAACAGGTTTGTCTGTAGCCTATATCCCTAGGTCCAAATTGTGTTTTATGGGCCACAGAGTATATTTAATGCCTATTCTTCTACATTATAACAGTCCTTTAATTATTCTGGGACTGGAAAGAAATGGAGACATGGAGACGGAGTGGGATGAGGGAGGGAAAGAGAGAGACAGAAAGAGAGAGAAGCTTCTCTTTTCCCAACTAAGCATTCTCGGTTCTTTCGCCTCTTCAAGTTGTAGTATTTATAAGACCTTTGAGGATATATCACTATAGATAACACACTGAAGTACATTAAGCCAAATTCTACCTAATAAAAAACAACTTTCCTGATTCTGGGAAACGTATAAAGTACATTGAACATGATTTAACCCCTTCATGTCTTTAGACTAGCTGTTATTCCATCCAAGGAGGAAAACGTATGAATTTATAACATTTTCAGGAAAATAAAAATGTTCTTTCGCTTCTTAGAAGAGGATTTAAGCTAGGAACTTTCTTTTCCCTGCAGGACTTTGTCTATTATGTTCAAATTCATCATGTGAAAAGTCAGAATATCGCTACCTTTACTTCATCCAAAGAGAAATCTTTGTGCGGGGGCCACCAGCAGGATTCTCACTGGCGTAAATGCTGTGGCACAAGTGAGAATCCCGGAATATTAGTGCAAGAAAACAAATTGAAGATGAAGAAACCTATGTACTCAGTGCATAGCTGCTGCTTCTCTCTTGCTCATCAGAAGTCCAGGGCCTTGCCAAGACCCCAGGAGTCAGGGGCAGGGCCAGGGGCAGGACCAGAACTCAAGTCCCTGACTCATAGTCCTGTGCCCTTCTGATGACACCTGCCTGCATCCTGGATGAAATCATATTGTGGTTTTGATTTCCGGTTTTTTGGTGGCTCATGATGTTGAACATCTCTTCATGTATGTCTGGGCCATTCTGCCACCTTCTTTTGTAAAGTACCTATGTGTGTCTGTTGCCTATTTTTAAACTTGGGTTCTTCCTTTTGATTATTGATTTGAAGCAATTTTTAATATAGGCTGAATATTAGCCCCTCGTTAGTTATACATGTTACAAGTATCTTCTCTCCATCTGTGCCTAAACTGTGCATTTTCTTAGCTGTACCTTTCGAAGAGTGCACATTATTAGTTTTGACAGAGACCCGCTTATCAACTTCCTCTTTTATGGTTATTCCTTTTGTACCCAAAGAAATCTTTGCCTATTCCACATCTGTGAAGATTTTCTCCTACGTTCTCCTCCAGAAGCTTTATAATACTGCCTTTTATATTTAGATCTATATTCTATCTCAAATTAATTTTTGCACGTGCCAAGGAGCAGGGGCTGAGGTTCTTTTTCCCCTTAGGCTATCTGGTTGCTCCAGCATTGTTTGTACAGAATACTATCTTTGCACATTGAATTGCCTTGGCAGCTTTGTCAAGAACTGATGATTTGTGTGGGCCCCCTCGGTTCTTTTCATTTTCATTTTCTCCATGTCTTCTATCTCCTTGGGGTCTTTGCTCTGTGCTAGCCAAGCCCAAGGGACGTGTGCAAATGCTCATAGCAGATTTATTCACAATAACCCAACACTGAGAACAACCCAAATGTTCATTAACAGGAGAATGGATAAATCGTGGCATGTTCACGCGAGGGAATATTCATGATTCAATAAAAAGGAAGGGGCTACTGATCCATGCAAACACACGAGTAAGTCTCAAAAGCATAATTTTGAGCAGAAGAAACCAGACATAAAAGAGAGAGCATACCATAGGATTCCATTTATATGAGCTTCTAGAATAGGTGGTTCTATTCTCCACCTGGTGGTTACCTCTGGGTAGAGGCAAGAAAGAGGCACAAGGGAACTTTCTGAGGTATTACAAGCATTCTATACTTAACCGAAATGCTGGACACATGGGTGCATACAACTGCCAGTATCCATCCAACTGTATGCTTTAAGTCTGTGTACTTATTTAATCATGGGTACGTTACAGCTCAGTTTTGTTCTGTTTTGTTTTGTTTTGTTTTGTTTTAAGTGGAAGACCAAAGAAAAACAACAGGTCACAGGATGTGGAGGAAATTCTCCGTGGGAACCCTCAAGCAAACCATGCCAACCCCTTCATTTGTCCAAGTGTGCTGCCTGCCATGGGGTCAGACGCACTCAGCAAACCCCGCAAAGGTTGTGTCTCGAAGACCCAAACGGAAATGTCACTTCTAGGAAATCTCTGGAAGCTGCTCAAATGCTCCTTGCAAGGAGGCAGATAACAGTAAAAGTTGTTTCCTCCCCACCGCTGATCGGATCGGACCAGTGAGCTCACTACTCCCCCGGCATTCTTTGGGGAAAACTCATTTATTTTCAAGCTCTTAGCCCCCAGAGCCGGAAATCCCCGTCCTGGTATCTTCCCGTGCTGGCCGCCTTTCTACCTTCAGAGGAGGGCACGGACAGCACAGCTCCACCACCGACTTCTCCGGTCCGGGGAATCCACCTGTCCACCTCATTGGTCCTTTTCCCACAACGCCACCTCTGCTTTGTCACTGCTGCAGAAATATGCGCCAATGGAAAGGAAAATGTTCTCTAAATACCCAGGTGCTCCAGGTCATTAACTACTATCCTGGGGATGGAGTCAGTCTCAGGGCTCACTCCGCAAGGGCCAGCAGAAGAGGTGCCTGCACAGGATGACGGGGGAGGCAGGCAGGGCCTCTGACCCTTATCAGCCCTTGCTGAGGGCTGTCATTTCAGGTTCCAGCTTAATTCGTGCAGCAATGAAGTTTTTTCCTCTTCAGAGATCCCCTTTTGAAGAGCAAAGTCTCTCAGGTGAACTCACACGTTAGGCAATTTGCGAACAAAGATGTCTTCTTTTTCATCTGTCAGTCTGCTATTTACAGCACACTGCCCCTGCCCCTTACTTCGACTCCTTTGATCCTCAGCATGAGCTTATGGGGAAGAGAATGTTTTGGGGTTGTTGTTGTTGTTGTTGTTGTTGTTGTTGTTGTTGTTATATCCACCCTTCTTTTTTGGGAAGATAAAGCTCAGACAGTTCCATGGCTCACCCAGACCATCTAGATGGTAAGGCACAGAGTAGAAGCAAAGGGCCTCTTCCAATTAAAGTTCAGTGCCCTTCCTGGCATGACACGCCCCTGGCCCGCCCTCTCCAGGGATTGATTGACCGCTAGGAGAGCAGACGTGGAGCCCAGGACCCGCGCCTGGGGAAGGGAGGAAGGGTGCCCGGGGTGGAGTATTGGGGCATGAGTAGTAGGGGTTGATGATAGGAAGGAAGGGGCAATGAAGCCCACCTCACCTTCACCTTCCCCACAGGTTGGCATATCTGTTCTCAGAGAACCTTGCATATGCCAGGTACTCAGAACATGGTTGTAGCTGAAACTACATCAGGTCTTCAAGGTCAGCAGGTGCATCAATTATGATTCCTCTAACAGCAATTGGTAGAAAACCCCACTCAAGTTGACCTGGATGATGGTATCCAGAGGGGAATTCTGGAATCAGGCTCAGCTTGATCAAGAACTCAAACAACGTATGAAGCCTCGATGTCTTTGGCACTAGCACTCAATGCTACATTTCTATTGCTTTCATGCTCAGATTCTTCTTTGTGTGCAAATTGACTGATAGCTCCAACTTACAGCCTCTCAGTTTCACGTTCAGCAGAGATAAAAGAGAAAGTGCGTGTGTGTGTGTGTGTGCGCGCGCAACTCAATAGCTCCTGTAAAAATCCTGACATTTGCTCTGATCAGGCCAGTATAGGTCATGTGACCATTGTGGCTGAGGATTTGGGGTATAATTATGCTGACTGGGATCACTCTGGGTCATAGACCCATCTCTCAAACCAAGAGGATTGAGAATGGAAAAGGATTAATGCCCTAAACTAAAGTCAGTTACTTTGGGTGCACAGATATTGGGAAGACAAATACCATATGCCCACCACACAAGATGCCGGCCACATGGATCTCACTAGAAGATAATCACTATTACTAAGGGACCGTTTTTTACATTTGCTGCTATGTCCCCTTGAAAAATACCTGGCCCAGAGTAGCTACTCAGTAAATATTAGTATTTGTCGTATGAACAAATGAGTGAATGAAACATTAAGCATTGGGGGAATCTGCTAACAATGGTATTATGTGATTTTGTCTTGCTCGTCTCTTCCTTCATCCAAACAAGATTTTAGGAAAGAGTTGGGTCCACAACTACATCCAGCAGCTATACCTGTCTCACCTGTCTCAAAGCCCATTTGCCACTTGAGCTTAAAGGAGACAACACGTTATTGTCTAGCATGGTATAGGTGACATTGATGAGTTTTACAAGTTAGCGTATGTATATATATACATATATATACATATACATACATATATATATATACACATACATATATATGTATGTATATTGCATTTTGGATCTTAGCTTCTAAAAACAGTCTTCCCACTCTTCATTCTCCCTCAAAGAGATTAGAAGAGTCTACTGCAGGTGGATAATGTGTTTGGAACAGCGATGGATAGATAAACATAGGCCATGACCCAGTGGCCCCAGACAACTCTCTGCCTGTGACCACAGCACAGGCGTCAGGATTTCCAGAGCTATTGCCCTGTATATGTACAGTCTTTTCAGACATGGAACATAAAACTATCTCCGTCCTGAGAACAAAGGTTGCCTCATCTGCCTTTCTACTAACTTCTCCAGATGTGACTCCCAAAGCTATAAAGTTCCCTAATAATGCTGGGATTTTAGTGGGTACGTGAAACTCCCACAAATTGTTTGCAAAGTGTGGGGTATATGTTTATTTTTCTACAAGGGTACATAATTTTTACCTGACTCTCAGAAAGCTGGCATCTCACCATTACACAGATCCTGAGGATTAAGTTGAAATGGAGGAAAGCAGAAGTAAGATTTGGGCAAATCCGGCACCACTGCCATTGTATGACGCCCCGAGGCAAGCTTTGGCTACTACCACTGACACTTGGACTCCCCAGTTACATGGGCCACTACCTTCCTGGTTTTGCTTAAGGCAGCTTCATTGGGATTTTTTTCTGTCATTGAGACCTGACTGAATCCTTATATGTAATATGTCAATCACAGGGTGTTTATCAAATATCTGCCACGTGCCAAACACCATTGAGGGATATGTGGGGGACACAGAAGGTATAGAGGCTACGAGGGTTTAGTTAGGAAAGCAAGATCACCCCTCACAAAGCAAGAAGCTGATGACTAAAGTGCTGTATTAAATGGTACACACTGGGGACAATAGTTGAAAGTGGCCATTCTGTCTGTCCACTCCCCAGCCATAGAATAAAATTCCATTCCAGAATGACTCCATCCCTCCTTGGCCTCTAGTGATCATGTGCACGACCCGGAGTTGTCAGCACAGGACAGTAGGAGAGGGTGGTGTCGCCGGGACAAAGCTGGCCCCTTCCCATTTTACCTGAACCTCATCTCCTCATTCAATTCACAGGTCTGTTGTATAACTTTCCAGGACACGAGATGTTCTGACACTTGAGTAATAAGTGATATTCACAAGATGTTTTCCCCGTCTCTATGCAAAGGGTGCTAATGAAAATGGGTGCCATATCTCCCCTTTTCCCAACCTTTGTCCAAGTAGTAAGATGATAGTCCTCCCTCTAAGTTAAATTACATCTTTAGATATAAACACCAACAACTCTTTAATCTATGCAGGGAAAAGCAATATGGAGATGCCCACAACCCAGAAGGTTTTCTTTGATCTTGTCCTAGTAAGTTGAAGCAGGTCTATAAAGGTCCCAGCTGTCCCAGCAGGAAGGGTAGCCAAATATCACTGTATCCACCAAAGGTCATCTCTAAAGGAGGGCCCTTGGGGAATGGGTGGCCAGGTGAGCAGACCAGCCACGGGTCACTAACAGAAACACCTCCCAGGGGGTGTACCTGCACCAGCAAAAACTGCCCTGTTGTTTTTATTGTAAACACTTACAGTTCCAAAGAATTATTGGTAATAGATAAAAATTAGAGGAAACTGGACCTCTGTGGGAGACAGACACTATACATCTGACACGTGGAATGGTTTGTTTTTAAAAAACGGAAACATCATTGTACACGATTCTTTACCAGTGTTTGCCAACGCCTACCAGCGTTATGTAGACAGAAAGACACGCTGTTCCCAGGAGAGAAAGTCCCTCACCTTAGCCTTTTGTCATCTGTGCCATTAGGAGCAGTTAATAAACTCCTGGGGTGAAGGAAGAAGAGCATACCCTTTGCAATTAGGCTCATTGGGGATGCGGTTTTGATGAAATCTTTGGAATGGGACAGACCTGGGTTTGAACCTCAGCTCTGCCCCTCCTTTGCTGTGTGACCTTGGGCAAGTGACCTAACCTGTCTGTGCTACGGCCTTTAGAAAATGGTGACGATAGGGGCGCCTGGGTGGCTCGGTCCGACTTCGGCTCAGGTCATGACTCACAGTTTATGAGTTCAAGCCCCGCATCGGGCTCTGTGCTGACAGCTCAGAGCCTGAAGCCTACTTCGGATTCTGTGTCTCCTTCTCTCTCTCTGACCCTCTCCCACTCATACTCTGTCTCTGTCTGTCTCTCTCTCGAGAATAAACATTTAAACAAATTCAAAAAAAAATGGTGATGGTAATTATAGCCGCCTCGTGGAGCATTTGGGGGGCCCAGTGAGATGAAGCATGTGGGCGCTGAGTGGCGTGGATGGCACGTGGCCCCTGGGAAAATCTGCAGGTATTGCAGACTGAAGGTGGGGGAGGGGCTGCGTGCCGGAATGTGGGGGGTTGAAACCTGGCTCTGCTTCAGGGGCTGTAGTCAAATGGGTATTGTTTTCAAATATGTTTTAACCACTTCAAAAGCCGTAACAAAGAAGAACATACACCTGCCTGGGTGACATACTAAATCTTAACACATCTAAGACTGCCAGTGCGAGAACAGGTACAGGCACATAAGCTCATTTTTGTGCAAACTTTGGGGGAATAAAACCTATCTCCCATCTCTGCATAGGCCTGACCCTCACGTGAAGGTGGCCGCGATTAGGAGTGCTGCACTCCGTGCTGGTCGTTTTACAGATTCTGGGCTCTGTACATTCCTTTGCATCAAATGCACAAGCGAGGACACCACTGTCGGCCCAGTGCATGCCCTTGTCACTTTGAAGCAGTCTGCTGTGCAGCGACAGGTGAACGTATGGGCCTTCACACCACGCAAACTGGGCAGCCGTCCCATCGAGAGAACACTGGGTGCTGGTGGTAGGTTTCTATTTTTCCAAAAGCTTCTATGGCTTCTTGCTTGACTAAGATTTCTGCGATGGAAGTGGTGCTGGTCCTAAAGCTTGGGAGCTTCCAGGGTGACACCTGAAACTGGCCCCTATACACAGAGGGCTGGGAGAGACAGAAGGAAGAGGCAGGCCACTCCAGGTTGACGGGTGGCAGGTGTAATGAACAAAGGAACTTACATACGGGCTTGTCTTGGCTGCAGGAAGATGAGCAGATCTCCAGACCTGCCCGTCAGGATCTTAAAAGTTTATATAGAGGCCTGAACTGGGTTCAGGCACATATGCTGTTTCTCTCAAGGCTGTGTTCTTGAGAATGGATCCCGCTGTGAGGATGGCAGTCAGATCGTGCATTCCAAGGGCAGGCGAGGGGGTGAGGAGCCTTCTAGGTCCAGCTCTCGGGAGAGCCTGAGGTCACGTCCTCTCGACGACCTTCCCCAACAAGTGGTTGTTAGCTCTTGGTAATGACTCAGTTCTGAAAACAAGTACTGCCCATCTCATGCTTCTGGAAGTTTAACTGAAGAATACGTACTGTGATTGCACAGTGAGATCTTCAAATTAACTATGTACCTGTGTGAAAATAGAATTTTGTCTTTTCCATGCAATCCAAACAGCACAGGGTGAAAATGGGAAGCTGAGAGGAACACGAGACAGCACCTACTGGTCGTAATGCTTGGTCTGGGCTCCTCCAGAGGCCAACCCAAGACAAGGGTCTGAGGACTTGTAGTTTATTTAGGAAGTGATCCCAGGAGGCCCTGCAGGAGAAGTGAGGACACGGGACAGAACGGGAAGGACAGCCAATACAAGGGTGTCATCAAGCAGGTGACATCGTGGACAGTCCCACTGGGGAACAAGGAGAGCCCATCTCAGTCACCCCCACCCCAACCGCAGCTGGGAGCCGGGGCTCTACTGTCTGTCGGTTGTTGAGCATCACTCCTGGGACACCGAAGGGATGCTTCTGGGAACTTCTGGCCTTCTCTGAGCTCCAGCCAAGCAGGGGGCGATGACCAGAGAAAGCCCGCAGCACGAAGTTGCAGGTGTCTGCAGCTGGAAGGTGGGGGATGGCTACATACGACGTGCTGGGAATGCAGGGGTGTGGGCGGGGCCGGGACGGTACCTGCTCCCCACCTCCTCCACTGATTTTAGTAACAGTTCTGGGTGCCACACACTTTGCCCACGACACCTCGTGTGATCCTCACACCAGCCTCATCCCCATTTTACAGATGAAAAAACCGGCTCCAAGAGGTTGAATGACTAGCCCCATGAGGCCGTCCAATGGACCATAGATAGACCCCGCACCTGAACCCAGAGCTACCGGACTTCAAGTCTCTGCCCTTGTGGCTTCAGCAAATGTCAGTCTTCTTCATTCTCATGTACAAGGCTAACTAACCGGTTACTCTGTTTTTTTAATCCCATGGCCGATTAGACGAAGAAATTGCCAGAGATACGCAGCAGCCACGTGTCCACGCTCAGGGAAGGCAGGTGCAACCTCTCTGTGGCACCGCTCCGCCTACTGAGGAAGGTCCAACAAAGATAATGGCACAAAGCTTACATTGCGTTCAGCGCTTCCTCTTTTCAAAGGAACATAAGCATGTAATGTGGTTTCTGAAAGACTTCCAACAAGCTTCGTGAGCGATGTCCAGGTTTGCTCTCTGGAAGAGTCTATTTCAATGATCTGGATTATCCATGCCCTGGCAGAGCTGGGGAAATGAGGTCTTAGGTTGCTCTCGTTCCGGAAGCTCTAAGTCAGCTGGATGAGCTGAACCCATACAAAGCAATGTCTGGGGGGCTGAGGCGATCCTTTTGGGAGGAAGGCTCTTTTGGCCTCTTGGATTAGCCAAGCCCCACGCCAGGCAGAGGGCTGCATGGATAGGCCTTCAGCATCTCAGCTGCAGAGACAGGCTGCTTTTAGGGAGAGGCTGCAAGACGAGATTGAATCAAGGCAAGAGAAGGTACCTCCTTTTATCTTCAAAGCCCTTGTCAAAACCTGAATTCCAAACCAGCCAGCCTCCTGGGCAGTGCTGTCTAGGGGGGGCTTTTGTCTGCGTGTTTAAAGGGAAGAATGAGGCCCAGGCACCCTAAGGGGCCAAAAACAGAAGGAAAATAATTTTTGAAAGCAGGTCCTCTGGGCTGACCACCCACCACTGCTCCAGAGAGTTCTACAACTTTGAAAACCTGCCTTCAAAGGGGATAGGTTGACGACCATTCCCTTCCATCACAGCCTTGAAAACAGGAGGCACAGAATGCTATGGTTCCCATCTGATTTCTTGCTCCTTCAGATTAATGAGCATTTGGGAGGGGAAAATCCCTACCTGTTGCTCAGAAACAAGTCCCACCTCTGCGATGCAGGTCAAGCTACCTAGCGACTCTCATCTCTACAACATTATAAATCTGTCAGACAGTTAGCAAGCAGTGTATGCCTCCCTCTTGCACTTCATATAAAATTTCCCAGAAGTTGTCTTCCACTCCGCCATGGTTTCGCTGTGAGTATATACCGTAAGCAAAGCAAATGCAACACGCAGACAAGGAGTGACATTTAATGCAAAAGAATGATGCCCGCCCTATTATGGTCTCCACCCCCATTATTATTATTTTCTGGGGTTTCAAGTCATATGATGGATTCTTTTTCTCACGTGCTAGAATTTTTAGATATCATTCAATTGAAAAAAAAAATCACCATTGACATGATTTGTTAACTGTCTCCTTGTGGGGGAGAAGGTGTGAGTTTCTAACATGATGGACTTCATGAGAAGATGTGGCCTCAAGAAAAATTATGAAGAGCGGGGCTCGGGATGCTGGAAGTTTAGCCATGTGCTCAGCCCATCTCCTGTCAAGTGTCTCTCAAACAACAGACAGTCCCTTGCCAGCTCTGGATATCAGACCAGACTTAGTAGAGGGAGGTGGGAGAGGGTCATTGCTTTTTATTATTCGAATCCCCTGCTATATGGGAATAGCCCTGTGCTTAACTCGTTGAAACTACACTGCGTATAATCATTGTGTCAGGTAACATCTTCTTTCATTGAGATATAAGTGTCCGTAAACTTAAGTGTAGAAGCATATGGAGATTGTCGTGTGCTCACCTCATTGAAATGACACTATATATGATCCATCTTGCAAGTAAAATCTTCTTTCATTAAGATATACATATTTATAAACATATGTGTAGAAAGATATGGGACAGCCCTGTGCTTAACTCATTAAAACTACATTAAGTATAAAAAAACTAAAAACAAAAAAATAAAATCCACTGCCGGAAGACTTTACATCTTCCGGAGCAGCACTATTCGCAATAACCAAAAGGTGAAGGGAACCAAGTGTCCACACAGGGATGAATGGATAGAACACGCACCATGGGTATTACGCAGCCTTCAAAAGAAGGAAATACACACACCACAGCATGGATGGACCTTGAGGGCACAAAGCTACATGAAATAAGCCAACACAAAAGGATAAGTGTTATCTGATGCCACTCAGATGAGTGAATGAATGGTGGTTGCCAGAGGGGTGCCTGGGTGGCTCAGTCGTTGAGCGGCTGACTTCACATCATGATCTCATAGTTTGTGAGTTCAAGCCCTGTGTGGGGCTCTGTGCTGGCAGCTCGGAGCCTGGAGCCTGCTTCGGATTCTGTGTCTCCCTCGCTCTCTGCCCCTCCCCTGCTTGTGCTCTGTCCCTCTATCAAAAATAAATAAACATTAAAAAAAATTTTTAAATAATAAGGAATGGTGGTTTCCAGGGACTTAGGGGTGGGGGAAAGGAAGTCAGTGTTTAATGGGTGTAGAGTTTCAGTTTGGGGAGATGAAAAGGTTCTGGAGCGGATAATGTGATGGTTTTACAACAGTGTGAATATACTCAATGCCACAAAACTGTACACTTAAAAGAATCTAAGTAGTAAATTTTGTGTAATTTAAATTTTACCACAGTAAAAAAAAAAAAAAAAATCCCCTGCGGGAACAACTTCCTGTCTTAATGCCTTTACATCAGCCAAAGAACCAAGCACAGCAATGATTCACAGCATCTCCCAAAACTCATCTTGTTTATCTTTCAGATTCTTATTTGCACTCATTTGCATTCTAATTTGCATACTCACCTCCTCTTTTCTGTGGCTGACAGTTGTCCTTCTTGGCCACTGACTTTTTCTAAGTTGGAAACACCACAGAGCAGACTTTGCACTAGATGTAAGAAGTTAGAGGGGGAAATCAAAACGAAAACTGGGTCATGATATTCCAACACTGTAGGCTTCCTAATTGAAAAATTTGGCATAGAAACTCATTGGGTTGAACTTTTTAATACTGAATAATAAAAGCTCTGATTTTTGTTAGTGAAAGATTTTAGGCACATGTAACTTTCTGCTAATAACCAAAGAGCAATTTAATTGAATTCAATTTAATTGAACAGGCCAATCAGACAAAGGTACAATGTTTTGGAGTTCTCTACACACGATACATTCATTCTTTGTTTTGATGTCATCACTCTTATCTGTTTGCAGCGTTTTTTCACTTTCTTCCTTTCAAAGGGGTCTTTTGTGCCAGCAAAGAATTACACAGAAGATTCTAAAACAATAAAAACAAAGGAATAGCTCCCTTTTAAAAAGAGACAGAAGCAAGATTTTCGAAAGTGTGTTCCATGAAGTACCTATATCAGAATCACTAATGTGCTTATTAAAGACGCAAATGCCCTACACTATCAGAATTTCTAGGAAAGCTGGCCCTGGATCTGCTTTTTTTTTTTTTTTTTTTAATTAAACAAGCCCCCTCAATAACTGGATAACTCAATAACTCAGTCAGGGAAGGCCTGACTGAGGCAAGATGGTGGACAAGACGAAGTTCATTTTTGGTCAGTAGGGTCACATGTCAAAAGGCTAAGTGACAAGTGAACATGCCCCTACTCCCCACTTCCAGTGCTCTTAGACACTCCCATTGGTTGGCTTTGAGGGGCACAGCAGATCACTGCTCCCTCAGGACCCTTCGTTAATGAGGACAAAACAGTAATGGCCAACCTCATGCTGGCATCTGCCCTCCTTCAGCTTCTCTGACCTCACCACCGTGGGGGCTGCCCTGACCAAAGTGTCTGCCAATTCACCCCTCATTCGACCAGAATCCTCATCCCAGGTCCACCAGACTGGCCAGACTAGGCTAGACAAATGGATCTTCATCTTGGGCGCTAAATATCAACCATTGTTTGTGGATATCTTGATGGCTGTGGCCAGGGAAAAGCTGAGTCAGGGACCTGCCTTCATGGATTTCTAGTGTCTGACATGGGCTGAGAGGGGCCGGACAGCCTTGGGTTTCCAGTATGTGGTCTCTGCCTTTAAATTGCTTTAAGATAATGCTTTTCATGCCTCAATGAATTATTTACCGATTTAGTTATTTACAAGTACTTATGTAGCACTTCTGTGTTCAAGACAATCTTCTAAGTGCTTTATGAATATTAACCCATTTCATCCTTATAGCAACACTGAAGCCAAGACTATTTTTATCCTCATTTAAAACTGAGACAGCTGAAGCACAGAGAGGTTCAGAACTTTGCCCACAGTTACACAGTTGGTAAATGGCAGTGCCCATTCAGGCCAACGCAGTCTGTGCTCATAATTTCTCCTAAGCTATTTAAATAGGGTATGTATGAGTTAATGGCAAAATAAAGGACATCAGTAAAAACTGTGTATTAACTTCTGGTTACTACTGCCTGTCCTCAGGCTTAACTCTCTCTTTGTTGCAACAGGAGATTAAGGAAGATTTTTTGAAAGTGTTCAAGGGAAATAGCACAAAACTGAAGCTTTCTCACTGACATCACTAGAAATGAAAGAGATTGTAAAAGGAGTAACTTTCTTACTTTGTGGATCAATATCACTTAATGTCACAAAAGGAATAATCAGGGTTCCTTTTAGGAAACCAACCTGTTGGCACATTTTTGCTTTGTGCTTAGCACACCTAGGCTAGGCATACCAGAGGACAATTCGTTTTCTCACCATTTTAAACCTCTTCTTGATAACCATGTGTGCTATGAACTCACTGAAAAGACCTTACTTTTTTTGTACAAAATGACATCTTGGCCCTAGTCACATGATTGGAAAATCTCTATGAGTCGGATCTAAATTGACAAAGTCTTTATGGTTGAATTTTCCAGTCAACACACAGTCATGGGTTGATATTGCTGTAGGATGTGGTTCTCAACATGTGGTCTCTGGACCAGCAGGCACAGCTGAGGACTTGGAAGAAACGCAAATTTTCTGGCCCAGTCCAGATCTACTGAATCTAAAACTGTGGACTAGGGCCCGGTATTCCGTGCTTTAACAAGCACTCCAAATTCTAGAAAATTACTTTCTAGAATAGCTGGATACAGCATACACCACAGTAAAAACTGTATGTCCATTCCATGCCATCAGTTAGACTGACTTCCAAGATTCTTTCTGGGATCAAATCCTGGTTTTGCCATTTACTGCCTATGGGGCCTTGGGCAAGTCACTGAATCTCTTGAAATCTGTTTTCTCATCTGCAAAATGGGAATACAAAGACTAATTTATAGGGTGTTGCCTGGACTAAACAGTGAAAGCACATTTGGAACATTGACAGTCCATAGACCATGATGAATGCTCGGGATAGGTCTCTGCTGGTATTATTATTGCCACTATTTTTATGGATACAATAGCATTTGGTCAGCAGTATTTAAAAGGGAAAGGATTGTGTCCTAGGTAGGAATTCTAAGACAGAAAGAGGTATTCCAAGTCTGCAGGCCAGGGGGTACTTAGGCAAAGGTTGTAGACCAAGCCCATCATGCTCACAATGTGTCCCTGCCTGCCCACTGCCCAAACTCGTCCTCTCACAGACCTACTGTTATCCTAGAGCAACCCCATCCCTGGCTCTGAAGATCCCTAGAATGTAGAGATGACCCCCTCAGTAGATACTTCCAGCCAGATCCTTCTCCAACCAAGGAAATCTTTGAAGAGAGTCAGTGGGGGAGGCCATGGGGGAGCAAGGAGAATGGTTTGGACAGGACAGGGCTGAGGAAGGATTCCCAGGGAGATCCCAGCACTCCCTCCAACCCCACCACTCCCCAAGCTCCTCACCTCTGCCCTTCCATAGCACCTTGACCTGACCTTTAAAATATGCTACTCTCATGCTGCGAGACACACACCTTTCTCTTATATCCTTCTACACAGGCTGGAATTTTCCAACCAAAATTGTACTAAAACCAAAGGACAGAGAAGGTGGGAGAAACAGGAAAATAAGTTTGATGGAAACAGAGAAACAAATACAAACCCCCAAAACCCAGCTCAATAACAGTTCAACAAGCACCTGCTAATTGATTTCTTTTTTCCATTAAAATGGAATCACAGGGCCATCTAAAGATAAATGTCAGGGTACGTGGGTGACTCAGTCTGTTAAGCGACTGACTTCAGCTCAGGTCATGATCTCATGGTTCGTGAGTTCAAGCCCTGCATCAGGCTCTGTGCTGACAGCTCAGAGCCTGGAGCCTACTTTGGATTCTGTACAAACATCATCAGCCAAAGGGAGCCCAAGTTCATGGGCAGGATCTTTTCCTATGTCATCTGAATTTCTGATCCAAACCACCATTTCTTTATTTTTCTTCCCACTTGCTCCTTTGGGCTAAGTCAACCAGTGGCAAGTAAAGTCAGGACTCTTTGCACAGAGGTAACTTGAACCACATCAGAAGGATGAGAAAGATCCATCAAATAAAGAATGATCACAATTAAACCGTGACTGAGGACTCCTCTAGGAACTGCTGAATGCCACATCCCTCACCTCCATTAATCCTCACAACAAACTGACAGGCAATGTTAATAATAATAGCTATTGTTGTTGGGCGCTCCTGCGTCCCAAGTACTGTCCTACACACTGTATATGTCTTCATGAATTTAATTCTTATTACAACTGTAGGGGTTACATATTACTTTGTCCATCATTCAGATGAGGGCTTTGAGATACAAAGAAATTAAGAATTGGGCCCAACACCACACAGAAGGAAATAGCAGAAGCTGGACATGACCCCTGGGACTCTGACTTAAAAATCCACCCTCCCAAGCACTGTGTTTCTGGGAAGAGGGAGCACAGAGGCCTGAAGATGAACAGCTATCCAGGGAGAGCCAGGGGGCAGGTGTTGGCTGGGAAAGTGTTGTGGTTTTAGGGTCAGGAAATGACTTCCATGAGACAAAAAGAGGCTAGAACCTGGAGACTGCAACAGGTGCTGAAAAAGAAGTCTCAGTCTCAGATGAGAAAAAAAGTGAGAAGTGAATAAAATGAGATGTTCTAAGGGGCTCCTGGGTGGCTCAGTTGGTTAAGCATCGGACTTTGGCTCAGGTCATGATCTCACGGTTCGTGGGTTTGAGCCCTGCATCGGGCTCCGTGCTGACAGCTCGGAGCCTGGAGCCTGCTTCAGATTCTGTGTCTCCCTCTCTCTGCCCCTCCCCCACTCGTGCACGCTCTCTCTCTCTCTCTCTCTCTCTCTCAAAAATAAATAAATGTTTAAAAAAAAGATCTTTTTTTAAATGCGGTATTCTATCCCCAGCTACATCAAGAGTTTTGGTTGCAAAGAACAGAAACCAATGTTAGCTAACCTAATAAGCAATTCTTTAGATGGGTTTATAACACTGACAGGAAAGACAAAGGACCAGGCTCAAAAAAATAAAAAAATATTATAAGCAAGAACAAATGAGACCCAAGCATCGGAAGACATACTGCCACACCCAAAGGACAGTCTGGCTAATCACTGTCCTTGGACCCCTAACGGCTCCCTATCCCTGACTCAGCCACCTCTGACTGTGAGTTACCTCAAAGTGTCCCTTCTTTGGTGTGTCAGAACTTCACATGAGGGTATCAGATTGGCTGAGTGCACACCAGGGACAGAATCTTCTCTGCCAGCATGATTCACACAATGGTCTCCCTTCCCCTTCAAATCCACAACATCCGCAAGAGCTGCTGAGGCCAGCCTGAGCAAGTATACCCCACTGTGCCAGGTCGACAGAGGTCCTGAAGACTAGCTAGCCTGGATGCCCAAGAATAGAAACAACTAGCAAGGTGTCCAAGATAGAGGGGTACCAACAAGCCTCTTTCAGGAGATAGTTTAACTTCAGAAACATCGACTCTTGAGTCACCAGGGAAATGGGAATGAAAACCACAGTGAGCCGTCACCTTACATCTGTCAGAATGGCTCTTACCAAAACAACAAGAAATGACACATGTTGGCAAGGATGTGAAGGAAAGGGAACCCTCACGCACTGTTCATGGTAATGTCGACTGGTGCAACTACTGTGGAAAACAGAATGGAGGTTCCTCCAAATATTAACAATGGAAATGCTGGGATGCCTGGGTGGCTCAGCTGGTTAAGTGCCCGACTCCTGAATTCAGCTCAGGTCATGATCCTACAATCATGGGATCGAGTCCCAAATCAGATGCCACACTGACCATGGAGCCTGCTTGGGATTCTCTTTCTCCCTCTCTCTCTCTGTCTCTCTCTCTCTCTCTAAATAAAATAAGATAAAATAAAAATTTTAAATTGAAAATACGATACAACCCAGTAATTCTACCACTGGGTATGTACCCAAAGAAAACAAAAATACGAATTCAAAAAGATATATTCACCCCTATATTTATTGCAGCATTATTTACAGTAGCCAAAATATGAAAGCAACCTAACTATCCATTTCTAAAAACATGGATGGACCTAAAGAGTATCATGCTACGTGAAATAAGTGCTTGGTTTCACTTACATACGGAATGTAAAATACAAGCCAACAAGCAAACAAAAAAGTAGAAACAGACCCATAAATATAGAAGACAAGCTGGTAGTTGCTGGGGCGGGGGGGTGGGGGGGAGAGGATGGGCCAAATGAGAGGTACAGGCTCCATTATGGAACAGTTAGTCATGGAGATGAAAGGTAGAGTATGGAGAATATAGTCAGTGTGTTGCAGCATCCTATGGTAACAATTGGGAACTACACTTGGGGTATACAGAGTTGTCGAATCACTGTGTTGCACACCTGAAACTAATGTGACATCGTAAGTTAACGATACTTCAATTAAAAAAAAAAAAGACATCTCCTCTTGAAGCCTTTTTCCTTGGGGTCAGCGTCACCAGCCTTGCGTAAAAGCCCCCTCTATTCGGGAGGATTCTGAGACCTTGATGTCCCGGTCTCATCCAGATGACAAGGCCCTTTACTGTAAGTGATGGATGTCTTGGGGCTGATAGTGATGATTGGATGCTCTGGAGTCAGTGGGCTGGAAACCTCTCCACCTGGTGACTGCCTTGAGCCCAGCCCTCAGTGTGACCGACGCTCAGGGGAACTACCGCAGCAAAGTCTGCTCGAGAGAGAGGGAAGTTAATGAACTGTCTGCTGACCTGTCAACACAAGGAGTCACCATGAACATAGGATGTTTTTTCCATGTGAGCAAAGGTTGGATCTGCATCCAACTATCCCTGCCTATGCTTGTGCCCACCTGAAAATCTCACTGTGAACTCTAACACGGTGAAGCACATTGTTAAGCTTTGAAAGTTCCTACTATTGCAGATTCCCCTTCGTGCCTATTTCCAGCCTGACACTGGCGGATCGGGCAGTGAATCATTAAGCAGGGCTCCAGCCACATGCCCCGGTACCAAACAAATCCCGCAGCTGAAAGGAAGGCACTACCATGCACGTGGCCGAGATACAACAATTCCACCGTGAACGTGAACCCAACAGCTGATTGAGGGTACAACGAAAGGACACTTTTAGTGGGGAAATTTCATTTCAAAGGAAAAACTTCCAGAAAATTACAAATGCAATCATTTGACTTAATCATCTGCATTTGAATAGCTCTGCATGAGAAACACATTTAAACATTTATAAAATTAAGATGCTAAAATGAATGTTCGGCTATTACAGCAATGCTTATAATTGTCTGGCAACCGTGCATAATTGAATAGCAATTTTACATGTTACTGGATGGGGCCCCACTCGGAGCCACTGTGTCAAAAAGGAAAACATGAAGGACTCATTGGAGGAAAAGTTTGTGGGCTGTGAGCCCTCTTGTGGCCACAAGGCACAGTACAGCCAAGGTCTTGACCGCCCCTCCACTCCCACCCCCAAACCCCTCCCCATTCCCAGAGGAGGCGGAGTTGGGGGCCGGGCCCTGAGCACCAGGCCCGACTCCTTGACCAAGCTAGGACCCTCTGATTCTAAGGAAAATGCTGGGCAGTAAGTAAATGCCCTTCTCTCTTCTTAGTCAAGGACATTAGGACAGAGCCCAAACCTTCCCACGCCCCCACTGTTACCTGGTAACAGCCCCTCACATTTGTGGAGCTTCAAGTTGCACTGATGGATGGTATCGTTTGGTCCGAAAGAAAGCGTCATCATTCCCATCTGCAAGATCCCGAAACTGAGGCTCCGGGAGACAATGTGACTCGCCCAGCGTCTTGCAATCTTCTGACCTGACGTTAAGCGTCTTCCCTGACGACCTTCCATAAAGCCACCCACCCACCCACACCAGCTACTGTCAAACACTCCAGCCTCTTGACCTCCGCTGCTCAAATGGAGGCAAATCATCCTGGCCACATCCTGGTCACGTGGTTGCTGTACGTCCCCCGCACTGGAATGGAAACTCTGGCGGGTCTGTCTCTGTCCCCGTCACCCGCGTGGGCCCCGGGCTTGGTGCTCAATGAGTATGTCTGGAACCACCGGCGAGGAGGCCGCAAGGCACGTGACTGAGCCACAGCAGCACCGACCAGCTTCTCCACAGTCGCTGGAGAAGCACATTCTCTTCAGGGCTCGTAGGCTTGGTGTGAGCTCCAGGGTCCCCCGCTCGGGCCAGCCTGCAGCCCCCTCGCGCTCCGTGCACGCTTTGCCAACGAACTCATTTCTCCTCCACGATGCTGCGGTTGGGACTGGGAGCGCCCCCCTCCAGCCTGTCGTACAAGCAAAAAAGTCAGGATGCCGGCCTGACGCCTCGGTGGTGAAACAGCCCCTTCGTCTGGGCCTCATCTAACAGACACCAGGCCCCGCTAATTCCACCCCCCGGGGCACCCCCCTGAACACACACCCGCTGCTTTCCGGCCGTGGCCACACCTCCCCGCTCAGGCCGGCCTCACGACTCCTCAGCAGCAGGGCAGAAGCCTGCCAGCTGTCCCGCCTAGGTCCAGGCCCCAGCCAGAAGGTGCTTCCAAAATGGCAGAGACATGCCTGTCCCTGTCACTTAGAGCCCTCTGGGGGTTCCCTGTTGCTTTCAGGAGAAAGAGCAAAATGGCTAATACGACCCTTTGGGCAGCCTGTGTGATCTGGCCCCTGCTACTTCTTTTTTTTTTTTTTTTTTTAAGTCTATTTATTTATTTTGAGAGAGAGAAAAAGAGAGTGAGTAGGGGAGGGGCAGAGAGACAGGGAGAGAGAACCCCAAGCAGGCTCTGTGCTGTCAGCGCAGAGCCAGATGCAGGGCTTGAACTCACAAGCCATGAGATCATGGCCTGAGCCAAAATCAAGAGTCTAGACGCTTAACTCACTGAGCCACCCAGGTGCCTGTGGCCCCTGCTACTTCTCCATCCTCCTCTCCCACACCTGCTCTAGCCTTCCAGACGTTCTTCCGGAGAACTCACCCATGCGAACCACCATACTAGACCCTTTCAGGGACACGATCTTATTAAACTCTCTCAACACCTCTCTGCAAGGGAGATATTACTATTCCCGTTTTTTCGCAATGAAGCAGGCTCAGAGAGGCCAAAGTGACTTGCCTGGGGTCCCAAGGCCTCCCGGTTTGAAATTCATTGCTCCTTCTATCTCAGCCTCCTGCTCCCCACCCTTGACAACGTTTGCTAAGTACCTACTGTGTACAGGACACCATGCAAGATAGACTCCAGGGCACGCTCTCCCCTGAGCAAGTCATAAGGCATCCTTGTTGGCACATGGTTAGCAAGGTGCTAACTGGAGACTCCAGCACCTTGAATCCCCAGCATCTAGCATGTAGTAGGTGCTTAATAAACATTTGTTAAGTGATTGTTACTCAATCAAGACTACCTAACTGTTAAGTGAGTGATTGTTCCTTAACGAAGAGAGTAGTGATGCTCTTGCCCCTACGCCATACCACCTCTCAGCAAGTAGAGTTGGTAGTGTTTCTGGAACCATCCATCTTGTAAAAGGTAAAGCCTAAGAAAATATGACCTCTGCTCTTCTTTTTCTCCGGTTCTTCAGACTCCTACAGGTCTAGAAAAGATTTTCTTTCCATCTCTCTATGTAGAACACTAATCCTGCCATCATGCAAGTCTCTGACCTTGTCGGCAAGTTCTATCACGATGCCGGTAAAAACTGTAGTGAAGACACTAGGCATAAGTCATTCACAGATTTTGTCCCAAGGTTGCCAATGACAGGGGCTTTGGGTGTGACCTTTGTTGGGGTTGGATTATAGACCTGAGCTCTTGCAAAACCCCAAGAAGCCAATGGCTGCAGGGCTGGGGGTGCTGAGGCAGCCCCCAGTGGGAGGAATGTTCTAGGCAGCTAGAACATCCAGGTATAGGAGTTGTCGGTTTATGCTAGTTGCCATGGCAAACTTGCCCTTCAAATTTGGAAAGTTACATGCATAAGATCACCCTTTTCATGAAAACAAAAAACAAAACAAAACCAAAAACAAAACAAACAACAACAACAAAACCAGGCCAACTCAGCCCCCCGGGGGAGCATACTTTCCTTGGAGGACGTCTCTTGTAAAGCCAGCCACAAGATAAAAAGACTCTGAACCCTGCTAAATATGAACAGGAAAATAGCAAAAAAACTACTTTCACCTGCACTAATTCAGGATTTATGACCCTCAGAAACCTTTGCCCTGGGACACAGCTGGTTCAAAAAACATATTTTGAATATATGAATAAAGAAAGGAATTTTTAAAAATAAAATCAACTTCTTTTATAGATATAATATAGATATAGATGTGTTTCATTGCACCATAAAAACGCCTAGAAAAATAAAACAGCTCTGAAGTTTGGATTTTCCAACGCACTGTAATTTATGATTAGAACATCAACACTGACTAGAGGGAAAGGCTTGGGATTTTGGCCTAGGATCATATGCCACTAGTAAGCTATTTTTTTTTTTTTCATTTGAGAATGGTCATGATGATAAATAAAACGGTCTATGCTTAAGAACAGGTTGTTTTTTTTTTAACATTTATTTATTTTTGAGAGAGATAGAGCATGAGTGGGGGAGGGGGAGAGAGAAAGGGAGACACAGAATCCAAAGCAGGCTCCAGGCTCTGAGCTGTCAGCACAGGACCTGATGCAGGGCTCGCACTCACAGACCGCGAGATCATGACCTGAGCGGAAGTCAGATGCTTAACTGGCTGACCCCCCCAGGCGCCCCAAGAACAGTTTTGAGAAGCTGCAGTGGTAAACCACTGCTCGTGGTGTTTCTTTAACCCCATCCCACCAGACCCAGGTTTTTAACGTTTCTGCTCATTTGGACCCTCTTTCTCTTTTACATGGATATTAAATATGCCTATTCTGCTGCCTTAGGCAATCCCATCAAACCAGAGGGTCAGACCAGTGTGAAGTTTGTACAGTGGGTATGTTTATGGGCACTTGGCTGCACGTGGTTACGCGGGGGTGAACATGGCCTCAGGACACCTGTCACTGAGGGGAAAAGCCAGTCCAGGCTAGCACAGTGAGCAAAAGCCTGGCCATTGACTTCTGGGTAAATGACTACACTATTGGAAATGGAAGGTTTCTTTGGAAACTCTTCCAGGCTTCCCTGGTTGAAATGTCCATTGTCACCTTTCCTGTATACCTGATCCGCAGAAATTCCTTCTTTCAGACAGCTCTCGGGTTTTTGGCAGGAATGACTGGACCGGGTGCCGTGTGTGATCTTCAAATCCCATCCAGACTAAGGTGCCCACTCACCTGTCTCACTCTCCAACAGGTAAGGATGTCAAAAATCATACTCACTTGCTTCATCTCCAGAAGGTGGAATGAACAAATGTGGGCAGATGGTACCTGAGAACAGAACAAAGCCTCCAACGCACTCATATCATCGCTTCCTTTCTT
Source organism: Panthera uncia (assembly GCF_023721935.1). NCBI lineage: Eukaryota > Metazoa > Chordata > Mammalia > Carnivora > Felidae > Panthera > Panthera uncia. The sequence continues at coordinate 74,245,003 of NC_064818.1, read as the reverse complement.
CACTCGTTCATTACTCATTTATTTATTCCATGAATGTGTTGAATACCTACACAATAGTATGCCATATACTAGGCACTGGAATACCATGGTCAACAGGCCCCAGACCTGACCTCTCACCTTTGCTCTCCATTATTCCATCATGTAGGTTCTGTTCTTACACCATCTTCCTGCCCCAGGATGTTTGCACTTACTGTTTCCTCTGCCTAAAAGGATCTTTGTAGAGTTCTTGCCTCCCCTTTCCTTCTGGCCTCAACTGACCAGTCACGTTTATAGAGAGGCTTCCCATGACCACACTATTTAAGAGGAATCTCCCCTCCCCAGTCCACCCTGCATTTATTTCCTTTATGGATAATGTGAAATTATTCTAATTTTTCGACAGTTCTTTGTCTCCTTCCCTGCTGGGTCCCCAGCACTTGCACACCGCCTGGCATATAATAAGGCATAATAGAATGTATTTGTCACTCACTGTATACCGGTTGCCCTTTGGAGTGTTTTATGTGCACCTTCCCAATTAACCATCCCTGTAGCCTATGAAGTACTAGTAGAGGCATAGAGAAAGCGTGTAACTTGATCGTACAGGTGGTAAGAGACAAGGTTGGTTTTCGAACCCAAGAAGTTTGATTCCAATGTCTGTGCTCTTAACCCCTACACTAGACCAGCACTCGATTTATCAGTCAGCATTTTGAATGGATGAGTGAATAAAAATGTAAGAACGAATGAAGGAATCTAGGGTGGAATACAAACATTAAACGAATAATTATTTAACCCCTCCATAAATACGAGGAAGCCTAGGCTATGGTGCAAGCATGTAATAGATCAAGACTCGTTTGGAGCATCGGCGAGACCCGCCTGAGAGAGAGACACTTATTTAAGCGACAGTGTGGAGGGAGGAGGGGAGTCAGTGGGAGAAGAAGGTTATGCATCAGATAATGTGTTGGCAACCCTGGAAACACAGAAGGCCGGCTGAACACAAGTGTCAGACCTCAGGTTCAGCATGATATCTCTTTATGAAGATGTGGAGAAACAGGCAGAGTAGAGCCCAAGGTAAGAGCGAAAATTAGTGTTTTCAAAGGCAATTTGCAGATTCCACGCTATCTGTAAACACCTTGCAGAGCTTAAGATATACCCTGTTTTCAACCCAACGATTTCACTTTTAACTATCTTGCTTACCAATATACTTGCCCAGCTGTAGAGAGGTATGTATATAAAACACGCAGCTCTGCAAATAGCCCAAAATTGGATAATAAAAAACCAAATATTAATCGATAGGAGAATGTGTTAAATACATTTGGTAGACCATGTTATGTAGAATATTCTGGAATAATTTTTTAATGATTTCAATCAAGATGCAATGACATATAAAGATCTACAAGACATAATTCCAAGTGAAAAAAAAATCCAGTAACACTTCACTTGTCAAGAATGATCCTAGGGGCGCCTGGGTGGCTCTGTCAGTTAAGCCTCCAACTCTTGATTGCAGTTCAGGTCATGATCTCAAGGTTTGTGAGATCAAGCCCCACGTCGGGCTCTGCACTCACAGTGCAGACCCTGCTTGGGATTCTCTCTTTCCCTTTCTCTCTGCCCCTCACCCTCCTCAAGATAAATAAACAAATCCTTTAAAAATGATTCCATGTATATATTTTTTTAAAAAAAGGGGTGAAACAGAAGCTATGCATGTGTGCACACAGTACACACACATATACACACACAAATACAAAATGCACGTTTTGAAAGGTTTGGGATGTTTTGAAAGAACATTCAGCTAATTCTTATTCATGATATCTTGGGACAAGGAATAGAAATAAGATTCTGATATACCTTGCCAAAAACCCTACCAACCCCACAGCTCGACCTGGACCATCTTCCTAGCATTTCCAGCCTACCCTAACTTGCTTCCTCATTCACTCAGGTCAGTGGTTCTCAGATTCTGACTCTCAGCTTACTCCTGACTCTGCATTTGGGCTTTATCCAAGGCTCAGGACGCCTGCCTGTGCATATCCACCATTCGACCTTGGACCTGCTTTCAACCAATCAATGTAGTTTGGTTTTCCTTCTCCACAGGCTTCTTCACTCCCTCATCGGGAAGTAAGGTAAAATGTCCTCCTCAACCCCTTGGTCTCAAAGCTGAAAAGAAACTCAGCATATCTATAGACCAGACAAGGGCATATTCATAGCATCACCTGGTGACAAGGTTACCGTCAAGCTTAATGCTGGAATCTCTCCTTATTCTGTTATGCACGCTGCATTGTCCATGTGGTTTTAGTTTTCTTTCCAAGATTCGAAAATAGATTAGCTCAACAGAGAAGAGGGCAAAATCACCTGTGGTTGGTTGAAATTTTAGTGGCATTAATAGAATAATTAACAAGGTACTTGGGCAAAGCCATGATTGCTTCTCAGGCTCACCCTTCCCTTGGTGCCCTGACCCCTGCTCTCCTCACCTGTCTCAGCAGCATCTGGGACTTGCACCTGGAACTCTGAGCCCATCCCACGTGGTCAGCGAGAAGAGAGGAAAAGAACAGGCTGGGAGTGAAGAGAGAAGCATTTCCCATTCCAGTTCAATAAGGTGATGAGAGCCATACCCGTGTTAAGGCCTGGAGGACGAAGCCAGTAAGACAAAGAACGTGCCTTCTTGGGGCTTCCAAGCCAACTTAGGAGATTGACCCAGGAACACATAATCTCAGTACTGTTTGGTGAGTGATAAAAATTGTCATATGCACAGGGAAATAAATACAAAAATCAGGGGTCCTAGCTTAGCCAGAAGATTCTGGGAAGGCTTCCTGGAGGAGGCAGATGGATGAGTAAGGGTATCCAGGCAAAGCTATGGATGCCAAGGGTGAAGCATGAGTCAACGCATGGAGATGTGAAGCCAGCAGGTTGGCATCGCTTAAGCATTAGCGATAATCGATGTGGCCCTGGGAGCAGATGGCACAGGAGAGACAGGCAGGACCCAGCAACAGAGGCCCAGAGCACCACCTCACACTATTTCCACTGCATTCGAACTTGCCAACTGGCGTTTCAGTACCGACTCTCCAAAGCACTGAGTATTCTTTTAGCATCCTCCTGTTGCATTTAAATGGGTCAGGGGAAAGAGATGTCACGTTTGTTAAGTGTTGGTTAAAACTGTATTTGACCCTTGTGGACATTCTTCTCTAAAATAAAAGGTCCCCCTTTTAGAAAGTTCTAGGTAATGACTGCCAGGATGATTGCTTTTCAGGGGCAGCCTCCCGCATGCTGACACGGCTGTCAGTCCTAAGGAGGTACATGCAGAGCTTGGAGATGATTCTACTGAATCTCGTGTTTGGAATGTGCTACTGCAGACGTGATTTGCCTCTCTCTTCAAATGAGAGAACAACCAGATGTTCCTTGGTATTGGGATTTTGCAGGACAGCCTGGGTATCGGTGTGGCAGCGTTCTGACAGATACTGATATGATGGATGACTTTCCAACTTGCGTGGTAATTCTAAGTACAACACAGCCGGATTTGAAAAACCCAGTGATTCAGCACACTACTCGATACAAACAGGCATCCTCCACACATGAGTGGGTTTTTCCATACAAAAAAAAAAGAAGAAAAAAATAATCCATGGTTCTATTGCCCATAAGTTTACTCTTTTCTCTCAATTTATTTTTGACTTTTTTTTTTAACTCAGTTTTATTATGTTATAGTCTACGACCAGTAAAGTTTATGCTGTGTTGGGTGTTATGGATCAGGGCATTTTGTAAGGCTGTGTAACCATCACCATGATTCAGATATAGAACATTTTCATCACCATGAAAAGTTCCCTCATGCCTTTTATGGGTCAATTTCCTCCATCTGGCAATCACCAACTCGATTCCTACCCCTACAGTTGTATTGCCCCAATTCTTAAGAAATAATGTAAGAATCAAGTCAGAAATTTCAAATATTATGGCAAAGTATGAGAGGAGAAATAAAGGGTAACTTAAGAAATCTTTTCCTCTTTCTTTGTGAAGGTACTGGCCTTGGGAGGAAAAGTGAAGGACTATATATTTTTTCTGTCAGTTATTTTTATTTTACTGTGATTAGAAAATGTCATCTTATACTTTTCACCAAGAAGAATTTATTGAGATTTTCTCCATGAACTTTCATTCGGTCAATTTTTATAAATGTCAAAAAACTATCTGAAAATAAGGAGTAGTCTCCATCAGCTGATATGCCAATGTATATTAGGTTATAATTATTAATCTTATTCCTTATAATTTATTAATTCTATTTTATTAATAGTAACTAATTATAATTATATATTAATTATAACTTTTGGATCTTCTAATTTTTAACTTGTTTATTTTTTGAGAGGGGAGGAGAGGCAGAGAGAGAGAGAGGGAGAGAACGAATCCCAAGCAGGCTCTGCACTGTCAGAGTGGAGCCTGACGCGGGGCTTGATCTCATGAACCATGAGACCATGACCTGAGCAGAAATCAAGAGTTGGAGGCTTAACCAACTGAGCCAGCCAGGTGCCCCTAGATCTTTTTTAAAATTAAATTTAATTAAATTTAATTTTTTTCATCATGGTAAGTATATTTTTAAGTCCCCATCATCTATTTTCCCCATACCCCCACCCACCTCCTCTCCAGTAACCATCAGTTTGTTCTCTGTAGTTAAGAGTCTGTTTCTTGGTTTGCCTCTCTCTCTCTCTTTTTCCCTTTGTTTGTTTTGTTTCTTAAATTCCATACATGAGTGAAATCACATGGTATTTGTCTTTCTCTAACTGGCTTATTTCACTTAGCATTATACTTTCTAGCTCCATCCATGTTGTTGCTAATGGCAAAATTTCATTCTTTTTTATGGCCGAATAATATTCCATTCCATATATATATGCCAACTCTTCCTTATCCATTCATCGGTTGATGGGCACTTGGGCTGCTTCCATAGTTTGGCTATTATAAATAATGCTGCAATAAACATAGGGGTGCAGATATCCCCTTGAATTAGTGTTTTTGTATTTTGGGGGTAATTACCCAGTAGTGCAATTACTAAATCATAGGGTAGTTTTATTTTTAATTTTTTGAGGGAAGTTCACACTGTTTTCTACAGTGGCTGCACCAATTTGCATTCCCACCGATAGTGCAAGGGGGTTTCTTTTTCTCCACATCCCCACCAACACTTGTTTCTTGCACTTTTTTATTTTTAGTCATTCTGACAGGTGTGAGGTGATATCTCATTGTAGTTTTGATTTGCATTCCCTGATGATGAGTGATGTTGAGCATCTTTTCATGTCTGTTGGCCATCTGTATGTCGTCTTTGAAGAACTGACTGTTCATGTCTTCTGCTCATTTTTAAAAAAAATTTTTTTTTAACGTTTATTTATTTTTGAGACAGAGAGAGACAGAGCATGAATGGGAGAGGGGCAGAGAGAGAGGGAGACACAGAATCGGAAGCAGGCTCCAGGCTCTGAGCCATCAGCCCAGAGCCCGACGCGGTGCTCGAACTCACGGACTCACAGACCGTGAGATCATGACCTGAGCTGAAGTCGGATGCTTAACCGACTGAGCCACCCAGGCGCCCCTCTTCTGCTCATTTTTAAATTGGATTATTTGGCTTTGGGGTTTTGAGTTTGATAAGTTCATTATATGTATTGGATACTAACCCTTTATCAGATATGTTATTTGCAAATATCTTCTCCCATTCGGTAGGTTGCCTTTTAGTTCTATTGATTGTTTCCTTTGCTTAATTATAATTTTTAAAACCTTTTTAATTCTTAGATATTTTTTTTCCATATCTCCTGATCCTTCAACTAGGCTACTATATCAAAAAGACCCCCAAATATACAATGACTTAAATGCAATGGAAGTTTTTTTCTCACTCTCATAAATTGTACTGGTCACAAGGTGATTCAAGGACCCAGCTCTTTCTACCCTGAGTCCTCTCCATCTCCCAAGGCCTCCTCATTACCTTGGGGGAGGGAGGAGAGAGTGAGCTTCTTAAAAGTCTCGGCCCAGAAATGTGTTACATCACATTGGCTGGGACTGTCACATGGCCACATCTAGCTGCAACAGAAGCTGGGAAATGTAGTCCAGTAGTGTTCTTGGGAAGAAGAGAAGAACACAGATTCTGATGGACATCGTGCAATCTCACACCCAATTCTGTGTGAACGAGTTAAAATCTCTTTCATGATTCTATATATTTCTCACTGTAGTCCCTGCCCTTTATTCTTTACATAACTTGACACTTTGTCATTTGGTACATGTATTAGTTTCCTATGGCTGATGTGACAAACGACCACAAACGTAAGCACTTAAACAACCCACGTGTGGTATATTCAAGTTCCAGAAGTCAGAAGACTCACTGGTCTAGAATCAAAGAATTGGCAGGGCTGCATGTCTCCTGAAGGCTCCAGGACAGAATCTGCTTCCTGGCCTTCCTCTTTTCAGAGGCTGCCACATTCCTTGGCTTGTGACCCTCTTCCTTCTTCAAAGCCAGAAACTCCACCACTCATTACATCCCATTTTCTGACTCTGCTGCCCCCCTCTTTCACTCAGGAGGTCTCTTGTGATTACTGGGCCTACCGGGATAATCCAGGATAACCTATCTCAAGATCCTTCACTTAAACACGCCTATAAAGTCCCTTTCATCATGGCCACATTTTTACAGGTTCCAGGAATTGTCCGCGGACACCTTTGGGGGGACCATTGCTCTGCCTGCCACGGAATCTGAAGATCCAGATGGGTGATCATTATGGTCCCATTGTGAATAATATCCTTTATAACAAAGTGCTACCTTTGCCTTGTTTTAATCCTTCGCTTTGAATTCAACCTCGTGTGACGTTAGTACCATTTGCTAATCTTTGCTCAATATCTTTGTTCAGCCTTTTGCTTTTCGCCTCATCAAATCACCTATTTTGGATGACTTCCATTTAATAATTTAAATTCTCAGGGCACATGGGTGGCTCAGTCAGTTGAGCCCCAACTTCGACTCAGGTTATGATCTCATGGTTCATGAATTCAAGCCCCACGTTGGGCTCTGTGCTGACAGCTTCGAGCCTGAAGCCTGCTTGGGATCCTGTGTCTCCCTCTCTCTGCCCCTCCCCTGCTCACACTCTGTCTTTCTGTCTCTCAAAAACAGATAAACGTTAAAATTTTTAATAAAAATAAAAAATAAAACTGGAATTCTTAAACAGCTGAGGCTGAGGCTTTCTTATTTTAGTGAATAAAAGCCCATTCACAGTATATAATAATGCTGGTATTATGTTTGCGTCCTTTTTGCTGCTGTCTGTCACAACACAGTTTGTTTCCCCAGCACTTCCCAAAACGTGTTTTTTGGGCTCAGTTATCGTCCCAAAGGAATGCAGGTCCCAAAGGGCTGGGACCGGGTCTGGCCTGCTGACCCTCACATGACCCCAGTACTCTGCACAACACCAGGTACAGAGACGTTTGTCAATGAACAACTGCATTGCCCTAAGTGAATGACCCAGGTCAGGTAAGGGGCCCCGCTCCCTCCCTGGGATTGCTTTTGGCAACTCTCCCATCTCCCCACCTACAGACCCCTGTGTCCAGAGCCAAGCTGATGGCTTCAGAGATTCAACACATCTTCTCCTTTCTGTCATCGGAAGACATTTCTCCCAAGGAACTAGAGTGATGGCAATCTGCTCTCCACTCCTGGACCTCCCAATCCCCCCAGAGCCAGGGATTGCTGCCCAGGCAGCCAGGATAATTTTTACTCTCTCCGAATGACGGCACTAAAACCTTTCAGAGAATCTGAAGACCACCACCTAAAAGCCCTTCCTCGTGTAAATTTCCAGGGAAACTCAGAAACAAATGTAACAACATTTTAAAGAGATTTGGCATTTGCCGCCACATGAGGATACATAAAATGAATTAATTATTTAGCTGTTTTCTGTAAAGCAGCCCAGAAATACCTTTGAGACGTCGGTGTTTAATTCAGCTAAAGGATTAGCAGTCTGCCTAATTTCTCCCTTTCATATTTTACTAACTTTTTTCCCCCTGCTATGTTTACTCCATTAAAGTCCATAACAGCATAAAAGATGAAAGAATGCATTCAATTGTTTTAAAATGCTAATATTGGGAAGCCTGTGGCTGCTATTCAGGGTAATTTCTCCTTTAATTAGGATAAATTTCTGACCCCCCCATGTAAATTGTTTGGTGTTCAGGTCGCAGCCTCGGTCACTTATGGGTTAATCTGATCAAAAGTAGTTTACATTGCAAACCTACAAAACCCATGTTTCTTGTACTGTTGGCAACGAGGAACCAGCTTGGGGTACATAAATCAAGCATTTACTCCTCTCTGAAAGGCAGAGCGTAGCAATCAGAAGGTAGTAGAAACCAGGAGTTGGTAAAAATTCCATGTTCACGGAAACTATGAGGAAGCAGAAATGGTAGGGTAGACGGAAGTTTGTGGTAGAAAAATAGGCAGAAGGCATTGTTACCATGAGGGTTGAGCACCAGGGAAGGGAGTGGCAAATGGCCCCCTTGAGTGAGGGATGTGATAATGAGGCCTTGAGAATGAAAATGTCTTCTTGGTCACCCGATGGGGCCCAGCTCTACCACTGATTTATCTAATTTGGGGAAGTTTACTTCCAATCATTCCCATTATTGGGGATAACCTGAATGTGTCTGGTCAAGCATAAAACCTGCTCCAGTGCCATTGGCTCCATGAGAAAATCAGGTAGCAGGTATGGCTGGCTCCGGGCAAACATACCAATACTGGGGAGAACAACTCAAATGCATGTGCGGCCAAGGGAGAGTCTGTCTCTGTCGGTAAAGAAAAGGCGTATTTCAAGGGTCACGTTGGGGAACAGTCGTCATCACACATACAAGTAGTGTCAGGCATGGGACGGGAAGGGCCGTTTGCAGGACCACGCAGACTTTACAAAGGCACAGTCCCACCTCCGGTGCTGCTGGGCGTAGAGTAGTAACCAAAACAGAGTGTCCGCCTTCCTGGAGCTTACGTCTGGTGGGGTCATAGGGAATAAACCAGCACACAAATTATAAATGGCACTAATCAGATTGTGCTCACAATGGGGAGAAAAACACAAGGCAATTCACAAAGTGTGTGCTCATTTCCTGTTGTTGTTGTAATGAATGGACACAAACTTAGTGGCTGAAATAAACACAAATTTGTTCTCTTACATTGTGGGTGTGTGTGGGGTGGGGCAAAGAAGCCCAAAAATCAAAATGGTGGCAGGGCCGCATTCCTTCCAGAGGCTCTAGGGAAGAATCCGTTTCCTTGGTTCCTGACCTCATCCTCTGCAACATAGCATCCTCCCCTCTCCTCTCTCCTGGCTCCTGGCTCCTGCTTCTCCCACTCCTTTACCCTCTCCCTCATTCTGTTCTGTCCTTACCCTGATCTTCCTGCCTACTCTTCTAAGGATTACATTGTGACTACATTGACCCACCCAAACAATTCAGGATAATATCTCCATCTCAAGATCCATAATTTAATTACAAAGCTCTTGTTGCCCTGTGAGGTAAATATTCACCGTGTCTGAGGACTGGGATGTGCCACCTTTAGGGGACCATTGTTTCTGCTATCTCGGAGGGACGACCTTTCTGAGGAGGAAACACTTGAGCAGAGATTTGACTTCTGCAATGGAGTCAGCCACAGGAAGGTGGGGAGGTAGAGGCAGAAGCAGAGGGTCTGAGGCAGGAGTGAGCGTGGCATATTCAGGAGCAAAGACCCGTGGGGACAGAGCTTGGCTGAGTGGGGGACAGGGAATGAGGCAGAGACAGGAGATGGAGGGGCCGTGGGGAGCTGGTTGGATTTTACTCAACATTTGATGGGCAACAGGATTTTAAGCAGGGGCATCCCATGATTTGCACTTGAAAGATCAAGATCCCCAGGGTGCCTGGGTGGCTCAGTCAGTTAAGCATCCAACTTCAGCTCAGGTCATGATCTTGTGGTCCATAAGTTCAAGCTCCATGTCGGGCTCTGTGCTGACAGCTCAGAGCCTGGAGCCTACTTCGGATTCTGTGTCTCCCTCTCTCTGCCCCTCCCCCACTCATGCTCTGTCTCTCTGTCTCTCTCAAAAATAAATCAAACATTAAAAAATTTTTAAAAAAAAAAAGAAGGTCCTCGGGATGCTCTGTGTAGAATAACCACATGGAGTAGCCGTGGAAACAGAGAAAGAGAGAGCTTTGTAAGAAATTATAGGTGCAAGGTGAGCGTGGGGTAGACCGGCGAAGAGGGTGAGGACCCAGTGGGTTTGGGATGTGGTTTGAAGACTAAGGAGACCCTGAGCAAAGATTCGGAAGCAAGCAGCTTACTTGAGGGGTGGATCCTAAGAAGCACAGTGCGGGTGTGGGAAAGTGAGACAGGAAAGGGAAGAAAGTCAGAGGGTGCGTGCGTTAGCTGCTGTAGACGCTGGGGCTCCGTCCAGCTGGCGCCTCTAGGAATCGGCACTGCTTCACAAAGGGTGAGCTGTCTCCACTCAGTCTCATCCTCTATTGACTGAGGGCTCCTCAACCCTTCCAGAAGCCCCCACACCCATGGGCAAAGTACCCCCTAGGGCAGAGGACCAGGCGGAGTTGGCATGAAAGAGAACTGTTCCCAGTGGCCTCCAGGATGGTCTAAGGGGAATGGGTGGGGACACCCAAGCACCTGTTACTCTCAGTTCTTTGCATCTTCCAGAAGGGATGGGGCTGGTGCCCAGGGCAGGGAGGGGGCTGCCTTACAGAGTAACACGAACAGTGCCATTGTGACCGAGGAGGAAGAGAAGAGCACCAGAGGAGTCAGATTGATAGACTGGGGAAGGTGGGCAGTTCCTGTCTATTTTCTCAGTGAAATAACAGAAGTCATCAGCTAAGAGAGTAGACAGGGTAAGATGTTGGAGGTCTGAGGAAAGCGCAGGTGTGACAAGAGTCGTGGAGAATCGTGGGAAGGTGTGTTTACTGAGAAAACAGCACAGGGTAGAGCAGTGCCAAGGATCCATTTTGAAACCAGAAACTGCCATCCTGGTTGGATATCTTCTTCCAGCCACGTTCAGGGGCTTGGGTTGTCAGCGACAGGCGCTCTGGTTTAATCAGGGCTGGAATATTGGCAAGTGTGAGTGAAGAAGGGCAGAGTGGGGACCATAGAGTTAGGAGTTATGCTTTGGGGGCGCCTGTGTGGCTTAGTTGGTTGACCATTAGACTCTTGATTTTGGCTCAGGCCATGATCCCAGGGTCGTGGGATTGAGCCCCATGTCGGGCTCTGCGCTGAGCATGGAACCTGCTTAAGATTCTTTCTCTCTCTCTCTCTCTCTCTCTCTCTCTCTCTCTCTCTCTCTCCCTCTGTCCCTCTCCCCTGCTAGCTCTCTCTCTCTCTCTTTCTTTCACTTTATATCAAATTAAAACAAAAAAAGAGTTACGCTTTGGCATCAATCCACATTTTGTGGGTCTGAAATGTAAACACTTCTGGGTGCCCTCTTTAAGAAAAAGCTTACAGTATCACAAAAAATAAAATTTTTTAAAGGTAATTTTTTTTTAGAATGAGAAAATAAATTATAACAAATACATTTCAACATCACAAAATCCAGAAGAGTAACATGATTTGTTATTAATTAGCTGCCTGATACAACTTTGGATTACTTTCTTTCCTAATATATATATACATACATATATATATATATATATATTGCCTATTCATGTGACAATTATTTTGTATATTTTCTATACAGAGAATAAAAGGATAATTCTGCCTTCCTTCTAACAAGGCTGATTGGTACTTGGTGTTTTTCTTATTGATAGTTGAGGAAATAAAACACTTAACTTCACACAGAGATACTATTTGTAATTTTTCATGGAGCTCCACAGGAGTGCATGTGAAAACTCAGGTGAAGCTTTTGCTCTAATCCACCTACCCACCTCTCCATCTATCCATCCCCCATCCATCTGTCCTGCCATCCATCAAATCACCCACAAATCCAGCCACAGCCCCCATGCATCCAGCTGCCTGCCTACCCTTCCCCCATCCACCTGTCTGTCCACCCATCCGCCTACTACTCACCCAATTACCACTCCATTTAAATCCTCAGTAAGCATCTGATAAATATAAGACGTGAAGCTTAGTGTTTCATTTAGACAACTGAAGCCTTTCCAAACTTTCTCATTTCCATCTCCATTTCTCATTATGAGGATGTATTTTATGCATGGAAATCCCTTGTCTCATTTATAATTTCATCTTCAAGACCACAATTCAAGCCATTTCTCTCCCCATAGAGGCCCCTTCTCCTCCACACTGTTTGCATTGCTTGTGCATGACTAATTAACTTCTCTAATCATAATAAGCCTCCCTCCGACACTGTCAGCATTGGGCAAGAGCACATCATAAGCGCTGTGGTGTTGTTTCCTAAAATTTAATAAGAAAACAATAGCTTGGGATTTATAATTTCTCCAACAGTGGAGACATGTGTCTGGGGAGAGATGGATAAATAAAATCCAGTTCAGTAGCTAATAGAAAAAAAATACATAAAGGAAAAGATTGTTGAAAATGTGTGCTGAGCATGTGCTGACCCTAGAATAGTATTCAGAGAAAAGACAATAAGAGTTGACATTTATGAAGTTCTTACTAAGTGCCAGTTCTTTGCATGAATTACTTAATTTATCTTAATTATCATTGCACTAAAAGATAAATTTAGCTGTTACCCCATTTTGAAGATGGGGAAACTGAGGCATTGCTCAATGTGTGAAGATGACATCTGCAGTGGGGCAGCCTGACTCTGGAGCCCCGGCCCCAACTCCACCCTCCTAGCCTTGGGTATGTGGAGGAAGCCACAGGGGTGAGACATAAGTGGAGACCAGATGGACAGTGGACATAACAAAGCCTGGGAGTCAAGGGCTGCAGGTGCTAGCTAGTCTCGTTCCAATCATTAGCTAGCTGTGTGACCTTGGGTAAGTCGTTTTTCCCTCTGATCCTCATAAAATGAGAAGACTGGATTGATGATCTCTCACGTCTGTTCCCTCCTCAAAGCCTGGGCTCTCCACCCCGCTGACTATGGTTTTTGTTTATGGTGTTCGTTTATGGCATTAAGCTAAAGGTATTGCGGTTGGTTATTCAAGCAGCCAGAATTAACCAGAGCAAGGACTACAGCTGGAAATATCAACATGCCAGCCATGAAACACAGTCTGGGCAATTCTGTGCCTAGAGAGAGTCCCAGGGAAGATCCCAGCAATCGGAAACCGTGGCCCACAGCCCCTTGATGCCATTGCCCAATCTTCACACCCTGCAAGCATCCTTCCCGTGTACCAGCTTACACGGAGACACATAACAAGCACCCAGTGCAGACAAGACCAGAGTCACTGACTCCTCTATTCAACAAACACATGCTGTATACCTACTGCGTGCCCCTCAGGGACCAAGTTGCTGGAGATGCAGATGATTAAAGCAGAGACAGGAGACAGACACCCAGACCCCCACTTAGAGAACCACAGGCACCCTGTACCGGGAGTATGCACAACAGGTTTTGAGGGCACAGACGGGGAGCCCTTAATCAATGTTCTCCCCGGTCCTGCTGGCTTTTTACATTTCCTCAAACTTGCCCTCCTCCTTCTTTGGGTTTTGATGTGTTCTGAAATTATCTTCGCTTCCTCTAAGGTTGACTGGCTCCTTCTCTTCCTCCAAGGGTCAAATTATAAGCCACCTCTTCAAAGAGGGCTTTTCTCACTTCCTTACGTGGGAGTTCCTCTGTCATTTCCATCTTTCGTGTCCGGTTATCTTTATATAACCTACCACTGCTGAAATAATTGTGTTTGCTTATTTGCTTATTTTTCTGTCTTATATTCTCACTAAACTCTAAGATCCTAAATCTGCTATGTCTACCATGGTATTTCCAGTGCCCCAGCAAGTGACTGTCACATAATTTCTTTTTTTTTTTTTTTTTTTTTAATTTTTTTTTTCAACGTTTTTTATTTATTTTTGGGACAGAGAGAGACAGAGCATGAATGGGGGAGGGGCAGAGAGAGAGGGAGACACAGAATCGGAAACAGGCTCCAGGCTCCGAGCCATCAGCCCAGAGCCTGACGCGGGGCTCGAACTCACGGACCGCGAGATCGTGACCTGGCTGAAGTCGGACACTTAACCGACTGCGCCACCCAGGCGCCCCTTTTTTTTTTTTTTTAACGTTTATTTATTTTTGAGACAGAGAGAGACAGAGCATGAATGGGGGGAGGGGCAGAGAGAGAGGGAGACACAGAATCGGAAGCAGGCTCCAGGCTCTGAGCCATCAGCCCAGAGCCCGACGCGGGGCTCGAACTCACGGACCGCGAGATCATGACCTGAGCTGAAGTCGGACGCTTAACCGACTGAGCCACCCAGGCGCCCCTACTGTCACATAATTTCAAACATTTTATTTTTTGAATGAATAGACAGCTGGGGAGAGCAAGGAAGGCTTTGCAGAGAAGACATCAGAAGGAACAGCAGGATCCCCAGGTGTGCAAATTGATGACAGGGCTGTTCAGGAGATCAGCAGGTGCAAAGGCACCTGGGTAGGATCAAGAAGGGTGATCCCAGGACAGCTTGATGGGGAAGACTGCTCACTGCCTCAAGCCTGTGGATCTAAGCCTTAGAAGCGTCTGCTCTTCCATTTTTCTTTTTTGGGAAAATGTTGAGTCAGTGAGCAAACAAACCTGCTCAGTCTGAAGTAAAATAAGGCTAATAAAAACAAGGAAATGATGCAAATTACAGTTTACGAGATGCTTAAGGTGGAAGGAGCTTCACAGTTGACGAAACTGCACATGAAAATGAATCATGATTTGTCTCCAGCTCATTCTACTAAAACAAGGATATAATGCTTCTCTCGTGGTATAATTCCTAAAAGCACTGGCAGACAGTCATTATCATGTTAGTCTAAGTTATGCTCGCTAATAGGCTCATTGTGTCATTCTCATCCCAGATGAGATCAACTCCTGCATGGCTCTGGCAGGGAAGGCCAGGCTAGGTCTGGTTAGCAAGAGTGTCTGTCTGCCCTCCCATGTGGGGAATAAGCTCTGAAATTCCCTGAGCCTGCACTGATGGGTTAACAAGGCAAAAAGAATTACAAGGCCATAGGATGCTCACACGCAAGTTTGGGTAAACAAGATTAGGTAAATAAGTATAGAGAGGATGGGCCAGGCCCCAGGATCAAGAGGCTGGGGCCGAGGCCCTATACAAAGATATATGAGGAAACAAGATTAGGTATCCAGGGCGGTAACGCCCCCCTATTTAGTACTAAAGCAGAAATCTGCTTTCACAGGAAGGAAGGACCAAATTAGGTAAACAGGTAAATAGGGCTCTAGACTCTGCAGGGTGAAGTTGCCCAGAGCTGAGCTAATTAACAAAAGAGAAAGGTGCCTTGTTCACCCTGAGGTTACACACTCTTTCTCATCCCCTAGACCAGTTTAGATAAACAGAGGTGTTGCCTCAAATCTGGTGTAAACAACCTTATTCCTGGCCTCCCGGCTGTATTAACCCAAACCCCTAACCCCGCATATCTTCAAGACCACTTTTCCCTCACGTTCACAGTTTCATTGTCTTTTTGTGCACGTCCATCACCATGTTTGTAAGCCTTCTGATCCTAATAAAAAACAGAGCAATCACCCTTAATCGGGGCTCTTGTCTTCTCCCCGACATTAGCCATCTCTCACATTTTTTTAAATCTTTTTAAACATTTTTATTTATTTTTGAGAGATGGAGAGAGACAGGGCACGAGCGGGGGAGGGACAGAGAGAGAGGGAGACACAGAATCTGAAGCAGGCTCCAGGCTCCGAGCTGTCAGCACAGAGCCCGACGTGGAGTTCAAACTTGTGAACCACAAGATCATGACCTGAAGTTGGACATGAGCTGAAGTTGGACACTCAACCGACTGAGCCACCCAGGCACCCCCATCTCTCACATTTTAATCCTGCGTCCTGATTTCTTGCTAGACAAGAAAGAACTCTAGACCCAGAGTCTACGACACTCCCATCCACCCCAGTCATCAAGTACCTTCTTCCCATCCCATCTTGGCTTCACTCATAAGGAGGGGATGACGCAAGTCCGAGCCTGCACTTGGGACATCCTCGGAGTCTTTGTTTTGTATATCTTCCGGGATCCACTCAGATGTAGATCCTAGTCCATTCCCTCTGTGTTCCACAGTCGCATGTGCTCAGGGCTTCTGGCTGTGAGAGAGGAGATTAACCAATGCTAAATGATAAGGATGGCATGTTACGTCCAGATTGATTCCAAACCAGCTCATCACAGGGCTGGTGCCACAGTGCACATCCCAGAGGGATTAATGATGATTAGACACTCTCCTTGTGGAGCAGAACTGGAGAAGTCGTAATTGCTTGGTGTTTATGCCTCCTCAAATGAAACAAATGAGCATTTCCTTCCACACAGAAAAGCCTACGCATCTGAGCGTTATTAGCTGCAAACTAGGTTTTCAGCAGATGCGAGCTCCGTTATTAACCAACCTAATGGAAGCAGCCGTGGAACCACGGCTGGAGACTACACTAGGATCTTGCTGGAACTAACTTTATGGTGAGATTGTTCAGGGAAGCCACCACATCATATCCCAGAGATTCCTTTGTCATAAAACAGAAGCAAAATTATGCTGTGAAATATCCTTGGTTGAGGACAAGGAAGGCTTTCTGTTTAAGCAATGTTTTTCTTGCTAAACCCAGCTTTGAAATCTGAAAAACAACGTGATTGTTTTCCCACCTGATTACACTTTAATTTTTTAAACTAGCAATGCTCCTTCAAGGGGGAGTTAAACTTTTGAATCAACTAGAAACTTCTCAGTAATGAGGTATTTCTTTACCACCCCATCCCATGGTTTTGGAGCGTTGTCTGTCTCCTGTCTCTTGGGACCACTTGACAGTGTGAAAATGCTCGAAGGCTCTAGGGGACAACCATTCTACAGCTCTTTGATGCAAGTGACAACCATGTTCCTTGAATTCTAGGAAAATGTGGGATTTCTTTCCTGTCCAGTTGTCATACACTTTAATAAACAACTCGTTGGCCCAAAAAGCTCAGGCCCAAGAAATTTGTTTTCACTAGGAAGCCAAGTAGGGGGATAGCAAGCCCCCACTCCATGGTCACAATCGTCACAGATTAGATGGAATAATGACTGTCCTTCACAGTGATACTAATGCAAACAGCTCCACTGAGTCTCTAGAGAGTCCAAAGCGTGGACGCTTCCTCTAGGAAACTACTCTGCTAACATCAGTGATCTGCAGGCATTAAATATATACCAGTTATTGTTCAAAGACATAACCAGTTCCCTCTCCCCTACTCTCTTGGGCAAGCTACCTCACTACGTGTTCGATGCCCTTTTTCTATTATTGAAACAACTATATAAAACAAAGGCGAATCGTTCTATAATTTGGCCTATAAAAATGAAATGGACCGGGTCTTCCATAAATTGGAGCCCCAGGCTAACAGGCTTTGCCCCTTCCAGGAAGTAACTGCAGTGATCAGCCTGCCGTGTGTCATGCCATCCTGGGGAGGACCGGGGGCGCACAAGCCAGTGGCTCTGCCGGCCTGTCTGCCACCCCAGGCTCAGGACTGCTCCCCAGGGGACCGGCCTGCAAGCTGGAGAAAGTGGGTACAAGGGAACTTCGGCCCCCTGCCTCCTTCCCTTGTGATTTTATAGTAATTCGAATAAAGACAATGCATGTCCAGGGAAAGAAGATTTCAGAGGATACAGCCAAAGGTTTTAAATAAAAAAGGACCCCTCACTGTCCCTGCTACTTCCTGTCCTCTGCAAAGATAACCACTATCAACTTTTCTTGCATATCCTCTCGGTTAAAATATTAATGTAACTGCATGTATTTCCATGCTCTTTTAAAATATTTAATCAGGGTTACGTTCTCCATGTATGCTATTTCATATCACATAGATCTCTATTTTTGAAGTATATTATATTTTACTTTTTTTGTGATAAGATATACATAAAGTTTACCCTTTTACATGCAGCTCAGTGACATTAAGTATATTCAAACCGTCGCATGCATAACCATGTGCAACGTCAGCACTATTCATTTCCAGAACTTTCATCATTCCAAACTGAAACTTTACACTGTTAAATAACTCCGCATTCTCCCTCCCACCAGGCCTTGGTAACCGCTATTCTACTTCCTGTCTCAACGAATTCGTCCATTTCAGTGACTTCATACCTGGGCATTCATATACAATATTTATCCTTTTGCATCTGACTTACGTCACTTAGCATGTTTTCAGAGGTCATCTTTGCTATAGCATGTATCAGAATTTCATTCCTTTTTATGGCGGAGTAATATTCCATTGAGGGATATAGCACATTTTGTTTATTCATTCATCTCTTGAAGGACATTTGTGTTGCTTCCATCATTTGACTATTGGTGTAAAAGTACTGTTGAGTCCCTGCTTTTAATTATTTGAGGTGTATGGTTAGACGTAGAAGTGTTGGATCATATGGTAATTCTATGTTTAACTTTGTGAGGGTCCACCAGACCATTTTCCACAGCAGCTGCACTATTTTGCATTTCCACGAGGAATGTACAAGGGTTCCAATTTCCCCACATCCTCACCAACACCTGTCATTTTCCCTTTTTTTAAAAAAAAAAAAATCATTCCCATCCTAAGGAGTATGAAGTGGTATCTCATTATAATTTTGATCTGCATTTCCCTAATGATTAGTGACATTGAGTATCTGTTCATGAGTATTGAGCATTCATATATCTTTGGAGGAATGTCTATCAAGACCTTGGCCCATTTTTTAATTGGGTTGTTTGTTCTTTTTTGTTGTTGAGTTGTATCTATTTTTAAGTAAATCTTTAGTTGAAGTATTACATATATATAAATGCCAAAGTCATCAGTGTAGAGCTTGATGAATTTTCAAAGTGAACACATTCAACTAATCACCACCTATGCCAAGAAATGGACTCCATGTTTCACCCCAGTCATTACCCCCAACAAAGGTCATCCCTACCTGGACTTCTATCCCTCATTTCACTCATTTTCCCTGACTTTGAGCTTCAGACACTTCAGAGCTTACTACACTCTCTTTTATGTCTGGCTTCTTTAACTCAACATTGTGCTTGCAAGATTTACCTATATAGTTGCATAGAGCCACAGTTGGTTTCCGTTGCTGTATAGTATTCCAGCAATATGCCTATTCCACAACTTACCGACCTAGTCTACACTTTTTGGGTATTTACCTTGTTTCAGACTGGGCTATTATAAATGGAGCTGCTGGGGGCATTCTTAATGTCTTTTGTTGATTATATGATGCAAATCTATAGAGAACGCATGCAGGAGGAGACCTGCTAGGTTATATTGGTATGCGTCTGCTCAGTCTCAGTAGATGCTGATAAATAATTTCAAAATTATAGAATTGTGTCTTCAATTCAAATCGTTAGTTTTAATTTAAAACATAAAAAAAGTTATGGCGCCGAATTATACTCCATCCAGAACAGTTACCCCAGAATAGTCTCCCAATTAGTTTTAGCAATCCATTGTATAGATGCACATAATAGAACTACCCAGTCTTCTACTGAAAAACATTAAGTTGAATATTAGAGTTCCCCAGAGAAACAGAACCAACAGGATCTATACAGATATATAGAAAGAGACTTATTCTGAGGGTTTGCCTCATGCGATTATGGAGACTGAGAAGTCCCACCACCTGCTTTGCAAGCTGGAGGTCCGGGAAAGCTGGTGGCATGTTTTGCACTAACTCCTAAGGCCTGAGAGCCAGGACAGTCAATGGCACGAGTCCTGGTCTGAGTCTGAAGGCTCAGTGACCAGAAGCGCCAATGTCTGAGGGCAGGAGATGGATGTCCCAGGTTAAGCGGAGAGTAAACCCACCTTTCCCCGGTCTTGTGGTTCCATTCAGGCTCTCACCAGACCGGATGTGGCCCATCCACTTTGGTGAGATCGGTCTTTACTCAGTCTACCAATTAAAATGTGATTCTTTTCTGGAAACACCCTCACAGACATACCCAGAAATAGTGTTTTACCAGCTCTCTGGGCATCCCTTGGTCTAGTCATGTTGACCCCTAAAATTAGCCATCACAAGTTGTTTCCAGTTTTTTTTTCTTCTATTTTCTCCATTACAAACTGCTACAGTGAGCATCCTTGCACATATCAATTGGCAAATTTTTGTGAACATGATCGTAGGGTGGATTTGTAGCAGGGCAGGAACTTACCTACGCTGTATAGGACCCTGTGTGGGCATTGAGCATTTTGATAGACATTATGAGATTATCCTCCCGAGAGGCTGCAAACGTTTTCATTGCCATCAACATTCTGAGGCCGACTGCCACCCACCACCTCCCTCCCCTGTCCCCAACACTTTAATTTAATTTCTCTCCAATTCAATGCATGAACAATGGCCTCTCTTTGTTGCTCTGATTTGCATTCTTTAATTATGGAGTGAGGTTCTCACTTTCATTTTTAAACTGTCACTGAGTCAGTGACAGGAGGCGGCAGCTTAAACCCAAAGGCAGGACGAGAGCTTCCTCTCTCCACCAGCAGCCTCCCCGTGCAAGGCACATGGCAAAGCCCATTCGAATTTAGTTGTCACAGGGACCAACCCTCAGGCTATAAAGTCTCAGAAGCTTCCGGAGCGCATCGTAAGTTCTGCTGCCATTATAATTCTTCTCCGCGCACCAGGAGCGAGTTTGGGGTTCAGGGGAGCATCGTCTCTCCCAGCCTCGCTCCTGAGGGCGCTTCATGGCATCTGCTGAGGCAGAAGGTGATCTGGTCCCACCGCCTTCAGCAGCACGTTTGTGAGGACTTGCTTGAGTTGGGGAAGGTCCTCACTGCCTCCTTTGACGGAGAAAGTATGAGTTTGAATCCTCCCTGCGGTTGGGCCCACACTTCTGTGAGACTCTAAGGCTGAGGCCCAGCCTGGCTAGTTTTCAGGAAGCCCTCCTGTGGCACCATAACAAATCACCTCACCCGGGAGCTTCGCACAACAGAAACTTACCCTCTCACAGTTCTGGAGGCCAGACGTACAGAACCAAGGTGTAGGTGGGGACAGACTGTCTCAAGGGCTCTGGGGAGGATCCGTCCGTTCCAGGCCTTTCTCACAACTCCTGTCACCGGAGACCCTTGGCACTCCTTGGTTTGCAGCAGCTGCATAGCAGCGATCCCTGCCCCCATGGTTGTCACACGGCGCCCTCCCTGTGTGTGTCTGTGTCCAAATTCCCCTCTGGGGACACCCGTCACGCTGGATTAGGATACACACTGATGGGCACATCTTAACTTGATCACATCTACAAAGACCCTACCTCCAAATGAGACCACAATGACAGGTACAGAGTTTTAGGGTGTTTGGGGAACACAATTCAACCCCTAGGAGCTGCCTAAAATCTGGAAAATCTAATGTCTTGCCTCTCCAACCCACTCTTCCCCTTGCCACCTGAGTCGTTTTTCTAAATTATAGGCACTGTTCTTCTCCCCTTTTTAGGAACCTGTCGCAGCTATAGCCACCCGCAGAATCAGATCCAAACTCCTTAGCATAGGAAGGCCTCCACTCTCTGGCCCTTTCTAACTTCTGCCTCCTCTCTCACTCCTTCCCCCTCCACATGCCTTGCACTCCAGCAGCCCCCACCCTCCCCAAACGTACCCTGCACTCTGATTCCTGTGCCCAAAATGTCCTTCCCTCATCTGCTCTACATCCTGAACTCTTATTCATCCCATAAGCCCCCAAACAAGTGCTGCCGCCTCCAGGAAGCCTGCCCCAATCCTCCCTGTAAGTGAATCCCTTCTCCTCTGTCATCCAGTACCTACTGCCTACCTCACCTCATTCTGCTTATGGCCAGGTCTTGATATGTGTGTCTTCCCTGCCAGATCATTTCTTTCTTTTTGAACGTTTATTCATTTTTGAGACACAGTGCAAGCGAGGGAGGGGCAGAGAGAGAGGGAGACACAGAATCCGAAGCAGGCTCCGGGCTCGAACCCACGAACCGTGAGATCATGACCTGAGCCAAAGTCATACGCTTAACAGACTGAGCCACTCTGGCACCCCCAGATAATTTCTTTAAGCCAGGATATAGTAGCACATGTAGGTCTCCCCTCTTCCCTCACCCCACGCCGAGGACAGATCCATATTCTATCTTTGTATCCCAAGGGCCAAGCATAGCACATTAGGTTCTTGGCAAGGAGTGTTTGTTCAGTCAATTACTTCCTTGACTGCTGAACCAGAATCAGGCTCATCGCTCACTGCCGGTCTGACTTAGTCCCAACTTCAGATAAAGTTGCAAATGTTAGGCACCTAGCACAGCATCCTGCAAGGAATGGTGGCTGTTGTTAATGTTATTTCTTACCAAATGGAGAGGGAACTTGACTTAGACCTGGTCTAGAGAAAATGGCCATTTCTTTCAGAGACTGAATTGAGTTCCCCGAGGGGTATGAAAACATGGCAATGTAGCGATGCTGAGTGAGAAGTCTGAAAACTTATTTGTAGAGGTGACAGTGGCACAAAATTCAGAAGGAGGTCCTCCATATGTGGAGGTGAGCTACAGGTGCACAGGCCCAGAGAGTGCTGGGAGGAAGAACTCAGGGCTTTCCACGCCCTGCCTCCACCCCATCTCCTTTGCCTGCCTGGCTCTGTCCCAGTGTTACCCACCTCAGTGAATGGCTCCACCATCCACCTTGCTTTGCAAGTCAGAACCTCAAGCGTCACCCCTAACCTCTGCATCATCTCCATTTCTAGATCCAAAACGACATCCTGTCGGTGTACATCCTCAATGCATTCAAAGGCCCAGGCATTTCCACGACCATCTCTGTCCAATTGTCCGCCGTCTCTCCCCGGTTCCCTAACTTCTCTCCCATCCCCACTCCTAACCCCACGCTGTAGCCCAGAGGTGCTTCCAAAATGAAAATCAAGTCATGAACAACACACACACCCATACATACATGAACACCCATTCATAAAACCTTTTAACAGTGGTTTGCCATTTGGCACTGGAATAAAAACAGAAATTCTTGGCAATGCCTACTTGGCCTGTGTGAGTGCCTCATCTTCGGACTCATCTTGACTTCTTCGCACCTCAGTCACTGCCACACTGGCCTTCTCTCGATTCCTGGAACACGCATGCTCTCTCACCTCAGGGTGTTTGCACTTTCAGCTCCATCCTTCTGGAATGTTCTTCTACCTCAACCAGGTTAGCCCATCCTCACCCTTCAGATTTCCATTCAACTACCCTTCTGGAGCAAAACCTTCCTCGCCCCTTCTGAATAGGTCTCCCACCCCACACATAGCAGATCTGAATAGGTTAGGTATCCATCCAGTACCTCGTACCTCATGTCTCTCCTCCTCAGCACTCACTGTTGTTTGTGTCTTAGTGATTTACCGAGTATTTGATACAAGTTTCTCTCTTACTACACGATAGGCTCCATAGGGCAGACACCAGGTTTCTTCTTCATTGCTGTGTTCTCATGACCTGGATCAGTGCCTGGTGAGTTACAGGTGCACAGTAAACATTTGTTGAGTGGATGAATCATGAATGGATGAACGCATGCCTTTGTGTTTGCCCATGTGCCTGCTTGATTGAAATTCCAGCATCCGGCACCAAAGAGCATTTGTATTAGGGAATGTGTAAAGGAAAGTGTTACTGGTCACCCAGCCTTTCATAAAAGCATCTCAGTAGGGCCACCGCTGCAGCTACAAGAAGAGCGGGTGATGAACTGCATGAACCTGTTGCCCAGTCAACACTAGCTCAAAACGCTCCCCGAGCAACTTACATAAAACCGTTCAGTGAAGTTATTTTGCGTTGATTTGTCCATTGGAACAAGTCAGGGATCTCTGCCAAGAATAATGATTTCCTTTTCAGCACAGGCAGTGATTCTTCTGAGAAAATTGCCCAGGAGGTTTGGCTGCCTCTGCAGGCTGAAGATGTCTACGAAATGGAAAAGGACCGATTTTTTTCCCCTCATTCACTGTGCCAAATGGGCGTGTAGCTGTCCAGCTAAAATTACTTGCCCGCCTCAAGAAATTCAGGCAGAAGTAAAAAGAAGGCGGTGGCGGGAGTGAGATGAGAAGAACTCTGAGGCGTGATGGCCACTGTTTATGGCTTTCTCTTTGCACCCCGGGGTTCAGTGCAGACCCTCTAGGTATTCCCCTGTGTGGTCCTCACGGACACACTCCAGACGGGGGTGATGTCACTATCTCCTGTGACTGACGAAGGAACGAGTGGCTCAAAGAGGTTAAATGACTCAGCCAAAGTCCACATCTAGGAAATCAGAACCCAGCGTCTGAGACCCAGGTCAGTAGGACCCAAGCATCGTGTGCCATTATGGACCATAAATGAAATAAATCACGTACCTAGCATCCCAGCTCCCACCCTCCAGCCTCATTGGTCCTACAGCTAAACACAGTGAACCAAACCCACATCTGAATGCAAATTGTGTGGCTAGAAGTGTAGAAAACCTCACAACAGCCCTGCAGAGTACAGTACAGGGCATCAATAATGTCCCCACAGTCACATCATTAATAAATTGCCATCTTGGTATTTGAACCCAAGATTCTGGCTTCAGACTGCTATGCATTTGACTCCTTCTCCTGTAGAACACTCCCCTCCTCTGCCAGTGGCCAGTATGCCTCTCCTCTCTCCCCAAGCAGAGGTTCCTGGGAACACCTAAGAAAAAGGGATTAGAGAACCAAGACCCAGGCTGATGGAGAACCCGATGCCTGCTTTTCTGAAAGCCACCCAGATGTCTTTGCATTCATGGCAGGTACTGACCACAACAATTATTCTGCTCTAGTTCCAGAGATGCTGAAAACATTGAAACATGAAGTCAGAAATCACTTAACAAAATAAAAACACTGCATTAACATCACAGGTCTGATTTTAACACTCTCTAGTCTGTTTATTTGGAAAGATCAGAAACCCTAACAGGATTCTTTCCCCTATTCTCAGGGCGAGATTATCCCACCACACAAGCTGGGAGAGTCAACTGAAATCCCCACTGTTGAGAGGCTGAAAGAAACTTCCAGATTTCTAACAGGCTCCTCCTGCCTCAGAAGTTCTAGAAAGATGTCAAATTTCACTGGAGACGGCCAACAGTCCCCAGACACTTCAGAGCCCAAGGAAGCCTCAGGATGATGGTTCTTTGCACAGTTTAAATTGCATCTTCTGAGAAAAGAGAGTAGCCAAAATACAAGTGAGAAATCCCATCAGTGTTTCCCTGACAAAAGAGCTCTTGCATTATGACTTCAATTATTCTTCCAGCATTTCTGATTAAAATATAATCACTTTCACATGGGTTCACAGGAGATAGGACTCTGGAAAAGAAATGATTCCTTCTGCACAGAAATAAAAGAAATTATAGGATTTTAAAAGACACGGTATCAAGTTAGATATGTGGCATGTGGTCAGGACCCATCAACATGTAAAACCCTCATGCTCTCTGACACGCTACACCCCCAAAACCTGCCCTGTGACCAGGAAGGAGGCACGTGAGGGTCCATTGCAGGAAACCCCATGAGGGTGGGCATCTTGGTCTAGAACAGGCACTAACACTTACTAAATGCCTCAAAAATGTTTATTGAATGATCAGATAAGTAGAGACAAGCCAAATACCAGTCAATAGGGTGTGGTTCGATGAGTTAAAGCAGAGCAAGACTTTGGAACAAAGGTCAGAGGTCAATTGTAAACATACACCACCATGTAAGGCATCCTTGTTATGTCACTGAGGGCAAAGTGGATGACTTGTATTATCACTTTTTGTTGTTGTTGTTGTTGTCAACATGGAAAGAACAAAAGTCCTAGAAATGTGTGTGTGTGTGTGTGTGTGTGTGTGTGTGTGCGCGCGTGTTCGTGGCCAAACTGGTAGCTGTGTTATACGTAAGGAGTTGGACTAGGAGAGAGGATTTATGGGATAGAAGACATCCATTATTTACTTTATATTTTTCTGTTTGGTTTGAATTTTCAGCAATCAATGTGTATTCATTTGTAATTTAAAAAGCATATCAGCA
Source organism: Panthera uncia (assembly GCF_023721935.1). Classification (NCBI taxonomy): domain Eukaryota; kingdom Metazoa; phylum Chordata; class Mammalia; order Carnivora; family Felidae; genus Panthera; species Panthera uncia. Next base: position 74,219,129 of record NC_064818.1, on the reverse strand, counting down.
ATATCAAAAATAAAGGCTGCTGCCTGTTGTCTCATAAGCTGAGATCTCAGCTGTACAAGCTTCTAAGTTTCCAATACGCTGCAATTCACTGGCATTGATCTGTCTCTCTGGCTCTCATGTGGTTCCGAGTTTGAATGTCAGCCAGGCTTGGCTATTGGCCACAGGACAAGGGTGGGGGGCAGGCAGGGGTCATGACGAAGGGGTTACAAAACACAAGGCTGGGGACACCTGGGTGGTTCAGTTGGTTGAGCGTCCGACTTCGGCTCAGGTCATGATCTCATGGTTCATGGGTTAGAGCCCTGCATCGGGCTATGTGCTGACAGCTTGCTCAGAGCCTGGAGCCTGCTTCGAATTCTGTGTTTCCTTCGCTCTCTGCCCTCCCCAACTGGGACTCTGTCTCTCTCCGTCTCTCAAAAAAAAAAATAAAAGTAAAACACACACACACACACACACACACACACACACACACACAAGGCTGAGCCCTGGCCAATCCCTTTACATGAAACATCAGAAATCAAATTATTCACTGGACGTAACTGGAGAAAAGTCACGAAGGTTACTTGTCATTGGAGTTTTAAGAGGGAGCTCTGGGGTGAGCAGTGCCACCAACAGTTCCACAATCAACACCTTATACCCAGTGGATACGGGCTTACAGCATAAGCATTTACAGTAAGTGCTTGTTCATCGAGAAGTCCAAGAGCAGACTGTGGCAGGGGCTAAGAGGTGGGTCAGAGGCTGTTGTTGGTGGCTCTGCCAGATACCCTAAATCTCCTTCTTCCCCTTGTCTTTTTTTCCCATCTTCTCTAAAGGCCCCAAAGGGCTTCCTTCCCCCAGTCCGCAGGGTTAACACTGCTCTGTTCTGTTTCCTCTGGTGACATCCCCCAGCTCCATCCTGGCTCTTCTCTCCAGCCCAAGCCTGGCTCTGAAATAAAACACTAGTTCCCTGCTAAGCACTTACCACCTCCCTATTTACTTATTTGAAGAACTTTATTACCAGTTATGAGGGACATATAAGGGCTTACAAAAATATGCACCTAGAGGGATCACAGAAGCAGTAAGCAGCAGTTCTGGCTTCCGAAGCTATCAGAAACACCCTAAAATCTCGAACAAGAGCCCGCCCCTAAGGACTCCCAGGGTTGATACACGTCCGGATAAAATTTTCCATCTACATTTAAAATTTTTGCACGTATAATTTAGATTCATAAAATCACTGCAATATTTTTCTAAATTCACCAAATAGAAAGCTAAACCAATACTGACAGTCCGATTAATCACATTCCAGCAATAACGTAAGGAACTCGAAAGAGCTGGAAAAAATGAATGGCACAAGGGGGGGAAAGCCTGTACCTTTTTCCACCTAAAATTAAGTTAAAGTTTTCTAGAAAATAGTCCAGAAAATATTCTAATTAAATATTAATTGTACCATCCATTAGTGTATACTGGAGATACAGATCATTGGCGTCCTCTTAGAAACCCATAATTCAGGCTTTAATACTTAGAAATTACAGCAATAAGGAGACAGTAAGATTCTTATCCCGTTACTGCATAAAACTGAAACACCAAAGACATGAACACATGGACCAAATGGTAGCCAAATGGCAGATTCTATTTTGGACCAGTAGAGGAACCTAACATAAAGACAGCCCAGGATGACCTCTTGAGGTCACAGTTGGGGGAGGCAGCCTGAGGCCCTTCCTGTCTGAGTTCCCTACAAGCATCCACTGGGGTCCAGGCAGAGAGCAGAGCAATCCAGGAAGGGATGTAGGGTCAGGCTGTGGCCCCAAACCAGGGTTGGGGCAGAGAATGCAAGACAGGATGAGATCATGCAAGGTCCATGGTCTTACCACCTGGCGTCCTCTTAGGAGCAGATTCTGGGGAGTTGGGTATCTGACTTAACAAGGTCTCAGATGGGAAGGGGTATCATAGGCTTCTGATGGCCTGCTTCCCTGCCCAAATTACCAAAGTTTCTTTGATTTGCAAGGATAGACCCACTCTAGCTCGTTGAGGGGGTGGGGTGGATGAAAGGACATTCTTGGAAAGATACTGGACTATCTCATGGTCAGTTAGATATCCGAGGAGCCTGAGGCTTTCTCTCTCCATTTCCACCATTAACATGACTTGGTTCCTGCAATACTGTAGTGCAATCCTGGGGCCAACCATCTGGAGTTAGACTCCACAGCTTAAGGGCTCAGTCTCCAGCAAGACTGCTTCTCCCTTCACAGACTAGCCACAGCCTGGGGCGGGGGGGGGGGGGGGGATCCCCAGGCCACCTGCACTCCTGACCAACTGGCTACAAATCGAAACCCTCCTCAATCTTGCCACAGCAATAGCAAGAGTGTATTGATTATGTGAAGTTCAGAAATTACGTTAAGTCCCCAACTTTATAATTTAGGAAAACGTGTATTAAGGAAACACTGGCTCAATTCAGAAACAGCCGAGGATGGTAGGTAAAGAGACTGGATATGTCAGAATGACTGAAACACGGTTGTATGATTTGATAAAATGGAAAACAGAAACGACACAGTGGCATTCTTCTGCCCAAGCCCACAATGGCAGACTCATATGGTACGAGGATGGAGAAATCTCACCCCAGAGCTAATATCTAACATCTGAACGTTCTTTGTGCTTTTGACTCATGTTAATCATTTATCCCACAGAAACTGCTCTGCATGGTGAGTTGATAAGGAAGCAATATTTCCCTTTTAGAAACAACTGGACAAAAAAAAATTGGAGGCTCAGAATCTCATTATGTGTGTGACACACTTCCTTTTTTCCAACTTGTCAAGTCCAACTAGAAAGAAGAGATTGATGCCCCCAGAGTACCCCTGGGACCACTGGCTTGTCCAACATTGATCTCTATGATCCCCAACAGACTCAGGAAACAAATGAGCTTTGGGCAGCTTGTGTTTCAATATTATATTTACATAAAGCTACCTACATTTCCCCTTCATTCTAATTTGGAGGAATAAATACAATGCCCTTTTTACAACCCCCATGATTTGTTGACCGGTCAAGAGGTCGGGAACGGTAAGGAGCACGCCCTGGAGCAGGTAAAAGAAAGTCCTAGTTGCAATATGGGTGGAGGGAATGCACTGTTTCTAGTCTGGCTCAAGGCTGCATATTACAGTTGGCGAGATTTATCTTCAAACAGATTACAATCATCTCACCTTTTTCTTTTTGCAGACAGGCTGGCTCTAAGCTGTGCGCACACACAAAAAGCACAACATACAGGGAGAAAAGCAAAGCAGCTACAGAAAGCTGGAAGGCTGTGGCTTCTCCTCTTGGTCAGACCCTCAACGGGGCTGTTCCTTGACCAGGAGCTTTAGCTTTAATCAAAAGGACAGTTTCAGTGCAGTGACCGACAATCCACGGGCCACAGATCTCGGGGGGACAGGAGTAATTTCAAAGACTGTGAACACACGTGGCAACAAGCACTGCCATTTTCATCTTTCTTTTGTTACCATAAAAAATAAAATGATGCCAGATTTATGCCTGTAGGTGCTGTGAAGACTAACTTGCTTTTAAAATATTCCTCAAATGACCCATAACATTTTGTCATATTATATATGTTCTCAATTAACAGATATTAAAAAGTATAACCACCATAGAGTGAAAATCTGTGCAAGTTTTTGCCATTAAAATAGGATGTTCCTCGGTCCCCTAAAAGCTGAGAATGGCTTGTCTAGTCTACTGGTTCCTGTTCCCAGTGAGGATGCTTTGCTCAAAGCCCTAAATGTTTCCTTAACTCAATCAGCCAGTGGAGAAGCCCATACATGGTGAACCACTGTGTGAATGCTCCGTGTTTACTGGCTCACCGGGATAAAAAGTATACTCAGGGGTACCTGGTTGGCTCAGTCAGTTCAACATCTGACTGTTGATTTTGGTGCCGGTCATGAGCTCATAGTTCGGGAATTCGAGCCCCGCGTTGGGCTCTGTGCTTATAGCATGGAGCCTGCTTGGGATTCTTTCCCTCTCCCCCTCTCTCTGCCCTGTCCCTACTCATGCTCGCTCACTCTCTCTCTCTCTCTCTCTCTCTCTCTCTCAAAATAAATAAATAAACTTTTTTTTTTTTTAAAGTATACTTGTCGGGAGACTGGGTGGCTCAGCTGGTTAAGTGTCCGACTTCAGCTCAGGTCATGATCTCACAGTTTGTGTGTCTGAGCCCCGCGTTGGGCTCTCTGCTGACGGCTCAAGCCTGGATCCTGCTTCAGGTTCTGTGTCTCCCTCTCCCTCTGCCCCTCCCCTGCTGGTGCTCTGTCTCTCTCTCTCAAAAATATATTAAAAAATTAAAAAAAAATCATACTCAGAATAGACCGCCTATAGATTCTCAAACTAAACAACTTTAAACAAGAATGGTTCTTATATAGTAATAAGAGCCTCTTTGTGAAGCCTATTTTCCCAAGCAAAATGCTCACAGTAGTTCCCCAGGAAGGAATCAGGGATTAGCCATTCATTTCCAGAAGACATGTCCCAGTGCCTTTCCTGAGAGCACTGTCTTGTAGGAGAGCTAAGGGTGGGTGTTATCGACTGAATCATTGTCTCCCCCATCCCAGATTCTTATGTTAAATCCAAACACCCCATATGATAACATTAGGAGATGGGGCCTTGGGAAGGTGATTAGGTCACAAGGGTGAGGTCTTATGAGTAGAATTTTTTTTCTTAAAATAAGGACCCCAGGGAGCTTCCATGTGAGGACACAGTGAGAAGACGGTCATCTATGTACCAGGAAGTATGTCTTTACTAGACATCAATCTTGCTGGCAGCCTGATGGTGGACCTCCCAGCCTCCAGAACTTTGAGAAACAAATGTTTGTTGTCTAAGCCCGCCATCTATGCTACTTTGTTGTAGCCGTCCAAACGGACTAAGACAACCGGGCTCTGCCCACAAGGAGTTTCCACCTGCTGGGAAAATGGAAGCCTACAAATGATGAGCGTCCACCGCATGTCCCACATGAGTATGTGATTAGCAGTTACCCAAAGAAGAAAGAGGTGAACTCCAAGAACAACAAATGATGTGCCCCATAAGCCAAAAAGCGGAGAGAGATCTGTAGCTGCAGGAGATCAAGGAAGATTGCCTGGAGAAAGCAACATTTGATCTGCTTTTTGTTTTTTTTTTTTTAATGTTTATTTATTTTTGAGAGAGAGAGCGCGAGCAGGGGAGGGGCAGAAAGAGAGGCGGACAGAGGATCCAAAGCACGCTCTGTGCGGATAGCGGACAGCCCGACGCGGGGTTCGAACTCACAAACCGCAAGATCATGACCTGAGCCGAAGTCGGCCTGCTTCACCGACTGAGCCACCCACAGGCACCCCCTGACCTGGTCTCTAAAGATTACTTCACGTTGCTGCTGGTAGAAGAGAGGGTCGGATCTTCCGCAAAGCACAGCATTGAGACTTGCGATCTGTATGCACTTCACGGAAGCATTGACTTGCTGGAGTCCAAAGACAGGGGTGAATGCTAACGGTTTCCTTGTTTAACCCCTCAGTGAGTGTGGGCCACATCCACCTAAGAGAGACAGGGGAGCCAAGGCCAGACAGGTGACCCCCAGCGTCCCGGCCTATGACTACAGTGAAGGGTCACAGGAAGGGCATCGGCCCAGGTGTCCCCGGCCCTTTTCCCATGTGTATAATGCAAGACTTCCGGCCCCTTGAGAAATGCGTGTGTACGTTCACACACATGCCCCCAGCGCCCATCCCCCGGCACCCCTACTTTGAAGAGTCACCAGAGAGTCTTCACATAGGCTCACAACAGCTCTTGCCTCTTGTCCTGCAGGCCAGTGTCCACAGTGCTGACACTAACACTGAAGTCAAAGGACACTCCGTTTTCCCAGTGCCGCCAGCCTCCTCCAGCCAGAGTGGGCTGCTCTTCCTTCTCTGAAGCCCTGCTGTACCCCGCGATAAGCGGAAAAGACGCCCCCATCCTCACACGGCGTCATGATTCCCACCCAAGGCCAGGCCATGGACGCCCCTCACCGCTCCCTTCCCTCCCCACAGGCTCTCTCTCTCCACGGGCCTCACAGGACAGGCCAGATCAGCACCACCAGTGTCAGAGACCCACCCCAGACCAGTCTCATCTTCTCCACACCACGCCTCCCCGCTCAGCTAAACACACCCTGGGAAATGGCCTCCTGGGGGTAGTTTGTCAGAAGGTGAGTTCCGGAGAAGTAACCCGGGGTCCTAAGCCTTCGGGGGAAGGAGTGGGAGATGTCTAGCCTCATCTTCTCAGTTCAGGTCAGTCAAGCCTTGGTCCTGAGCGATTCTTGCTCAGTAGGTTTGGGGGTGTGGCTGAGCACTGTTACTGGCATTTTCAAACGATGCCAATGTATATGGAAAGCCAAGAACCACCGCCTGGGTGTCCCCAGCTGCCAGGAGGAAGTCAGCATGTTTTATCATCTCAAACCCACTGGAAAAGAAAAAAATACATAAATACCAAGAGTTGTTTTTAAACCAATGAGACATTGGATTAAACTATTAAATGTGTGCTCAAGACCCAGCAGAGTTTGGGTCCCCAAAACACCTGATCTTTAGATGGTTTTGAACCTGGCCCAGGGCATGAGGAATCTACACTTACACCAGGGTGCTTGCCTGGGTTTCTGCATTGCTTTTCCCACGGCTTCAACCACAAAGAAGAACCCAGAAACGTAGACCCTGCCACAAAAGCCTTCAGCTGTGGGAACAGCGCTCCCATGACCAACATGGCAAAGACTGAACTGAAGTGTGAACCAGCAGACTGTTACGGCTTTAGTGTACCCTCGGGGCAAGCGTCTTCCTCCCTGCTGTTCCTATTCCAGCCAAGGGGCCCATCAGCCTTCACAATGCTTCACCCTGCACACTATTATTTTCACATTGCTTCTGTAAGTGCGGTTGCCAACTTTCTGATAACATCCATCCACCTCCAGAAAGGTGGAAGAGATCTTCTTTAACAGGCTCTGTGAGAGGCTTCCTCAACATAGATGTTTCACAGACTCCTAGTCATGTTCAAAATGGAAGAGGAGAAACATAGCCCCATCTGGCCATCTCGCGTGCTTACATTTTTAAATATTTTACGAGAAATGGTAATTTTAAAGTAGCACTCAGAAATCACTTTTTTACAAATCTTATAAGCTTATTATTCAACTTTTTACAAATATGCCAACAAAGCACTACCTTGTTCCAAGTGGCTCAAAGAGCCATTAGAAGCAGATCTTGTTCTTTTAACCTTCCCGTAAGTATATTTCTATTGTGCTGAAATCTATGTTAATATCATAATGGCTCCATACTGCCAGCTAATGTGATGTATTATGAAGTATGAAGAGCTGAGTAATTTCCATATTATGGGACTCAAATCTATTCTTAATGGGCACCTAAATGTGTATTTATATATTACCTCATAATAAATCACAGAAATGACCCAGAAGTTTTTAAGCACATTATTTGAAAACTCCTAACAGCTCCAGAAACCTCAATAAATCTCACTGTACAAATTAATATGTAATGTTTCATTTGACTTACACAAGAAAAATGTATTTTAAAGGCCTACGAGCAAAAAAAAAGTACATCTGTGTATGTCACCTTTGAGTTCATTTATCAAGAGGAGAAACGGAAAAAAAAATGATGTGCCATATACCTGAAAAATCTGTTGATTTAACTCTGTTATAAATGAAATGTTTTGTTTGTTTGTTTTGAAATGTTTATTTATTTATTTTGAAAGAGAGAGAAGGGCGTCTGGGTGGCTCAGTCGGTTGAGCATCGGACTTAGGCTTAGGTCATGATCTCACGGTCCATGAGTTCGAGCCCCGCATCTGACTCTCTGCTGACAGCTCGGAGCCTGGAGCCTGCTTCGGATTCTGTGTCTCCCTCTCTCTCTGACCCTCCCCCATTCATGCTCTGTCTCTGTCTCAAAAATAAATAAAACATTGAAAAAAGTTTTTTTATAAAAGAGAGAGAGAGGAAGAGGAGGGGCAGAAGAGAAGGAGAGTGAGAATCCCAAGCAGGCTCTGCACTGTCAGCACAGAGCCCAAGGCAGGGCTCGAACTCACAAACTGTGAGATCATGACCTGAGCCAAAACCAAGAGTCGGATGCTCAACCGACTGAGCCACCCAGATAGCCCTAAGTGAAATGTTTATACAAAAAAAGGACACTATGCTTTGAGGAGAAATTTTGAGTTAATTTTCCAGATCATTTAAATTAAATTAATATCCATTTCAAATATTTAGATTATTAGAGCCAAGCTGAGATAGAATGGTTTGAATTCCTGTTGTAATATAATCACCTCAAGTACCTTCTGAGTGTCTTTGTTAGTCTCTATTCTAGGATTGTTCTAGCTCTTGGCACAACCAGTCGTGGCCCTAAAGTTTTGGTGTTTTCTTAAGTCTCTATCCAAAAAGGTCTAGATTGATTTTTCTTCCATGCAAAGAACGAAACTAATTCTGTTGACTGAAAACTAGAAATTGCCCTATAGAAATTGCACTGTAATGAACTGTAACTCAGTTGCACGTGGGCCTTTTTGGTGGCCTGGACTTCCATCCACCCTGTGGGTTCCTCCTTGGCCTGGGACGCTGGCATGCAAACTCTCTTCACCCCACATTCACACCGGTAGAGGAACCCCTACGTCGTGTCTGGATGGCTTCCACTGACCCTCCTGCTCTACCCTCCACCCTCCTCCACTCTGCACTATTTGCGAAAGGCTCTCATTGGACCCACCACTCCTCTACTTGATTCCCCATGACCAACACTGCCAGGAAGTAGAAGGAGGGAGGAAAGTGAAGTGGGGGGTACCTGTGTCCCTTGGCTCACTTTTGGTCTCTGCAGTTTGGGCAGGACCCTCTACCAAAGGTCACAGCTCCTGCTGGGAGATCCCCTCCTCTAGTTTAAGCTTCCCTCAGGTCCCAGCAACTGCCCCCTCAAGCCAAAGGGTGATGGGAACATCCCCAGAGCCCTGAACCATCCCTTGGTGTTTCCTCTTATCTTCCCCACGCTTTTATAAATAGCTACCTTGACTTGTTTTTCTAAGTTATCTTGTACATTTTTCAGCAGCAAAAACAAACTGCGTTTCCGATCTCTCTCTGTTTCTTGCCAGGGAAGAGCCTTTATACGAAAGGACACACTTTGGATTTTCCTCATTGTGAATTTTAACCCTCTTTTTGTATAATTTCTACAATAATTCATAAACATTTATTTTAACCTGCTTTTCTTTTACTTTTCAGGTCAATTTTTTTATTCTTCACTTATTTGTCAAAATAAAGATTCTTGTGTAGTAAAAAATGGTGATGTAATTATATGATTACATATATAATTATAATTTTACGTGTCGACTTGATCAGGCCATGGGATATCCAGATATCTGATTTTTTTTAATTAAATTTTATTTATTTATTTTGAGAGAGAGAGAAAGAGAGCATGAGCATGGGAAGGAAAGAGAGAGGGAGAGAGAGAATCCAAAGCAGGCTCCATGCTGTCAGTGCAGAGCCTAACATGGGGCTCGAACTCATGAACTGTGTGATCATGACCTGAGCTGAAATCAAGACTCAGACACTCAATTGACTGAGACACCCAGGCATCCCTGTGATTTTTTTTAAGTAAGCTCTAAACCCTATGTGGGGCTTGAACTCACGACCCCAAGATCAAGAGTCACATGCTCTATTGACTGAGCCAGCCAGGTGCCCCTACCAAGATGTCTGATTAAATATTATTTTCGGTGTGTCTGTGAGAGGGTTTCCAGAAAAGATTTAGTGTTTGAATTAGTGGACTGAATAGGGCAGATGGTTCTCCTCGACGTTAGGTGTGCACCATTCAACCCATTGAGGGACTGGGGGAATATATATATATATATATATATATATATATATATATATATATGAAACAGTGTCTTTGTAGGTGTCATTAGGTCAGATGAGATCACACTGGATTAAGGTGTAAACTAATCCAATGACTAATATTGGATAAAGGAGAAAACACAGACACATGTAGAGAGAAGAGCCTATGTGAGGATGGGGGCAGAGGTTGGAATGATGCATCTACAGGCCAAGGAGAACAAAGGATTGCCAGCAACCACCAGAAACCAGGAAGAGGCAAGGAAGGATGCTTCCTTCAAAGCTTCAGAGGGAGCATGGCCCTGCCAACACCTTGACTTTGGACTTCGAGACACCAGAACTGTAAGAGAATACATTTCTGTTGTTTTAAGCAACCCAGTTTGGGTTCCTTTGTCCCCAAAGCCCTAGGACATGAATCTGGGGGTGAGTGCTCTCCCACCACATGAGCTTCTTGGCATCTCTTAGGACACAACACTCTCAGATTGTCAGTATTTTAGCCATTTTAGCATGTGTCCTGCCCCAATAACTGCTGTGTTTTGATGGTGTGTCTTCTCCCCAAGAATCTTTCCATATATCTCTCTTCATTTCCAGTATCTCCTGCCTCCCTCCTCTCCACCCAAGACCCTTTCCCCAACTTCCTAGGAGAGGAAAAACAGAGTCTCTTGTAAGAGACTCACAAGAGTTCCATAAAAGAGAAACCAACACGCCCAGGTGGTGCCCACTGGCCCCCTAGTCCATGGATAGCAGATCATGTCAACGGTCACCACACAGGTCACATGTGCCTATGGCCACCATGTTCCCAACGTTTTAGTCAAGCAAAGACTGTGACACTTTAAGATGATATCCATTCTTCTCCCCAGTTGTCTCCTTTGCCCATTGAAGCAGGTTCTGTGTTTCATTGCTTCAAGGGAGAAACATGCTAGGGCAGAAAGCAACTAGCCTAAAACTTCTTGGCTTTTGCTTTCCAAATCCTGAGCCCACCACATGGGGCAGAGCTGGTGGAAGAGGCAGTGGGGCTCCAAGAAGCAGGATGGTTCAGGGAGGGTCTTCCCACTGAAGAAGAGACTTCCCTGCGATTGGAAGGACAGCAGCAGGGATCTGACCCTCCCTTTCCCCATCCCCCGTGAGAGAGCCAGCCGGACCCAGAGAGGACCCCAAAGTGTATGGTCAGAGACATCAAGGGTCTCAGACCCCCCACATCTCCATGCCCCAAGCACAGCACAGAACCGCCCCTCATTCTGAAGTATGAGCTGCTCAGCAGAGGGACAGATGGTGGCTAGAGATCCTTTCCCTTTCCTGACTCTGGTCACAGCCCCCACGGGGTGTGGCAGGAATCGCACAATAACTGAGAGAAGATTCCCCTTGTCTAGTAGTATGAGGAGGGGGACTTAGAGCTAAAAATTAGGTTTAGGGGCACCTGGGTGGCTCAGCCGCTAAGCCTCTGACTCTGGCTCAGGTCATGATCTCATGGTTCACGAGTCTGAGTCCCACATTGGGTGAGCTCATGCCCCGCTTCAGGTGAATTCGAACTCTGCTTCAGGTAAAAGACACAAGCCCCGCTCTGGGCAAGCCCTGCTTCTCTCTCTCTCCTTCTGGAAGAACCCCCTCCTGGGATTCTCTCTCTCTGCCCCTAGCTCACTTGTGCCCTCTCTGTCTCTCATAAATGAATGAATGAATGAATGAATGAATGAATAAATAAATAAATAAATACTAGGTTTAAATTTTAAAAACTCCAGTGATACTTCTCGTACACCTGAGTTTATGGCCTAAGCACCACTAAGTCTCCCTGTCGGTTTCAGTGAAGACTGAGACGGTTGAAGGGCAGGTACTTTAATTTACAATTAAAGTCAAGGGAAGCTAACATTCCTTATTCCAAATTACGCACAACAGAAATACGGGCATATGCTTAACAGAAGACATCTTCTAGAATGTTCCCAGGAGCACTTCCCATAACAGCCCCAAATTGCAAACTTCCCAATGCCCATAGTTGGCAGAATGGATAAATAAACCACAGTATACGCACACAATGAGATGAGTTTTCAACTACACACAACATGGATAAGCCTCACAGACAAAATGCCGAGTGAAAAAAGCCACAGGATTCCATTCACATAAACTATAAAAACAGGCAAACGCATCTAGGCAGTTAGAAATTAGGGGCATGGCTGCCCTTGGGGAGAGTTCTAATCTAGTGATTAGAACTGGGCATGAAGGGGCTTCTAGGAGGCCAATTAGAGTTTATGAGAATTCTCTCACCTGAGCACTTATGACCTGGCACTTTTCTGCATGTGTATTTCCCTTCACTACAAAAGAAACAAAAAAAAACCAAAACAAACAAAAATACAAGCTAAAGAAAGGAGAGAGTTTCAGACAAAGCGGGCAGAGACAGAGAAAGCTACACTGGGACAGATGGGGGCAGACAGGGACAGGCGAGGACAGTACAGACAGACACCCTACCCTCTCCAAAAGCATGAGCTATGTGGCCATCATGGCAGTACTAAACACACTGGCTTGGGAGGGAGGATTGGAGGTAAGAGATAGGATGTTTGAAACTACAAGATCTGGGTTGATGTTCCGACTGTTTGTAGGAAAGGTTGGCACTTAACAGGCAACCCTCAAGCGCTGCCCGCCCTCCCCTCCCCATCACCTGCTGACTATGAACAATGGTGCTAAGGCTTCTGAATTTTATAATGAGCAGAGCTGTGCAAAGTCTCTTACGTACTCAGTGCACGAGGAGAGGATTTCTATAGCCAGAGACAAACATTTACATTGGCTTGTTGCTGAGTGTGGCAAAACAGATGGCCTGCAGTGTTTCTTGGGGGGATAATGCCATTCACCCATAAGTCATAGCAATTTAATGACTGTTATAAATGGCTAAATAACTTTTTCCAAAAACCATAGTATCACTGGAATTGTGTAGAGGCATAAGAAACTGTGCTCAGAATATTTCCTAAGAAAGCTGGGCTCTCATATGCCTTGGCTCACACTCCCGATGGACTAATCTGCATCCCATCCAACCATAGGTGCAGCACAGATGACCTTCAGACTTGCTCACAAAGATCTTCACTGTGAGTTTTTTGGTGGCCTGAGAAATGTTATCTTAGCTGGGGACCTACAAGGCCTTGGAGGATAGGGCCATGGATTATCAATTGCTGGCGTTACTATACACCAAAAAAAGTATATATCTGGACACAACCCCCATGACTCCACAAGCATTTCCCCACTTGATTCATTATCCTCCCTTATATGAATGCATGTTCATCATCTGCATTACCAGGCCTCTAATGATGCCATGTCAGACCCAGATGTCATCTCATTATTTCTGACACTCACAGAACCCACAATAGTAAAAGCCAATTATAGGCTAGAGAAATCCCACAAGACCTTGCCTACTCTAACAGCTAATATGTTTCTGCATCATTATACTCAGAGACGGCCCCATATGATGGATGTCTGTGCATATCTGTCCTGGGCCGTGGGCCCTTCCATTCACAGGGGTAAAGAGATGGAGTTTGGAATAGCTGGCTGTTGGAATGTCCTGGCAAAAAGCCATGGGATTCATTAGCAGCTCGACACCTGAGGTGCTGTCTTTTATTCTGACAGACACGAGGAATCAATTTCAGAGAGCGCTTCATTGACTGAGTCAACTTGGCTGAGCTGGGGCCATATTTAGAGATCCAGTAGAGGGTTAACCAGAGGAGAAACGTGCCGAAGATCTGCAAGGTAGAAGGGAAGCAGCAGCCATTGCTTCTGGAAGGTCGTCATGGTTAGGCAAGGTGAAAACATGCTGAAGACCTGGGGCTCTAGTGTGTTCCTGTTCTTCCCTCAAAACACGTCCAGCTGTCCTTCCTAAATGCCAGCCTACTAACCAGCAGGACATCAAGACCCACATCAAACGGAGAGGAAAGACCTCCACAGACTTCATCCCCACCCCTTGGCGGTCTCCTGCGAGCAGTGGGACCTGTGTGGAAGCTTCCCAGTTTGGGCAGCAAGCTCTGACTTTCTACCCGGCTTGTACTTCTGGACAGCTGGCGAATGACTTTTCTCTGACCTTCCAACGCTCCTTTCTGGATTCTCTTTCCAGCTTAAAGGACTGGCCTGGTCAGTGGGGTCAATAGAGGCAATCAGTGGGAATTCATTTCCTCATAAATGTTTATCCAGAATCCTCCGTGGACTGAGCACTAAGGATACAGAAGGAAATAGATAACCAGTCCCTGTCCCCCTGAGCCAGCACATCTAGTAAGAGGATATGTCGTTCACGGGAATTTACAATATCATAGGCACCAGGCTAAATGCTCTCCATAAAGGATTTCATTTAATCCCCATAAAAAGAATTTTAAACCGTAGGTACCATTATTGCCTCCATTTAACCAACAGGGAAACTGAGGCTTAGCGAGGTTAAGAAACATGGATGCTACCAGTTCCAGAAGGCATATTCTGACCCACTTTGCCATTGAGTCTCCTTGGGCAGGAAGATTCCCCCAAAAAACCCAGACAAGTTTCCAGTGCAGCACGTACACACAGCAAGAATAAGCCGGCCCCTGAGGAGCTTCTTGTCTCGTGCCCAGAGCTCCTAAGTGACTTCAGTTGAAGGAAACACTAACCCTGGAACAATGCTATTCTGGCATCTGAAAAAGGCCTTACTGGAGGACAGTGGGCACAAGGGCAAGGCCAGCTGCTGGCCAGAGACACAGCTAGGCAGCAAGGCAGGCCCAGGCCCACGTAGGTGGTTGTTGTTTTATTAATACACAGGGATAACTAAGTTATCAATCAAGTTCAAAATATGTTACTTGATCTTTTCTGTGTTAATAAATAAATAAGTGGTAGAATGAGCCAGAATCAATTCCAAGAAGAATACCCAACCGTTGATGTGGTTTTTCTCACAGATGATGGAGAAGAGAGGTGATTCCAGAGAACTCTCACTTTGCAAATCAGACATTTCATAATATGTGAATTTTCAGCAGTGAAGATATAGACTTTTGTCTATATCCAAAAAAATAAACAAACGAAGCCGCTAAGGCGGCCAGGAGTCTACATTGCAGTATTGGTTCAATTAAAAGGCGTCTTCACTGCAAACACCGTTTGTTCAGAGGCAGCCCACTGGCCCAGACCTTGCCTTCCTCACTCTCTGCGCCCAACCTTTGCCTTCATATACATTCAGAGAAGAGAGCCATATTAGCAATTGCTCTGTGGTAATGAAGTCCAAGTTCACCTGTAATTGATCTTGTCTTATACCTCTTTCCCAATTCATGTAAAGTCTGAACCATTAATCATTCCAGTAAAGCCCAGAAATACTGCGTATACTGATCGTCTGAATTTTATCACCTGCTGCTCAGGAAACAATGAGCTCAAAAAACTTGATAGCATTTTCATTACAATTTAAGAATATCACTCACAACTTTTTTTGTGGTCCTGTCACAAAACAGTATGTAAATACATATTATTCAAACCGATACACTAATGAAAAGGATGGATTTGAGTTTGCCAATATTCTTCTTGGATTGATTTTTACCTTTTTTGTCAAAGAAATGCAAAAACTGAACTGAAACTTTGCAAAGAGACAAGTTTTCTTCATTAACAATAGAGGCAGAAGCCTAGCTATTAAACTGGGCCCCGTAAGAATACTCTTTCTAAAGTCAGTAAGAAATCCCAATTCTTAGTGATTTCCAGTTTAATTGTATAGTTTGGAACAAAATAAAAACAGGTTTCAGGGGAGGCTGGGTGGCTCAGTCGGTTAAGTATGCAACTCTTGATTTTGGCTCAAGTCATAATCTCATGGTTCATGAGATCAAGCCCCACATCGGGATCTTTGCTGACAGAACAGATCCTGCTTGGGATTCTCTCTCCCTCTCTCTCTGCCCCTCCTCTGCTTGTTCTCTTTCTCTCTCTCAAAATAAATAAATAAACATTAAAAAAAACAGGTTTCAATACTAATTTCATCTTTTAGTGAATACAAGTATTCAAAAGGCACAAAACTATGGGTTGAGTCACATTGGACTCTTCGTGTCTTCCTACCCACCGGGTTTATGCATCTCTGCCCTCTGTCCTCAAACTCTTCACCCCATCAGTCCTGCTTAGCATCAACCCCCAGGTGGACTATCACTCTGGGAGGTATTATAGGACCTTCGGCTCCCCTTTGATAGAATCAATCTGCAAATCTTCCCTAATCCAACAGCTTCACATGGTTTGTGTACTCTGAACTTCCATTGTTGACAGGTCCTTGCAGCCAGGGTCTGTTACTACTGCCTTGGCTCCTGTGGCCAGCCTGGTGCCCAACCTGGACTCTATGCTAGTCAGCACCAACAAACAAATATGAGGATGGTGATCCGGACTCAATGTCCAGCCTTGCCACAGTACCGACTCTTTCATGCTCAACAGTCATCAACTTCTCTGGAGCACTGTTTCCTCATCTATGACATGTAGAAAA
Source organism: Panthera uncia (assembly GCF_023721935.1). Taxonomy (NCBI): domain Eukaryota; kingdom Metazoa; phylum Chordata; class Mammalia; order Carnivora; family Felidae; genus Panthera; species Panthera uncia. The sequence continues at coordinate 74,202,914 of NC_064818.1, read as the reverse complement.
ATAAAGAATCACTACATTACATGATTTAGAATTGCAGAAACATCCAAGGCTGTAATACATAGGAAAGCAATTTGTAAGGGATAAACTAATAAATACGTTATGGGACTACTCAGTGCTCAACTGAGAGAAAGTTTGAGTTCGATCTGAAGGGAAGAAAAAGCATGGGTTTCCAATTTTAATTCTAAATCCTTTCCAATTTATTCAAGCCTAAGTAAAGAATCCACTTACATTTATTAACATATCTCTGCCATATGTGAATTTTGAATCTGTAAGATCCTGACTGCCTTAGTCTGCAAATTTCTCCCAGTTGGTCTCTCAGTGTATGTATGTATGTATATATGTATGTATGTATACATATATATGTATATATAGATACATATATACACACACACACATATAAATATATATATGGAAAGACATATATACGTGTATACACATACATATATATATATGGAGAGAGAGACATATATACATGTATACATATACATATATATACATATATATGTGATATTTTATTGGAAAGCTAAGAATAAAAATAAAGATAGAAATTATGTTTTCTTCGGCAAGAAGATTCTCTTGTGAAATTGATGTAATCTGTTCTTTTTCTTATTCAGAACTTGCCTTGGGAAATAGTATTGAATATCCCTACAGAATCTGGGGGGTTCTTAATGCTTTTTTAAGTACTCTATACGTACAATGTGGGGCTTAAACTCACAACCCGGAGATCAAGAACTGCACACTCTACCAGTCGAGCCAGCCAGATGCCCCCTAACCCTACAGAATTTTTTAAGAGATCTACTTTGAGTTAATTTTCTAGGACATTTCACCCCATTTTCCAGTTTTCTCCTCTCCTTACCAACTTTCACCCAAAAAGCAACAAACATGCATTTGTACATTTAATTATCCCAGAAGTTCAGACTAATCCAGGCACTTTCCAACACAAAGGCTGAAATTCCAATAGCAACGACAAGTAAGCAGATGGGCTGTTTATGGGGAAGCACAGGAGAAAATGATGCAGCCTACTTTATACACCTTCTCCAGGCAAAATAACTCCAGGCCCTTTACCACATTATTAAAGTTATAAATTAATCCAGCTTGAGGGCTTAGCAAAGAAATAACAACTATCGAGGGAGGGGGAGAGTCAGGGAGCGGATCAGATGAGGAGGAAGGTCCGCTGTCAGCAGAGGTGCTGATTTTGCACATGTGGCAGGATTCTCAACTACAGCCTCCTGCCACCTCCAACAGAACTCTCCTCCACGGATTTGTTCTAAAGTCTTCCTTCTGATGTCTGGTGATGGAGAGCAGCCGAAGCAGCATTCCGTAGGAGCACTGGAAGCCCCCTGGCTTGCATTAGGAAGGAGAGGTCTCTCTGTAGACCTCTGATTCCTATGCTGAACTCAGCCACGTTGCCATTTTGGACATGACACCACATTCTTTTGGTTACTGGTTATAACAACGCAGCTCCCCGGTGTGAGAATTGTAAACTCAATGGGAATAATAGTAAGTGTACCTGGCAGGGGCTGTCGGCAAATGAAAATGATGTGGCCGATGAGGGCTCAACAAAGTGATATGTATTCTGTTCTTTGCAAATGCCAGACACTTGAATATTTGCAGATTGAGCTACCTTGCTCTCCCTTTTTGAGTGAAATACATGAACCACCGGCTACAACTCTAAGTGATAGATAGTGCGGAATCTACTAATCTACGAATTATTCTTGGGATTAGCAGGCTGTCAATCTCTGACCTGCCACTTAACAATGGCTATTTACATACTCAGTGCTTGACAATTTCTAGAACCCTTAAGAAATCTTCACGCATATAGGGAAAAGATTATAGTCCACACAATTTATATTTTAGCTGTTAAAATTTATTCCAACATTTCTGGAAAATATTATTAAAAACTGACCATTCACAAAGGTAAGAAAAACCCCTCTGCATACGTTATAGCCAGGGTATTGGTATTTCCAGACCTAGCTCTGGGCCTTGAGCAAGTCACTTTTCCTACCCTTCTCCATACGTAAAAGCTGAAGTTTGGTTAGATCTAGGGTTTAAATAAACTTCACGGCAAATCAATCAAAACTCAGTATTATATTGGAAAGGGTTGTGAGGCCGCATCCAAGCCTCATGAGAAAAAGTGCAGAGATTGATTAGCAATGTTTGAAATGAACCAAAGAAAGTCCAATGGTGCAGGGGCACCCCCCGGGGGATGATTGATCGCTAAGACCTCTCCAGCGTCTAAAATCCACGCAGAATATGAGCTCTGGCATGTCCTTTCACGTCACCCGCTCCAGAAAGCCAATCTAAGCACAGTCTCTCATGAAGCAAGGAAGGAGGGAGTAATGCTCACCAGATTGTCTCCAGTCACAAGGAGTTCAGAGAGAGAAAATCCAGAGATGGGGCCAAGAGAGAGTGACAGAGACCCCTTGTAGAAGATCAGAACATGCCACCCCAAAATATGCTACTTTGGCCTAAGGATTTTTTTTTTTTTTGAGCTAAAGACCATTGAGAAACAGCAAATGTCAAAAAACCTCTCTGCTCTTCCTCATTCCAGGATTTTGCACTTGCCTGGCTATGCACCCAGCAAAACAATTTCTTGGTGAGCCATACACCGATCAGCGTATGAAAGGAAAGCTTCCTCCTGCATTTTGCCACCCTTGTGAAATAGCCACAGCAGTATAAATTATGGAAATTCCAGAGTAGGGCCCTCAAACTTTACCAGGGGAGCTTGATAAAAATACAGATTCCTGGGTCCCATCCCCAGAGACTCTGATTCAGTTTATCTGGGTAAATCTCAGGCATCTGCATTTTAAACCAGTTCTTCAGGTTCCTGGAAAGCAGGTTGTAGAGGGCACCACACCTGGGGGAAACCCCTCACTGGGTAATCCATCCTACTTCTGTAGAAAGTACTGCAATAGGCCCCCATCGTCCCTGAAATGAGCCAAGAGTTCTTTCTGATTTGTATCTGGTGATATCCATCAAACATGTTAACGTCAACCACAAATTAACGACTTTTAAGCAATTTGTGTAGGTGGCTGCCCACATCATCGATCTTAATTCACAAACACTGATGACTGTCTACACAAGAGTAATAATGTATCCAACCTCACACATAAATCTTTCAAATGGAAGTTAAGTGGGTAGATGTAAGACTCTGGTGGGCATTACTCAATGTCCCAAGAGGTAGCATTAGGTTAACAGAACTGAAGCTGAAAAATCAATCAGACTATCAGGAGAGCGCCTGTCTTGCCCTGTTCAGAGCCACACCCAACTTCAAAGCCAGTGCAGGGACTTGGAGTAGAAACCCTTCTCCTCTGGAAGGTGGGTGTGCCATGAACCTGGAGACCCTCTGGAGGGCTGTTGTCACTTGAAAAGGAGAGTGGAACTGGAAGAAAGCCAATCTCCACAACTCAGGCAAAGTGCTCACAGTCTGCCTCAAATGGTGGAAGTGACTTTGAAAGATAGAATCCAGACATTACAGAGGTCATGGGTTGTCTATCCAACACCCCTTCTTTGGGAGAACATCCTTTCTCTCCTGTTACATGATGACCTTGCGTGTTACACAGCCTCACTTGCTCGATAGTGATAGGGGTGGCTCAGATCTGCTTTCCCTGCCCACCGTGATTGGTCACAGAGATGGTCATGTGGCCCAAGCAGAACCAATCAGAGTCCTCCCATGATATTTTACATGCTTAAGACTGAGAAATAGAAAACTATGTAAGCTCAGAAATGTCACTGTGCAGTTTAGCTGCCAGGATGGCAAGAGCCATTCTGAGAACAAGCAACACAGGGGAAGGAGGGCTGGGAGATTCAAAAGTCCGAAGACCATTGTTTGAAAGCCCAGATCTATCCCTGAATTCCACATTACATAAGCCAATGCATCATTTTGTATATGTTTTTAATTGTTGTAAAAAACACATAATATAAAATTTACCATCTTGAATATTTTTAAGCGTACAGTTCACTGGTATTAAGTGCATTCACACTGTTTTGCAACCATTACGATCACCATCTCTAGAACTGGAACTATACACATAAAACGACTCCCCATCTCCTCCATGCAGACCCTGCAGCCACCATTCTACCTTCTATGATTTTGACTACTCTAGGTACCTCATGTAAGTGGAATAACAAAGTATTTGTCTTTTGTAACTGGCTTATTTCACTTAGCGTAATGTGCTCAAGGCTCATCCATGTTGCAGTGTGTGTTGGCATTTCCTTTCTTTCCTTTCGAGGTTGGACCATATTCATATGATATGAATAGATTCATATCATTTTCTATTATTTGTATGTACCTCGTTTTGCTTTTCTATTCTTCCATCAACGGACATTGGTGTTCCTTCACCTTTCGGCTCTTGTGAAAAATGCTGCTATGAACATGGACATACAAATATCTTTTTAAGCCCCTGCTTTTAGGTATATACTCAGAAGTAGAATTGCTGGATCATATGGTATTTCTATTTTTAATTTTTTGAGGAATCACCATACTGTTTTCTTCAGGCTGTAACATTTTACATTTCTACCAACAATATTTGTTATTTCCTCCTTTTGACAGTCATCCTAATGAGTGTGCAGTGGTATCTCATTATGGTTTTGATTTTAATTTCCCTAGTGATTAATGATATGAACATCTAGTCATCATGTGCTTATTGACAATTTGTATATCTATTCAAGTTCTTGGCCCATTTTTTTGAGTTCTTTGATTTTTTATTGTTTTTGAGTCCTAGGAGTTGCTTGTACATCATAGATATTAGCCCCTTATAAGATAAATGACTTGCATATATTTTCTCCCACTCCATACGTTATCTTTCACTCAATTATGTCCTTTGATGCAGAGAAGTTTTTAATTTTGATGTAGTCCTATTTGTTCTTTTTTCTTTTGTTGCCTTTGCTGTGGTATGATATCCAAGAACTCATTACCAAATCCAATGTCGTGAAGTTCTTCCCCTGTTTTCTTCTAAAAGTATTATAGTTTGAACTCTTACCCTTAGGTCTTTGATCCATTTGATTAATTTTTGCATTTGGTGTAAGACAAGGGCCCCATTTTATTCTTTTGCATGTGGATATCTAGTTTTCTCAACACCATTTGTTGAAAAGACTTCCTTTCCCTTACTGAATGGTCTTGGCAACTTTGTTGAAAATCATTTGATCATATAAATGGGGTTGATTTCTGGACTTTCTATTTTATTGCATTGGTTTGTATGTATATCTCGGTGTCAGTGCCACACCATTTTGATTACTGTAACTTTGTAGTAAATCGGCTTTGTAAAAAAATTTTTTTAATTAGGATGTGTGAGACCTCCAACTTTGTTCTTTTTCAATACTGTTTTGACTATTTAAGGTCCCTTGAGATCATATGAATTTTAGAATAGATTTTTCTATTTCTGCAAGGAAAAAAAATCCCACTACCATCAGGATTTCAATAGGAATTACACTGAATGTGTAGATCACCTGGGTTAATACTGACCTCTGAGCAATATTAAGTCTTTGAATCCATGAACATGGGATGTCTTTCCACTCATCTGTGTCTTCTTTGATTTCTTTCAGCAAAGTTTTATCTTTTTCAGTTGTACCTCCTTCACCTCCTTGGTTAAGTTTATTCCTAAGTATCTTACTCTTTTTGATGGTATCATAAATGGAATTGCTTTCTCCATTTCCTTCTAGGGCTGTTCATTGGTAGTATATAGAAATGCAACTGATTTTAAAATGTGTTGATGTTGTATCTTGCAGCATTGCTGAATTTATTCGTTGTGACAGGTATGTGTGCATGTAGTCTTTAGGGTTTTCTACACATAAACTTATGTTGTCTGCAAACAGACAATTTTACTTCTTCCTGTCCAATCTGGATGGCTTTTATTTCTTTTTTTGATGAATATTTCTGGCTAGGACTTCTAGTACTATGTTGAACAGAAGTGGCAAATGCAGGAATCCTTGTCTTACTCCTGATCTTACAAGAAAAGCCTTCAGTCTTTCACAATTGAGTGTCATGTCCACTGTGAACTTTTCATACATGGCCTTTACTATGTTTAGCTAATTTACTTCTATTCCTAGTTAATGCATTCATTTTTAACATGAGTAAGTTTTAGTTAGGTCCCTGTTACTTGCAATCAAAAGATTCTTCACTAAAACAAGCATATTGTAATGTCTACAAATACTTGGTCCTGGCAAAAGTGAGCACCTGTATGAGAGTGTAGCTCAAACACATCACAGAGTTATGGAGCCAGCCCCACCCAACACACGATAGAGTCGTTTCTGGGGTTGCAGAAACTGACTTCTTTGTAGTCTAGTGTGTTTTGGTTTCTTTACAGGTGGACAAGCACCCTACATGGACCACAGAATTTGCACAACTGTGTGCTAATACACCTTATACCCTCAAAGGAGGTAGAAATGGGTCAAGAAACTTGATCACAAAAGGCAGAGCATGTGAGTCCCAGAAAGGGGGAGGAAATCCAACCAGTACCCAACAACTAGAGGTTTGGGGCACTACTGTTTATAAATGAAAAGCCATGTGTGGTGTGACCACGTGTGACTCTCACCCTCAAAGTGCCAGAGGCAGAGAGGAGTCCATGCTGCTTCTGAAGCCCCAGAAGCACATCCTACTTCACTGATCCCAAACACACAGAGCACTTGAGGGCCACATGGTTTTTAGATAACTAGTTTGGTTTATGGCCAACGAGAGGGTTAAGCTGAGGCGTAATTAAACTTGCCCCATTTGTCAGCACTTGGAGTTTGTGGGCACCATGCTGGCTGCTGATGACAATGACAGAGAAGATCAGAGACCAGCTGGCTCAAGGCTTTGGTGAACACAGCTGGCCACACACCGAATGGTACTCAATTAACAACCTCGGGTTCCTAGGTACTGAGCTTTTCAAGGCTCATTTGTCCCACTACCTCTAGAGGTACAAGCTAAAACCTGGGATAAAAGAGTAGAGTGACATCTTTTACGCACAGAGTACTAGTCGTGTCGGTCATCCCTCTTGCTCCCCCTCGACGATCCCCTTGACTTCTGGGCGACTTGTTCTGTCCAGTCTCACAGTGATGGCACTGCCTCCCAGCAGCCCTCCCTCCTCTATGAATGAGTCGCCCCTCCAGGGTTTCTTGTACCCTCACTTGGCACCACTCTATTTTCCTGCACAATACTCAGTTGTGCCATGATGTCTCTGCCAGTTGGTCTGCAGCTCCCAGGCAGCAGGGACCTCCTTTTACTTTTTGTTATGTTTATTTATTTATTTTTGAGAGAGTGTGGGTGGGAGAGGAGCAGAGAGAGGGAGACAGAGAATCTGAAGCAGGCTCTGCGCTGTAAGCTCTGCACAGAGCCCAACACAGGGCTCAAACCTACGAACCATGAGATCATGCCCTGAGCCAAAATCTGATGCTTAACTGACTGAGCCACCCAGGTGTCCTGGGGACCTCCTTTTAGTTACCTTTCTATCTATTCCATTCTATTCCCCAAAACCCTGCATAATGTTCACACATAGTAGGTACATGACACATGCATAATTACATCGATATAAATGGAATCTATTAAACAGATGAGAGAATCACACACAAACTGCAGGATTGGGGCTTTTAGAGGCTGAGAAGGCTCAAACCAGGCAGCTGCAAACAGGTGGAGGAGGGAACTTGTCCAGAGAAGAGACCTCGCAGCCTGAGCACAAAGGGAGTGAAATAAAGCATGCTCTCAACCACAAAGGCGCTGGGTTTCCAGCAGAACTCAACGCCCGCCGGCGAAAGCCACTTGGAGGTGGCGAGAGTGGGTTTTCCACTCAGTTTCACCCACACGCATCTCCAAGGAGAGCACGGGAGGCTGACTTCTAGATAATTACATGAACTCTGATCATTCAACTGGCTCTGCAAAATTGGATTCCAAGAGGGAAAAAGTTTAAAGGGAAACCTTACGTGTTAATATCCCAGGAAAATCACCCTAAACCAATATATTTCAGCTCAGCCTTAGAGCACTTTACTGACTCACAAGTAGAAAGGATTCTGAGGGGTACCTGGGTGGCTCAGTCGGTTGAGCATCCAACTTTAGCTCGGGTCATGATCTCGCAGTTGGCTAGTTCAAGCCCACATCGGGCTCTGTGCTAACAGCTCAGAGCCTGGAGCCTGCTTTGGATTCTGTGTGTGTGTGTGTGTGTGTGTGTGTGTGTGCGTGTGTGTGTGTGTGTGTGTGTGTCTACCCTCCCCCACTCATGCTCTGTCTCTGTCTCAAAAATAAATAAACATTAAAAAAAATTTTTTTTTTAAAAAGAAAGTATTCTTGGGGCGCCTGGGTGGCTCAGTCGGTTAAGCGTCCGACTTCGGCTCAGGTCACGATCTCACGCTCCGTGAGTTCGAGCCCCGCGTCGGGCTCTGGGCTGATGGCTCAGAGCCTGGAGCCTGCTTCCGATTCTGTGTCTCCCTCTCTCTCTGCCCCTCCCCCGTTCATGCTCTGTCTCTCTCTGTCTCAAAAATAAATAAACATTAAAAAAAAAAATAAAAAAAAAAAAAAAAAAAAAAAGAAAGTATTCTGAAACTCTGCTGGGCATCAGATCACCTCTGGAACTTGGGCAAATGCCTGGATTCTGAGGCCCCTGTGCCGGCCAGCCTGGGAATCTGTATATTTTCTCTCTCCACCACTTCCTCCATCCCCCTGCCCCGGAATCTGCATTTTAACAAACACCCAGTGATTCCAATGCCTGTGGCCAGTGAAATTGGCTTCCGGAAGCACAGCTGCTGGAAGGGGGGGGGGGGGGGCGGGGAACACTCTCAGGAACCCCCACCTGGGGCACAGCCCTGCTGCTCAGGCTGGTCCCTGCTGTGTTCTGCACTTTGAACCAAGCCAAGATGTGGGCGGGGCGGTGACATTTCCCTTTGAAAATAGGAGCATTTGATCCCTGCAGAGATGTGTACATGAGACTGTCCTCTTTCAGAGGTGGGCAGGGTGAAGCCTCCCGCCTCCCTGAGAGTAAACCTTGCAGAGTGGGCCCAGCGAGCCACATGCACAGGCTTCACCTGCCTTGCCCTCAATTCCTTAAACCTAGGGATGAGCAAATGAGAGACAAATCACATGGGAGGCAAACATAGAACGGATTTTTCTTTCTTTTTTTTAATTAACACATTTTATATTTCAGGAGAATTAATTTTAAACATAACTGTCTCCACCTGGCAAATTTTCAGACCTGCTCAAGAAAGTAACTTACTATGGGAATTCTGCAGGCACACAATAAAAGCACAGTGGGGGCGCCTGGGTGGCTCAGTCGGTTAAGCATCCGACTTCGGCTCAGGTCATGATCTCACGGTCCGTGAGCTCGGGCCCCACGTCGGCCTCTGTGCTGACAGCTCGGAGCCTGGAGCCCGCTTCAGATTCTGTGTCTCCCCCTCTCTCTGCCCCTCCCCTGCTGCTCATGCTCTGTCTCTCTCTGTCTCAAAAATAAATAAAAAAATTTTTAAAAAATTAAAAAATAAGTAAATAAAAATAAAAGCACAGTGGGAGAAGACAGGGGGCAGGTAGCTTTAGGGCAGGAGCAGAGCCGCCTGGTGATGACCCTGGTTTCCTAAGGTGGATATGGTTAGACTTTGACTTCCAATTTCTAATCTCATCCCACCGCCATGGCAAGCCCTGAGCATTGGGTAAATATCGAAGAGGTGACTCAGCAACACAGAGAACACTCGTAATCCCAAAACGAAACATACATATACCCCCTCAGCTGAATGTTAAGAGATTTTCTAAACTATGCGGTGAGAAGTTGCTGTTGCCAAGTTGAAAAATAGTTGGAAAACCTTAAGAAGACGAGCTGTTTGGGTTTGAGATTGTTTTGCAGACCATGGAGACCAGGGAAGCTTTAATCATACTGAATGAAAATTAATGGGGCGCCTGAGTGGCTCAGTTGGTTAAGCGGCCGACTTCGGCTCAGGTCATGATCTCGCGGTCCGTGGGTTCGAGCCCCACGTCAGGCTCTGTGCTGACAGCTCAGAGCCTGGAGCCTGCTTCGGATTCTGTGTCTCCCTCTCTCTGACCCTCCCCTGTTCATGCTCTGTCTCTCTCTGTCTCAAAAATAAATAAACGTTAGAAAATCAAGATTGCAGGGGCCATTTTTAGAGTGGTTTAGTACTTGGGCTTTGAATGCAGACAGATCTGAGTTTAAATCCACTTTTTCTTAAAATCCACTTTTTAGCTGTGTGGCCAGAGGCAAGGCACATAATCTTTCTGAAGCTCAGTGTCTTTATCTGTAAATGGGTTATAATAAATCTCAGCTATGAAGATTAAATGCAGTAACAGAGCCCCGGTGAGGAAAAGTTCGTTGATTTCTCTTTACTGATTTTTTTAATGGTCTTTGAGGATTGGTGTAATGCAAGGACTTCTTGCCACCAAGTCAAGCCCCAAAGGCTACTTACTTGCTCCCACTGTCCCTGAGGCAACAGAAGGGGGACTTAAACTCAAGCACCCAGATGTCTCAGCTGGACCTGTCATTCAGGATTGAGAGAAACAGAACAGGTGGGAGCAGCAGAGAGTTTAGGGACAACAGCTCTAGGGACAATAGCTCATGTCCTGGACCCCAGGGCCAGTAGGCATCAGGGGACGCTACCAAGGCTCAAATTGTGGGTGACCATTGGTTCTGGCTGCCCAGCTCTCCCTGTTCCAGGGCATACTCCAAGTAGGTTTCCTGATCCTTTGCCTATAAGTTCCTTTTCTAACAAAATTAACCAGGGTTGCAATGTTTATAGCAGCACTATCAACAATAGCCAAATTATGTAAAGAGCCCAAATGTTCATCAACTGATGAATGGATAAAGAAGATGTGATACACACACACACACACGCACGCACACGCATGCACACACGCACCCAATGAAATACTACTCAGTGATGAAAAAGAATAAAATCTTGCCATTCCCAAAAACACGGCTGGAACTGGAGGGTATTAAGCTAAGTGAAATAAGCCAGTCAGAAAAAGATATATACCATATGTTTTCACCCATATGTGGAATTTGAGAAACTTAACAGAAGCCCATAGGGGAAGGGAAGGAAAAATAAGTTACAAACAGAGAGGGGAGGCAAAACATAAGAGATTCTTAAATACAGAGCACTGAGGGTTGATGGGGGAGGGGAGGTGGGAAGGTGGGAGTGGGGAAAATGGGAGATGGGCACTGAGGAGAGCACTTATTGGGATGAGCACTGGGTATTGTATGTAAGTAATGAATCATAGGAATTTACTCCTGAAGCCAAGACTATACTGTATACACTGTATGTTAGCTAATGTGACAAGAAAGAAGAGAAAAGAAAAGAAAAGAAAGAAGGAAGGAAGAGAAAGAAAGAAAGAAAGAAAGAAAGAAAGAAAGAAAGAAAGAAAGAAAAGAAAGGGAAGGGAAAGGAAGGAAAGGAAGGGAAGGGGAGGGGAGGGGAGGGGAGGGGAGGAAGGAAGGAAGGAAGGAAGGAAGGAAGGAAGGAAGGAAAATTAACCAGGATTGGAAGAGCTGGAGATTAAGTGAATCACCAGTGCTCCATGATTGTACCAACCACACCTACATAATGCAATCTCCATAGAAACCCTACCTGAAGGGATTTGGAGAGCGTCTGGTTGGTTTATGCATCCATGAGCTGAAAGGGTGCCACACCCCAAACTCCATGGGGACAAAATCTCCTGCACTTGGGACCCATCTGGACCTCACCCTCTGTACCTCTTCATTTGGCTTTTCATCGGCATCGTTTGTAATAGTCTCTGTAATAAACTGGTAACAGCAAATAAAAGTATTTCCCTGGGTTCTGTGAGCTGTTCTAGCAATTTATAGAACCTGAGCGGGGGAGGTGGTCATAGGAATGCCCAGTTTGTAGCCAAGTCAGACAGAAGTGTGTGTCACCTGGGGTCCCAGAATTTGCAGTCGGCATCTGAAGTAAGGGGTAATCTGGTGGGACTATGGTGACTGCAGTGCTCTGGGCAGTTAATGCCAGAATTGAATTAAATTTTAGGACACCCGGTTGGTGTCTCCATAGAATCTGGAGAACCGCTTGATGTGGAAAATCCACACATCTGCTGTCAGAAGTTCTGTGAGTGGAGAAACGGTTTTCATTTAATGCCTCATAGCAAAGAATTCAAAACCCCTAGCAGGAGGCAGAAGTCCTGGCTTTCTATTTTCATTTGACCAGACCATATTTCTCTTAAGCACTGTGCACAGGAAGTTGGAGTTGCCTAAATGATATTACCATAAAAATGCCTGCCCTATATTTCTATATCAGAAAGTAAACCTCAAGGGGAAAAAAAAAAAATCCCAACTTTGGATCTCTGAAGAGAAAGTACAATATGGAATTTCATTGTGTTATCTCCGTCACTTTCCCTCCTAATAAAACCCTTCTTCAGAATTCCATCCATATTTTAATATTGCGGTTTAAATGAATTTAAAATGATTTAAATATGAATCCACTGAGGTCTTTGAAAATTCAGATTCAAATCAGGAAATGTGCAAGGAAGATTAAACCTATCTGGTAAATAGAAGGCCACTTGAGATTGTGTCAACTGGTGTTTTCCAAAGAAACAGAACCAGTAGGACAGAAACAAATAGAATTTACAGAAAAATTTATTTTAAGGAATCGGCTCATGTGCCTGTGGGACCTGGAAAGTCTGAAATTCATACGGCCAGCAGGTTGGAAACTCTGGAAGGAATTGATGCTCAACTTTTGAGGCAAAATTTCTTCTCTGGGAAACCTCAATTTTTGCTCTTGAGACCTTCAACTGATTGGGTGCGGCCCACCCACACCATCAAGGGTAATCCTTTGCTTAACATCAACTAATTGTAGACATTAGCGACGTCTACAAAATTCCTTCATAGCAACACTTAGACTAGCATTTGGTTAAATAACTGGGTGCTATAGCCTAACCGAGCTGACCCATAAAATTAACCATTATCACTTGGCAGAACTCAGCATTTCAAACCTTTCCCCCATGCCATAGTGCAGCCAAGTGAATTATTTGGCAAGCTACGTGCATCATAAAAATTAATTTGATTAATCACACCCTCCATTTCATTCATTTTGCCAACATACTTGTCACTTTATAACACACATATATATGAGTATATATACTTACAGATATGCACACATATATAAAATCTGACACAACATAACTTTCCAACGTGCCGGTGCCATAAGCCTTTTTTTTTTGCTCATTTCCTCCCCAAATTGGCTATATTTTAAGTGAACATTTTAAATTACTTTTTCTATGGATGATGCTTTTGGGTTCATCACATTTCCCTTTTTTGTTGTTGTTTAAAATGATGATATTTAACTTGCCTTTTCATTTCAAACCATTATGTAGTTATTGTTTAGAGCCCAGAAAACCAATCTGCTCTCTGCCTGTCCCTCAGACACCGGTGATTTTGCCATATTGAGATGCACAAAGAGAAAAGCTACACACCATTTCACATCTGAGCTCTGACTATCGTGCAGGACATTTGATGGCCATTAACCTCTTGCTTAATTACTTTGGCAAATGTGGTTCAAAAACAACAACGACAACAACAACAAAAACTAGACAGGAAAATCCATGCCTGCTTCTCCACAATAAACACGGGCCAGACTGCAATTGTATGGTACTAGTGAGATTCAAAGCACTGTGAGTCTTAATAATAATTTCTGGTAACGGAGGAGGGCTTGTTTTTAAGGGGGAAAAAAAATCATTAAGACTCCTTTTGCCTAACCAATCCTCATCTGTTTGTTTTCTCCAGACTTTATGATGATCATTCTGTTGGGTATTCCTTAGCAAACCATAACCCAGAGTGATTTAATTAGCTTTAATAATAATGCTCACTGGTGCTTCATCCTTCTGGAAATTCATTGCAACATGAGTGCATAAATTGGCAAACGCCTGCCGTTGGGGATGCCTGGTTGTAACTCTCACCTCTGGACTCTCATAAAAATCAAAGAAATAATCACAGCCTCTTCCATCTTGACTTTCCGATTGATTATTCTTCCTCACCCTCCCGCCTGCTGATGATAATGCTCTGTCTGGATCCAGCCAATATTCAACACGCTGACACTGTCTCAGAAACAAATGAACTTCCCTGGTTTTTCCAAACCATATTTCTTTCCTTTGAATTGGTATCTGCATAGGTCCTTTTCACCAACATAAAACGTTTGTTAGTGCAGACACAATGTAAATCTGTGTTTACCTGTGATTTGCCTTGAAGGAAACCATACAGTTTGCGTGCCTCAGCTTTCCAGAATGAACTTGGAATGCTTTTGGCTTGGTCAGGGAATATTCCAGATAATTGAAGGTTTGTGGGTTTGTTTGTTTGTTTCAATAATTTGAAGTTTCTCTAATTGCTTCCACTTGATCTGGAAAATACATAACTAAAGCCTTTGTAAAAAGGCAATATTTAGAAAGACTTACCAATCTATGCAGTATTTATCCATGGTTTTAATGAATTAAATAACTGGAAGGTGAATTTAAAAACAGAACCTTTATAGGGGCACCTGGGTGTCTCAGTCGGTTAAGTGTCTGACTCAGGCTCAGGTCATGATCTTGCAGTTGGTGAGTTTGAGCCCCGCATCGGGCTCTGTGCTGACAGCTCAGAGCCTGAAGCCTGCTTCAAATCCTGTGTCTCCCTCTCTCTCTGCCCCTTCCCCACTCACGCTCTCTCTCTTTCTCAAAAATAAACATTAAAAAGATAAAAAATAAAAACAGAACCTTTATAAGTATATAGCATCGTCACCAGGACAAACAGATTCCCTTATATTTTAAAATTGGTTACAGTTATCACTATGTTTAGTCCCTCCCATCCCAGAGATGCATAACTGAATCAGTAGAAGCAAAATTTCAGAAGCTGAGTTTTAGGAGAGACTCAAAAGATAACAAAATTTCTAAATATTTTTTTCACAAAACGTTAACCCTCTCTCAAGTGGGCCAAAGCATACATTTAAAATTTTTTCGTTTGATTTCAGCAGCTAATGAGCTAGCCGCATTCCTGGAAACCTTTGAAATACATTACAAAGTCCTTGATTTGTAGGTATGTGTGAAGACCATCTGAGCAGTGATTTACATTTTCTAGAATGATGTCCTCTTTAGTACTTGGGGACAAGGCACAAAGATCCCGTTTACAAATAATAAGCTGCTGGTGGTCAACAGTTGATTTCATAGACATGACTCCGTGCCAACATTAGGGGTCACAACAGTTTTGCCCAGAGTTGACCAGTGAGAAGCAAAACTGGTAAAGGGGAGGCTCACAGAAGATTGAGTGACTGGAACTGACTTTTCTTTAGGGTGAAACACAGGGTTCTCAAATATCAGGTGGCCCATCTCCTCTTCAGAAAAAAACCAAAAATATCAAAGGTAAAGCAGAGCAAACATCATAAGAAATTGGGGAAGGAGGGAGGGGGGCGGGAAGAAGGGAAGAGAAGGGAGAAACCATCTTCTGTATGCTCACTGGAGGAAATCCAATTTACTCTTTGCAATTTTGAAAATAAAATCCAGGATAACATCAAGTAGGGGGAAAACATTTTTTAATAAAAGGAAATAAAGAAAGAAGAGCCAGCGCCCGCCTCAGGACAAGCAGCAGCTTCTCTAAGTCCCAGGCTTCGAGCATCCCAGCATCAAGCTGGAGCCTTGCTTTTCATCTCCAGGGATGAAGAAAAGAGAAGAGAAAACAAAAAGATGAAGATTATAAAGACACAAGCAAATGAGAGGGCTACCCCCACGAGAATCAAATCAAATGAAAGGAAATCTTAAAGTTTCCAGAACACCAACTATAAGTTTCTATTTCAGATAGGCTAAGATTACGATTCAAGGCATTTCTAGACAGCTCATCGGATGTATTTGAATGAAGCATCAAAAGTTAGTAAAACTGGCCATTTGGTAATGCATGGCTGAATTAAGTTACAAAAATTGAAATTCTTTAAAAAGTCAAACCAGTTTATCTGAGATTAGGGATCTATCCTTTCCACCACAAGACCCCCTCCCCACCGCCCCGCATTAAACCTGGCTTTAATCCCAATGCTTGGCTGTTCCGCTCCCTTTGGGCTCCAGTCACGAGTGGAAAGGACTTGCCCAGATTAAGACCCAGGTTGTACTTATTTATTATTTACCTACATACCGTGCACTGCCTAGTTTCAACTGTATATCAGAGATGTCTTCCAGAAACAGAAAATCAACACCAGCAAAGTCAGTCACCACAATAAACAATATAGACACTGTTACTGACCACTAACTGACGCAGGAGCTTTCCGTTGGTCAAAGTGACACGTCCCTCTTTAACTTTCTTCCTTGAAGAACAACTTTTCAGATGATAATTTGTCTTCCCATTGGGCCTTCACCAAGAGAGAGAACACTCTGGCCACACAATTCAATTGCACGATCCCCCTTTCATGATAACACTCTCCAGTGTGAATGAGTAAAGACTTCTGCTTTTATAAATCAGCCTTTGTATGCTTGGCCACTGGGAGCCATGCCAGAAGTTTCCACACATCAGATTTCTCACACACACAGCTGATGCCCACTTTCTCCATCACGGCAAAAAGCAGTAAATGTCATCCCAAGAGCCCACCAATTAGCCTTCATCCCTGGGTGATAAACCGCCCTGGTATCGTTCTTTGATCCAGGGCTGGAGCCTCCACTTTCCACTGTCACGGAAAACTCAATAACTCAATTATTGGATAAGCCAGGGAGCTTCGCTCCAGTTGTGCCAATAACAGAAAGTTCATCACACGACAGATCAGTGAGAGAATGGCCATGCCCAGAGGTAGGCCCATGTATTTGTCATCCCTTGACTCTGCGTATAGTGTTGAGCACTGGGTGTGTCCCAGGCAGTGTGTGTGTGTGTGTGTGTGTGTGTGTGTGTGTGTGTGTGTGATATTAATAAAGAAAATATAATCTACACCCTCACTGTGGCTTGTTCAACCTGACCCCTTGGCCTCTTCAGTGAAAAACACTTTCTAGTTCTTTAGTCGCCAAGCTGCCTCCAATTGCAAACAGGCGTGGGGAGGGGGTGAGCAACAGAAACAGACGTTGAACAACAATGCTGACGATGCTGTGTTTCCGGGAACTGGCAGAAGCTATACAACTTCCAGGCTCCCGCCCATCCCGGTCAGAAATGTTATCTCTAAAGCTCGATCACTCTTTTTTTTTTTTTAATATATGAAATTTATTGTCAAATTGGTTTCCATACAACACCCAGTTCTCATCCCAAAAAATGCCCTCTTCAATACCCATCACCTACCCACCCCTCCCTCCCACACCCCATCAACCCTCAGTTTGTTCTCAGTTTTTAAGAGTCTCTTATGCTTTGGCTCTCTCCCACTCGATCACTCTAATATATGACACCAGAGGCAAAGTTGGATCTGAACAGCCTGCTGTGAGTAATGATCTTCAACCAGACGTGTGTCTGCTTTTAGTCCTCTGCTAAAGTTTCCTTATGAAGCAGTGAAATGTCTGAGGACTTCCCCCTTTGCTTTTAGAATTAAGTTTTAAATGGTCAGAAAGGAAGTCTTTGTCAGCACTGTTTATACTCTTGACCGCTTTGGTGAAGAGAGAAATGGTATCCACAGGAGCACATTTCTCAAGCGAAACAGATCCAAAGGGAGAAGATAAAACTCAGGGATGAGAAGCTCCTTTTTGCCAGTTATCAGGACAGATTTGAAGCCTCTGCCCAAGCACAGCTTTTGCCAAGAGCAACAGTGCATCCCAGCTTGCCTCAGAGCTAATAGCCTAAGCCCCATATTTCCAGTCCCACCTGAGTAAGCGAAAGTAATGAATGGTGATTATCATGGAGATATTATGCTTATCGTCCGGTCTCTTATTGTCTACAGCGCACCTGCTCCAAGAAGAACAGGTATTTAAAAAAATCCTACATCTTGCTAGTAATCACAGGAATGCAAATTAACACTGAGATGTCATTTTTCACCTGTGAAAGAACAAATTTTTTTAAATGCTCTTACCCAGGGGTTGACTAAGGTGTAGGGAAGCTGTTTCGCAGGGGATGTAAATTGGTACAGCTTTTTGTAAGATGTTGCGTCAGTATGCATTATAAACTTCAAATTTTGTATATGTGTGAGCTTGGGAATTTTTTTTGGTCCAGCTGAAAAAGCAGAAAAAAAAAAACCATAATTCCTAATGACTTGACCAATAAGGAGACTTACTTTCTCACAAGGCAAGTGTGGTGGTAGAAAGCCTCAGGGCTGGTCATTGAGAAACCCCATGAGGTCATCATAGGCCCGGATCCTCACTGTCCTCCTGCTCTGCCCCCATCAGCTCGTTGGCTCACTCCGGTCATGGTCAGACACAGGATGGCTCCAGCAGCACGTTTTCACACGCTAATAACCCAAAGCAGAAAACAAACAAAACCCTGCCTCTTCTTCGATGTCTTTACAATGTAGGAAGTCGAGGGACACCTGGGTGGCTCAGTTGGTTGAGCATCCGACTTCGGCTCAGGTCATGATCTTGCGGTTTGTGAGTTCAAGCTCAGAGCTGGAGCCTGCTTCAGATTCTGTGTCTCCTTCTCTCTCTGCTCCTCCCCAGCTCATACTCTGTCTCTTGTCTCTGTCTGTCTCTCAAAAATAAGTGTTAAAGAAATTAAAATGTAGGAAGTTTCTCCAGAAGCCTCCAGAAGCTCCTAGAAGACTGCCCCCCTCTACTCTCTTGTTGGCCTAATTCAGGAGTCATTGGACCACCAGCAGCAGCACCTCAGAAATGGAATCTCTCAGCCCATCCTGGACCTACTGAGTCAGAAATTCAGGGTGAGGATGATTCTGTTTCTCCAGACTGAGATCCACTGACCTAAGCCAACCAAGTGACAAGGGGAGGTAGGATTACCACTCCCGATCCATCTCTCGGTCTGGGCATCGAGCCACCTTCCCTGAGCACAAGGGTCTCACCTTGCTGACCTCTACGCACCTTCCCACTTGCGTGATGATCCCTAACTCACATCCAGTATCATTAGTATGTTTTCCAGCTGAGGGGCCAGAAAACCTAACTGAAGAGGTTGTTAACATTGAGGAGAGTTTATTGATTCATTCATAACAAGGGTAACGCATGGGGTTAATTCAGATGTTTACCTTTCTAAACTGTTTATATTCCTCTCCTCCTTTCTCTGTGGGAGGGAGATTCTGTGCCAGTAATAAAATACATCCATAAATTCTTTGATAGTCCTCCCTTCAAAAAGTGAAGCCTGATTCCCCTCCCCTGGAGTGTGGGCTGTAGTCAGTGACGCACCTTTAACAAACAGAATGGGGTAGAAATGATGATGTAAAACTTTCAATACTGTGTCACAAAAGATACCATGGCTTTCTCCTTGCTGTTTTTCTCTTGGGTCACTTGCTCTGGGGGAAGCGAGCTGCCACGTTGTGAATACCCCAGCACCCTAAGAAGAGGTCTCCACAGAACTGAGTTCTCCTGCCAGGAGGCTGACATTTTGACTACAGCCTGAAGATTCACGAGATACTTGGAAGTGAAACTATCCAGGCTAAGCTGCTCAGTAATTCCTGACCCACAGGAGCAATGAAGTAACGTTTTGGTGTTTTTAAGACCAAAAAAAAAAAAAACAAAATGTTGGGCTGACTTGTCATATACCCGATGCATAACTAGTAGAAACCCCCAGAATAACGGCTTGGGCTTCTGGAGCTACTTGTTTTCCTTTACAACCTTTTCTTCTTCCCAAGACATGGATGATTCCCCAACAGGGCTGGGCTGTTTTCTTTCTACACTTAGGGCCTGTTACTGATTCTGGTCCATTGTGAGGCAAACTTTCTCCTTATTTGTGCTGATGATTTCTCACTGAGACGACCTGGCATCTCCCTCCCTCTGCATCTGATTCCCATGGCCTTGCCTTGCTCTTTGCCACTTTCCTATTTGCGTTCTAACAGGGATCTACTGGAAAGAAACTGCATCTCGTCCTGTAGCACTGACTCTAAGAGTAGAAATTTCCTGGGACTCCTGGGTGGCTCAGTCGGTTGAGCGTCCAACTTCGGCTCAGGTCATGATCTCGCATTTTGTGAGTTCGAGCCCCATGTTGGGCTCTATGCTGACAGCTCAGAGCCTGGAGTCTGCTTCCGATTCTGTGTCTCCTTCTCTCTCTCTCTCTCTCTCTCTCTCTCTCTGCCCCTCTGCCACTCGCATCTCTGTTTCTCTCTCTCAAAAATAAATGTTAAAATAAAAATGCAGCTTCCTCAACCCCTTCCATGGTCCATTATCCAATTCTGAGGCACCCTAGTCTTTGAGAACTGCAACTCTTTTTTAATTGAGGTATGGTTTACCTACAATAAAATGTGCAGATGCTACGTGTTCTAGTCAGTAATTATTCACAGTTGTGTACACCTGTGAAACCACCTCCTAAACAAGAACTCGCACATTTCTATCGCCCCAGAAAAATCCTCTCTTGCTCCTTTCCAAGCAATCCCACCCCCCCCAAAAGCCAAGACTACTGCATTTCTATGATCACAGAGAATTTTTCCCAGAACTATTGCTTTTAGAAACATTAAGGCTAAAAAAAATTTCTTATCTGTCATTTGAGAGCTCTAAATAAGCCATTTTTGCCTGATGAGAGGAAGAGATTTCAATAGTCCATTTGAGGAGACTGTCCCATTTTCCTAGGAGAGCCAGCCAAAGGGACCTTTTGGCAATGCAAATACAGAGCCTTCTGAATTGGCGATGTGGCCGGAAACGTGATTGGAGGGGGAGGGAGGGTGCTGCACTGGGAGAGCGTTCCAGGTTTCTGTGCTGGAGACAGAGCTGCGGCTCTTAGGCACTGTAGGGAAAACGTGTCAAGGACGGTGGAGGGGTTGCCCTGGCATGTGCCCCGACCCCGAGCCTTTTGGAAAGGGTCCAGCCCAGGGTTAGGGGTTGAGGGCCCCAAGTAGATGGGATTATTTTCATGAGACAGACAGGGTGACAGTCTGCACTCAGACAAGCATCCTCAGCAAAGGTGGCTATTAAGAATGGCACTCTGTAGGTGCCTGGGTGGCTCATTCAGTTGAGTGTCCAACTTCGGCTCAGGTCATGATCTCACGGTTCGCGGGTTTGAGCCCCACATCAGGCTCTATAGTGACAGCTCAGAGCCCGGAGCCTGCTTCGGATTCTGTCTCTCTCTCTCTTTCTTCTTCTCCCCTACTTGCATTCTGTCTCTCTCAAATATAAACATTAAAAAAAGTTTTCTTTCAATTCTTAAAAGAATGGCACTTTCTCCATCAAGCTTCCTAACTAACCTACTACTGGCATTCACAGAAGATTTTGATATATGTATATGTATATATATATATATATATATATATATATATATATCTGGCTCAACCATGGAATGAATTGTCTTATTAGTTCTCATAGCTGTGCAGTTAATTTGCCAGGATTTTCTAAATACATATCTTCAGAAAATAAGAATACTTTTATTTTTTTCCTAATTGTTATAATGGGTTTTTTTTTTCTGCTTTATCACTTTTACTATTATTACATTGTTTTAATATTCTTTAGAATGAAGATATTGGTGTTGAATGTTTGACTAGGCTGAAAATTATAGATTTGGGAATAGAGTAAACAGCAGAGGCCACATCAGTAGTTTGGGTGTGATGGGTGGTAACAGAGAAACAGAGAGTAGGGGCCTGAACAAATGTTGGACTGTGGTAAGAGAAGGCAAAGCCAATGTAGACCACAGCTCCTAATGCTGGCGGTTTCATTGGCATCACAACCATGAAAAGAGCTCTGCTTGGACACAATCTTGATAAAAGAGAAGGAAATTAAATACACATCTTAGTTTATGACAGACTTGTGACTAAGGAGCCAAGACAAATTAGCAAATAGCTTTAGTTTCTACTTTACGGTGTGACCCTTCATCTACCAACAAGAACAACATATTTTAAGAATTAAAATTTGGGGCATCTGGGTGGCTCAGTTGGTCAAGCGTCCAGCTCTTGATTTTGGCTCAGGTCATGATCTCACAATTTGTGGGTTCAAGCCCCACGTCAGGCTCTGTGCTGACAGCTCAGAACCTGGAGCGTGCTTCGGATTCTATGTCTCTGCCCCTCCCCTGCTCACGCGCTCTCTCTCTCTTTCTCAAAAATAAACATTAAAAATATAAATAAATAGGAGGAGGAACCAAGATGGCAGAACAGCACGGAAGCTTTTTGTGTGTCTCGCGTCCATGAAGTACAGCCAGACCAACACTAAACCATCCGACACACCTAGAAAACCGATTGGAAGATGAACACAACAATCTGCACAACCTGAACCACAGAATTCAGCAGGTACACGACACGAAGAGCTGAACTTGGGGAGCAAGATGCCGCGAAAGGTAGGTAACCCCTTTTGCCGGCAAGAGAGGACAGAGACTGGGGAGGGGGGGAGCATTTGGGAAAAGCACCCATCCCCAAAAGCAGCTGGAGAGAAAGTGGAAAATTGGAAACAGCCGCAGGGACTAAACTAAAAAGGGAGAAAGGAGAAGAGGGTTTAAATTCAATTAAGACTGTAAACAAGGAGAGTGAGTCTGCAACTCCGCAGCTCCCTACCTGGCGGTGCTCTGGTGGGAAGGGCGAATCCCCAGGAGCAGAGTGGAGTCTGGGAAGTTCTCAAGCCACACGGGGAAAAGCGGTTCCACTGCTGGAAGGACATTTGGTGGAGACAGTTGAAGCCACCTGGTTCCAGCAGACCCCAGAAAATGGCCACATTTGCTGGGGCTGAAACAAGATCCTTAAGGCTGAAGCCCGGTGCCAGATGTGTGTGGTGATTTTCCATAACCCCTGAAAAGCTGCTGCTACACCATCTCATGAACTTTTCTGGGGCGGGCGGCACCTGGCCACAGTCTTGGGGCACCGGCCGCAGAAGGGTCCGGCAAGCATTCCTGGGTGCAGCCAAATTCAGCCGTTGCTCATTCGGCCATTGCTGGGTGAGACCCTCCCGCAGGGGGCGGAGCGGGTCCAAGCCGCAGTCCTGCGGAAGTAAGGGGCTGGGGAAAACAGCTGCCTCTGAGACAAAGCTCTGGAGAGAGCTACTGCCTGGGGCCTGGTCACGGAGAGTGTAAAAGCGGGGAGTGAACGAGAGCTGAAGACAGAGGACCGGTGCACGATTGCTGATCCGGGAGAAGCGACTGGGTGGCTGGGTGACGCCATTTTTCACCACGCCCACGCATGCGCATGCGCACCGAGGAGCACCGCAACAATCCACCCCAGTAGGCTAGCAGCGCCATCTAGGGGAGAGCGGAGCTGTTACACTGAGCCCCGCCCAACTGGGCCAGCTTTGTTTCTCAAGAATACAAACCTCACAAACCTTAATTTATGGACTATAAAGAGCTACATGGACTGACCTCTAGGGAAAATGAAGCAATATCAGTCCTACTTCAATCTGTTAGCAGGTTCATCCATTCAATTATTTTTTCTCTCTCTTTTTCCTTTTTCTCTTTTACAAATCTTTTCTTTTTCTTGAATACAGAAAGAGAAAAAACTCATTTTTATTTTCAATTTTTATTAAAAATGTCTTTAATTTTTATTATATTTTTTACTTTTGTGTAAATTTTTTCAAATTCTACTTTACTTCCATCATTTTATTTTAGTCTACTTCAGTGTACTCACCTTTTCAAATTTTCAAACAATTTCCCTTTTTTCCTTTTTCTCTTTTTCATTTCTTTTCCTTTTCTTAAATGCAGAAAGAGAAAAACATCATTTTTACTTTCAATTTATCTTAAAAACATTTTTATTTAATTTTTATTACTATATTTTTTGCTTTTATGTAATTTTTTTCAAATTCTCTTACTCCCATCATTTTATTTCAGTCTACTACAGTGTATTCACTTTTTCAGATTTTCAAATGATTTCTTTTTTTTGTCTTTTATTCTTTCTTTTTTTAATCTTTTTTCTCTTTTTCATTTCGTTTCTTTTTTCTTAAATACAGAAAATGAAAAAATTCATATTTTTTCTTTTTAATTTTTATCAAAAATATTTTTCTCTAACTTTTTCTAGTGTATTCTCTGCTTTTGTGTATTTTAGTCTACTTTAGTGTGTTCATTTTTGCAAATTCTCAATTTCCTTTTTTTCTCTCCCCCCCTTTTTTTTGTTCCTCTAATCTGTCAAACCACTTTCTACACCCAGATCAAAACACACCTAGGATCTAGCATCATCTTTTCGATTTGTGTGTGTGTTTAATTTTTAATTTTAATTTTTTAATTTTAATTTAATTTCAATTTTTCTCCCTCATTAATTCCTTTTCTCCCTTCAAAAATGACAAAACGAAGGAATTCACCCCAAAAGAAAGAGCACGAAGAAACGACAGCCAGGGATTTAACCAACACAGACACAAGCAAGATGTCTGAACCAGAATTTAGAATCACGATAATAAGAATACTAGCTGGAGTCCAAAATAGATTAGAATCCCTTTCTGCAGAGATAAAAGAAGTAAAAAATAGCCAGAAGGAAATTAAAAATGCTATAACTGAGCTGCAATCATGGATGGATGCAGTGGTGGCAAGGATGGACGAGGCAGAACAGAGAATCAGTGATACAGAGGACAAACTTATAGAGAATAAAGAAGCAGAAAAAAAGATGGTGATTAAGGCAAAAGAGCATGATTTAAGAATTAGAGAAATCAGTGACTCATTAAAAAGGAACAACATCAGAATCATAGGGGTCCCAGAGGAGGAAGAGAGAGAAATAGGGGTAGAAGCGTTATGTGAACAAATCATAGCGGAAAACTTTCCTAACCTGGGGAAAGACACAGACATCAAAATCCAGGAAGCACAGAGGACCCCCATTAGATTTAACAAAAACCGACCTTCAACAAGGCATATCATAGTCAAATTCACAAAATACTCAGGCAAGGAGAGAATCATGAAAGCAGCAAGGGAAAAAAAGTCCCTAACCTACAAGGGAAGACAGATCAGGTTTATAGCAGATCTATCCACAGAAACTTGGCAGGCCAGAAAGAAGTGGCAGGATATATTCAATGTGTTGAATCAGAAAAATATGCATCCAAGAATTCTTTATCCAGCAAGGCTGTCATTCAGAATAGGAGAGATAAAAAGTTACCCAAACAAACAAAAATTAAAGGAGTTTCTGACCACTAAGCCAGCCCTGCAAGAAATCTTAAGGGGGACTCTCTGAGGCAAGAAAAGATGAAAAAAAAAAAAAGAAATATATATATATATATATATCAAAAGCAACAAAAGATTAAAAAGGACCAGAGAACACCACCAGAAACTCCAACTCTACAAGCATCATAATGGCAATAAATTCTTATCTTTCAGTACTCACTCTAAACATCAACGGACTCAATGCTCCAATCAAAAGACATAGGGTAACAGAATGGATAAGAAAACAAGACCCATCTATATGCTGTTTACAAGAGACCCACTTTAGACCTAAAGACACATACAGATTGAAAATAAGGGGATGGAGAACCATCTATCATGCTAATGGTCAACAAAAGAAAGCTGGAGCAGCCATTCTTACATCAGACAATCTGGACTTTAAAATAAAGACTGTATCAAGAGATGCAGAAGGGCATTATATTATAATCAAGGGGTCTTGATTAAGACCCCATAAATGTAAACATTTATGCACCAAATGGGAAAGCACCCAAATATTAATCACAAACATAAAGAAACTCATCGATAGTAATACCATAATAGTAGGAGACTTCAACACCCCACTCACAGCAATGGACAGATCATCTAATCAAAAAATCAATAAGGAAACAATGGCTTTGAATGACACATTGGACCAGATGGACTTAATAGATATATTCAGAACATTTCATCCTAAAGCAGCAGAATATACATTCTTCTCCAGTGCACATGGAACATTCTCCAGAATAGACCATATACTGGGACACAAATCAGCCCTAAGTAAGTACAAAAAGATCGAGATCATACTGTGCATATTTTCAGACCACAATGCTATGAAACTCGAAATCAACCACAAGAAAAAATTTGGAAAGGTAACAAATACTTGGAGACTGAAGAACATCCTACTAAAGAATGAATGGGCTAACCAAGCAGTTAAAGAAGAAATTAAAAAGTATATGGAAGTCAATGAAAATGATAGCACCACAACCGAAAACCTCTGGGATGAAACAAAGGAGGTCATAAGAGGAAAGTATATAGCAATCCAGGCCTTCCTAAAGAAGGAAGAAAGATCTCAAATAGACAACTTAACCTTAAGCCTTAAGGAGCTGGAAAAAAAATAGCAAATAAAACCCCAAACCAGCAGAACACAGGAAATAGGAAATAATAAAGATCAGAGTAGAAATTAAGGCTATCAAAACAAACAAAACAAAACAAAACAAAACAAACAAACAAAAAAAAAACAGTAGAACAGATCAATGAAACCAGAAGCTGGTTCTTTGAAAGAATTAACAAAATTGATAAACCACTAGCCAGTTTGATCAAGAAGAAAAAGGAAAGGACCCAAATAAGTAAAATCAAGAATTAAGGAGAAGAAATCACAACCAACACAACAGAAATAAAAACAATAATAAGAGAATATTATGAGCAATTATATGCCAATAAAATGGGCAATCTGGAAGAAATGGACAAATTCCTAGAAACCTATACACTACCAAAACTGAAACAGGAAGAAATAGAAAATTTGAACAGACTCATAACCAGTAAGGAAATCGAATTAGTAATCAAAAATCTGCCAAAAAACAAGAGACCAGGGCCAGATAGCTTTCCAGGAGAATTCTACCAAACATTTAAGGAAGAGTTAACACCTATTGTCTTGAAATAATAAAGAAATTCAAAAAATAGAAATGGAAGCAAAACTTCCAAACTCTTTCTATGAAACCAGCATTACCCTGATTCCAAAACCAGAGACCCCACTAAAAAGGAGAACAATAGACCAATTTCCCTGATGAACATGGATGCAAAAATCCTCAACAAGATATTAGCCAACCGGATCCAACAATACATTAAAAAAATTATTCACCACAACCAAGTGGGATTTATACCTGGGATGCAGGGCTGGTTCAATATCCGTGATATTGAACCAATCAATTAACGTGATTCATCACACCAATAAAAGAAAGGACAAGAACCATATGATCCTCTCAATAGATGCAGACAAAGTATTTGACAAAATACAGCATCCTTTCTTCATAAAACCCTCAAGAAAGTAGGGATAGAAGGATCATACCTTGATATCATAAAAGCCACATATGAACGACCCAACGCTAATATCATCCTCAATGGGGAAAAACTGAGAGATTTCCCCCTAAGGTCAGGAACAAGACAGGGATGTCCACTCTCACCACTATTATTCAACATAGTATTGGAAGTCTTAACCTCTGCAATCAGACAACACAAAAAAATAAAAGGCATCCAAATCAACCAGGAGGAGGTCAAACTTTCACTCTTCGTAGATGACATGATACTCTTTATGGAAAACTCTAAAGATTCCACCAAAAAACTGCTAGAACTGATTCACAAATTCAACAAAGTTGCAGGATATAAAGTCAACGCACAGAAATCGGTTGCATTCCTATACACCAACAATGAAGTGACAGATAGAGAAATCAAGGAATTGATCCCATTTACAGTTGCAGCAAAAACCATAAAATACCTAGGAATAAATCTAACCAAAGAGGTGAAAAATCTATACACTGAAAACTATAGAAAGCTTATGAAAGAAATTGAAGAAGACACAAAGAAATGGAAAAAGATTCCATGCTCCTGGATAGGAAGAACAAATATTGTTAAAATGTCGATATTACCCAAAGCAAAATAGATATTCAATGCAAACCCTATCAAAGTAACACCAGCATTCTTCACAGAGCTAAAACAAATAACCCTAAAATTTGTATGGAACCAGAAAAGACCCCAAATAGCCAAAGAAATCTTGAAAAAGAAAACCAAAGCAGGAGGCATCACAATCCCAGACTTCAAGCTATACTACAAAGCTGTAATCATCAAGACAGTATGGTACTGGCACAAAAACAGACACTCAGATCAATGGAACAGAATAGAGAACCCAGAAATGGACCCACAAACGTATGGACAACTAATCTTTGACAAAGCAGGAAAGAATATCCAATGGAATAAAGACAGTCTCTTCAGCAAGTGGTGCTGGGAAAACTGGACAGCGACATGCAGAAGAATGAACCTGGACCACTTTCTTACACCATACACAAAATAAACTCAAAGTGGATGAAAGACCTCAATGTAATACAGGAAGCCATCAAAATCCTCGAGGAGAAAGCAGGCAAAACCTCTTTGATCTTGCCCGCAGCAATTTCTTACTCAACACGTCTCCAGAGGCAAGGGAAACAAGAGCAAAAATGAACTACTGGGACCTCATCAAAATAAAAAGCTTCTTCACAGTGAAGGAAACAATCAGCAAAACTAAAGGGCAACTGACAGAATGGGAGAAGATATTTGCAAATGACATATCAGATAAAGAGTTAGTATCCAAAATCTACAAAGAACTTATCAAACTCAACACCCAAAAAAACAAATAATCCAGTGAAGAAATGGGCGAAAGACATGAATAGACACTCCTCCAAAGAAGACATCCAGATGGCCAACCAACACATGAAGAAATGCTCAACATCACTCATCATCAGGGAACTACAAATCAAAACCACAATGAGATACCACCTTACACCTGTCAGGATGGCTAACATCAACAACTCAGGCAACAACAGATGTTGGCGAGGATGCGGAGAAAGAGGATCTCTTTTGCATTGTTGGTGGGAATGCAAGCTGGTGCAACCACTCTGGAAAACAGTATGGAGGTTTCTCAAAAAACTAAAAATAGAACTACCCTATGACCCAGCAATTGCACTACTAGGCATTTATCCAAGGGATACAGGTGTGCTGTTTTGAAGGGACACATGCACCCCCATGTCTATAGCAGCACTATCAACAATAGCCAAAGTATGGAAAGAGCCCATCGATGGATGAATGGATAAAGAAGATGTGGTGTATATATAATATATATATATATATATATATATATTATATATACACACACAATGGAGTATTACTCAGCAATCAAAAAGAATGAAATCTTGCCATTTGCAACTATGTGGATGGAACTAGAGGGTATTATGCTAAGTGAAATTAGTCAGAGAAAGACAAAAATCATATGACTTCACTCATATGAGGACTTTAAGAGATAAGACAGATGAACATAAGGGAAGGGAAACAAAAATAATATAAAAATAGGGAGGGGGACAAAACTGAAGAGACTCATAAATATGGAGAACAAACTGAGGGTTGCTAGAGGGGTTGTGGGAGGGGGGATGGGCTAAAAGAGTAAGGGGCATTAAGGAATCTACTCCTGAAATCATTGCTTCACTATATACTAACTAATTTGGATGTAAATTTTAAAAAATAAAAAATAAAGTTAAAAAAATAAAAACAAACAAATAAACAAATAAATAAATAATAGAACTTTCCTGAGTGACCTTATTTACATCTAAAGGCATCCCTAACAATATTTTACCAGTGTGGGTTATCTTTTCCCCACAGACAGGAATGTTCTGGGTAGCTCATTTGACTTTTTACTTTCTTCCTTTAATACTACTGTATCTTTGAGATCAGTCTGTTTTTCACATGTGTATACAAGGGTATTGAGGTTGAGCGTAAAATGAGCCCCTGGTAGTCCTCCTGCAGTCACATTGCCAGTGCCACAGAAACCCAGGGTGGCCCCCCAGATTCAACCAAACTCTCTCCCTCTAGAAGTAACTGTATCCCAAAGTTTTGCTCATTATTTCCTTATTCTTTGTTAGTTTTGCCATACATGTCATATACTCCTAAATGATATATTGCCTGATTTTTCATGCTTTTCAACTTCACATAAATGGAATTACATGCATTTTCACACATCTTTTAAAAATTCAGTATTATGTGCACAGTTCATTCCTGCAGATGCTTATAACTATTGTGTATTAATTTACATAACCATGCATCATTATTTATCCAGTCTTCATCCTCAGACATTTGGATGGTTTCCAGTGTTTTACTGGAACAAAGCTGGTATGAATGTTCCTGAGCATCTGTGCAGGAGCACCTCGATGCCACAAAGCGGAATTGCTAGGTTAGGGGTACACACATCTTCAACTTTCACTCGATGCCACACCAACGTCCAAAGGGGCTGCAGCAACCTCCATTCCCACCAGCAGAGGGTAAGTGTTCCTGTGGCTCTAAGCTTTTCAAAGACTTGATATTGTCATAATCAAACTTGTGTCAATGTTGTAACTATAAAATATGGCTTTAGTTTGAATTTCCTTGATAACCAATGAACTCGACGGTCTTTTTATACATTTATCAATCACTGAGTGAAGTGACTATTCAAGTCTTTAGTCTTTTTTTCTCTGTTGGGCTTTTTGTTGGGCTTGATTAGTAAATAGATGATTATTTTTAACTGCTCTATGATACTCCATTTCATGAATTTGCCACACTTCCCAATTCCTCTTACTGTTGGCTATTAGCTTATTTCCAAACCTTTGTTATTACAGGCAATGCTGTGGTAAACATCCTTGTATGCAAGTCTTGATGTAGGCAAGAAATTTCCTCAACCCGGAATTGCTGAGTCTTTGAGTATGTGTATATTCAGTTTCCCTAAAAGCTGACAAATTGCCCCCCAAAATAGTGGCACCGATTTTCCATCCTCCCCAATTTCCCATCCTCCTCCAAGTTAATGAAGGTTCCCATGCATTCTTCCGCACATCTTTCCGCACTGGACATCAGCCACAAGGCATCTCTAGGTAGACACTGTCTCGTTTAGTCTGTGAATAATTTTGGAAGGTAGAAAGTGAAAACGAACCAACATGTTTCTAGTACTTTGCAATTTGGGAAGCATTCTCATCTGCACGACCTATCTCACTTTGTGGCCAAATAAATCTATTTCCCTTACAAACCATACTCAAAGCCAGTGAACTACATTCTGTAAATTCAATATCCTGCCTCATACTTCCATGTGAATACAGGGGTCTTACCAACCCAAAGCCCCCAAAATATTTCCCAAACCCCTGGGATAAAGAAGGAGCCACAGTATCACAATCACTCATGCATTTCTACCCACGAAAGCTTGCTCACGAATTGTTGATTTTTCTAGAGCTTTGTGACTGTGTTCCTTATGTTGGTAATATGTCATCCTAATGATTTTATTTTAACGGTAATGAATTATGACTTCGTTCCTGCAGCAAGGCATATGGTATCCCTTTTCAATCCCAAGTGAATCAGTGTTGTAATAATGAATACCAACTTCATCAATAACATTAGAAAATACAAAATGTTGTTCTCTCGTCCTTGGCATCTCTTTCTGTAATCTTTGCCCTCCATCACTTTGACTAATATTTTCTAGATTTAGCTTCCTTTTTGTTTAGCTTCCTTTTGTTTAGCTTCCTTTTTGTTCATGCATGTCGGCCTGAATTATAACTTCCAGATTCCGTTTTCACTAATAATTTTTGAGCGCTTATATTGGGCCGTTTCACACACTGGACCTATCGTTTATCATGGAGATAACCTGGACTCATAAGAGTCATTTGGCCCAAAGTCCAAAGGGTGGAGCCAGGATTTTAACCCCAGGTTTTGACCTCAAAATCTAGTGCTTTCTCACGCCCCAACTTGGTAGAGTTTTTGTTGTTTTTTCAATATCACACATTGAATTCTGGACATTTTACTTAATTTTCTTTAGAATCCTAAAGAAATTTGAATGGTATCACTTCATCCATGATGCTGGAGTCACTGTGGACTAAAAGGGCCAAGCCTACATTTCAGATAGCACCTTGTCTCTTCTGTCAAACTCAGCTTCTCTGAAAAACGTCAGGTTGAGGGTGGAAGGATCCCCACCTCCACCAGCCAGCCACCCTAACTGATATTTTCATTCCCTTTCCCTGTGAGAATCAATACCAACAAATCTGAGTCTCTGGATTTCTAGCTATACCTCTTTCTGTGTGTAGATTTATGCCTTTGACTATCTTAGGAATCTGTCTAGAATGGGTGAGAACACCCCGTATTTTCCAGCATCAAATTTAAATCTTCCGATAGGAATTTGGTTTTCAGAGCAGTACTTGACTCAGATTAAGCTAAGACTACAAAAACCTCAGACTTTATAAGGATATGATGAGTCATGTAAGATAAAGAGTCTGGAGACAGGACACTTAGATGTCATAAAATTGTCACTGAACAAGAATGCCCTCTTAAATTTTCTCTGCCAGCCTCCCGTGCCTTTCTGACTGCTGTTCCCACTGCCTGAAAGTAACCCAGCTGCTCCCGTCCTCACCAGCCACCTGGCCTGTAAAACACCCAGCTGAGAAGTGGTGTCCTCATGATTGAAACCTTTCAGACATCCCCACCTGTCCCTTGTGATAGTCACCCCCTGCTCCCACACAATGTTGCAGTGATGCAGTCATTCAAATCACCCATTCATCCGGCAAATACTCACTGAGGGCCTACCAAGTGCCGGGTACATTTGGCTGGAGCAGAGGGTAAGACACCATGTTCTGAAACACCCCGGGGGGTCAGGCTGCAGACATTCTCAGGATGTTAGGTTTTGGCAAAGAGGGAAAAGGGGATCTATGAGAGGATCCTGAGCACAGGTGGGCAGATCTGGAATATCTTCGATGCTAATGTGCCTTCCTACTAGATGGATTATCAAATATGAGAGAAAGAAGTAAAGGATGAGTTGGAGTCCACCCCTCCAGGACAGTCCTTATTGTACGGGCGCACAGGTATTTATGTATCCCCCCTCCTTACTGGATTGCAAGACACCCAGGACAGATGCTGTCTCGGGATTCTCAACCTCCAGCCTAGGGCAGGACACGTAGGCAAGAAA
The DNA here is from genome assembly GCF_023721935.1 of Panthera uncia. NCBI lineage: Eukaryota > Metazoa > Chordata > Mammalia > Carnivora > Felidae > Panthera > Panthera uncia. The sequence goes on along the minus strand of NC_064818.1, from coordinate 74,170,199 downwards.
CATGTGTTGAGGGCGCCTGGGTGGCTCAGTTGGTTAAACGACCAACTTTGGCTCAGGTCACGATCTCACAGTTCATCCGAGCCCCGCGTCGGGCTCTGTGCTGACAGCTCAGAGCCTGGAGCCTGCTTCCGATTCTGTGTCTCCCTCTCTCTCTCCGCTCCTTCCCTGCTCACATGCTGTCTCTCTCTCAAAAATAAATAAAGATAAAAAAATTTTTAATAAAAAAGAATTTCTTAAAAAATAAAAACAAAAAGAAACACGTGTTGAGTCTAATGGTCAGCATGAGTGTGTCTCAGCCAGGAGTTTTATTAATGAACAGGAAGGCTAAGACAAGCTTTTTGACATCACTTGGGAAAATAACAAGTCAGAGGCAAAGAGAGCATTGCCATCCAGCCCTCCAGCCTCTCCCCTCTGGATGGGTACTCACCAGACATCATGAACACTCTGTGCTTCCATGAGTGGATGCGAGAAGTGCTGTCTACGAATGACCTCTTTATTCAAGGATGTGGTGGCAGGTGGAATTAATTCTCTGCATCTGTTGAAATGTAAGGGGAGAAATCCGTCTTTTCAGAATGTTACAACGGCAATTATTTAGGGCCAAGGAATTTCCCCAACGCTTAGTTTCAGCCAAGCAGGCAGGCTGCTCAGGGCTTGTGAGAACTTGGAGTGAATATGGGTATGGCCACAAGGATGACAGAAAGTGCTGTTTTTCTGTCCTGCCACTCCCGAACCTGTCTGACAGGTAGGTCTACAGCCAGGACTGAATCTCCAAGGAGGGAAACAAGTAAGTATGCAGGGTACCAGCTAAGCAGGGAGAAAGCAAAGAAATTTTAAAATCCAGCAAGAAACCATTTAAATTTCAGCATGTATACAAGCTCCGTGTCATTTTGAAAACGCAGTTGTGTTATGGTTTCATGTCAGTCTTGTTCTGAATTCTGTATGCTGGGTGGCATTGTAAGCTTCCCAGTGTGTACGAGTCCCCATCAGAATCCGGGCCCCCTCCACACACCCGGAGGGCTTCTCAAAGCAACCTTTTGGATATAAGAACCAAAACCCCTTCATCTGATTCTAAAAGGCAAGCTCTTCTATGTGACAGATTCTGCAAAGTCATAAGGACCCAGCAGCGTCTGGGGCTTGTCGGCACTGGGCAGCAGGTGCGTGACCAGTTACAAGGCGACCACAGCGCCATTCTACCTCGTTTTCGGAAGCATCTCCATGAACCAGCTGCCATCACGGGTGCCTGAGCTGCACGGCAACCTCACATCCTTCCTCAAGATGTGCATCAGTCTGTCCACAGCGGGCTAGAACAACCCCCGGCCCTAAAGGGGGAAGGTATTCCTACCTCCAATGGAACTACCACCAAGTATCATCAAAATATTCCTGTGCTCCCTGACACCAGCTATGTTGCACTGTGTTTATTTATGTTTTTTGAGCTGGGGATGGAAAATATGTTGCATCGTGATATCTCCCACGTCCTTGATCACGATAGATGTTAGATTTGAGCACAGTGTTTTTCCCACTGATCCCAGACTAGGTCTCAACATTGTCTCAACACTGCCCTCCAGGCATCCACCACCAACCAGCCAACCAAATGGCAGTGGCACTTGACATGAAGGCTGGTTTTCATCCTCATCCTCAGCTTTTTGAAGGGCTGGACCATGTCTTCTGCCTCTTTGCATCCCAGAGAGCACCTAGCTCCTGTCGCAGATACAGAAAGCAATCTGGACTAATTTTCGATTCCAGAACTTTACTATACATTCAGCCAATTTTCCCATGCATGTGGGAATACAGACCCAAATCCGACACACTCTACAACCCCAGAATCTCAGAGTCCTTCAATAAATACTTACGAAACCACCTCTAATGAGAGCAATGTATCATAGCGATGACCCCAAAGAAATTCCGTATGGGTCATTCTGAAAGGCCAAAGACATGGCCCCAGAAATTAGGTTAGTTAAGGGCAAGGTGCTATTTTAAACAAATAGCAGTTAAAGCATCCTGACTCCTTAAGGACTTGCCTTCCAGAAGCAATACTGCCAGGCTCGTAGACACCCTGGCACTCTGTGATAAAAAGGCTTCAAGATGACATCCAACATTACCAAGTCATTCCTTTTGCATCTATTGTCCTCGTTACCACTGTTAAGAAAATGAACAGGAAAGGCTTCTGCGACTGGATAATGACTTCTTCTGAATCCTTTCCACCAGTTGTAAGGTGCTACCCAATCTGACAATCCGATTTGTTTTCATTTCTCCTTTAACCAACCCGAATAGGAGTTAGGTTGCAATTTTTGAGAGCACCTTATTAATAACAGGGTCCATCCGCACCTTTGAGTTGGCACCTGATATTCCCATCGTGGCAGGAGCTGCAGCTTTCATAATACCCGATTACACTGACTAATGAGGCCCATTAATCAGTCCTCATAGCTTTCGGGACGCCAGAGAAGGCTCTGTTGACCTTTGGAGCAGGCTGAACCATTATCATCATATTCTAGGTGTCAGATTTCCAATGAAGCTGGGTGTGGTTAGGATCTTCACTTATGCTAGCAACAAACTCGTGTTTTTAATGCCTCTCCTCCCATTTTTTGAGTAGAGCAGTGACTACTTGAGACAAATAGCCTGACGTAGTGCTTTGGATCCTTCTGAATGAGCTCAGTTGTCTCTGTTTCTTTAGCACGGATGCTCAGATCAAGTGAGTTAATGCACATGGGAGCTCTCTGCATGGCAAACAGCACGTAGTAAAGAGTGATCAGTAAGTACGTCACTCACCCGGCAGGCGCCACGATGCTCCAGCCACCATTCAGACAGACCCCAGATCACTACATTGGCTGCTCAGAGATGTCTGGAGCACCCAGTCTCTTCTCTGAGTGACACCTTCTGGGACTTCCATCAGCTACTTTTTGGCAAGTCTGTGGCTTGGTGAGATTATGGAAATGAATGCAAGGATTAAATAAATGTTTGCATTTCTGTGACCTGGGGCACGTTATTTCACCTCTCCAAGTATTGGTGTCCCATTGATAAAATGAGGACTCAGGGGGCTGGTGGAATTTATCTAGTGACCTCAGCAGGGTACCTTGAACAGAATAGGATGTCAACAAACAGTAGCTTTTATTATTCATTAAATGTTGTTCTTAATCAAACTTGAACACTTTTGAAAGGCAAATTAAATCTGCTTGATCCACTAACGGACAGTTTCTTGTCTGTTATAGGCAGCAAAGCCTCTTAGGAATGTTTCGTGGGATTTGGAGCTATTTTTATAAAAGAGAATCTGCCTGGAAGTTACTCATGCTGACCCCCTGGAAGCAGTAGAGACAAAATTGCTTGAAAACAGAAAAGAAAACTGTCTAAAAGCAGAAAGGTACAAAACAAGTGCTTTGATCAAAGCCGCCCAGGTAGTTAACAGCCACACCAGCCCTTCTGGCTTCCAGTCCAATGTTCTCTCCTCTACACCAGCCACTTCTCACTTTGAACTTGGGCAAACATCAGAGGTATCTCAAGAGAGGACAGTCTCGGGAGGCATCAACAGCTGCAAAATCAGGCGTTGTTTAGAACAGGTGTCACTTGCAGTACCAACAGCCCACCTTATAGAGGGCTCCCGGGTGCCAGCCCCCTCACCGCAAGCCTTATCTCAAATCTTCTTGACCATCCCCAGGGTTGGTGCTAGCATTCTCCTCATTTGACTTATGAGGAAACTGAGCCTCAGTTAAAGTCAAGTGGCTGTGATAGGCAAGTTTTCCCACCTTACACAAACTATTCCAATAACTAGGAAAGAGGGAAGGCCCTGAATTACTTCATCAGACCATGAAATCAAAGCTGGATAAGAAAATATAGTAACTATATTTAGACAACACTTTAACTATATTTTAACTATATAGACTATAGTAAATTATAGTCTAATCTTACTTATGAGCACAGAGGCAAAAAGGCTAAATACAATATAAGGAAATTGAATTTGGCTCTGTCGCATACAGAGAAAGAGAGAGCAGCTATAAAAACATTACAGCCAACTGGGATTTATCCTGTGAATGCAAGGATGGTTTGATGTTAGAATATAGATATAATCTACTACATTAACAGATTAAAGAAGAAAAAAAGGGTCATCTCAATTATAGTGGGCTGCACGGTGGTCTCCCAAAAGATATGTCCTTTCCCTAATCCCCAAGCCTGTGAATCTTATTTGATTTGGAAGAAGTCTTTGCATACATAATTAAGAAAGTCTTGAGATGAGGACTTCATCCTGGATTATCCGGGCCCTAAATTCAATGATGTGTTCTTATAAAAAACATAAAGAGAAGACAGGGCAGAGGAGACGGCAACAGGAAAATAGATTCCATCATTAGACTAATGCAACTACTAGCCAAGGAAGATCAAGGATTTCTGGCAAATACTGCAGATAGGAGAGAGGCGTGGAATGGATTCTCCTGTAAAGCCTCCAGAAGGAACCCACCCTGCAGACAATTTATTTTTTTTTTAATTTTATTATTTTTTTGACAATTTAATTTCAGACTTCTGGCCACCAAAACTGGAGGAGGAGAATGAATTTCTATTGCTTTGAGTCATCAAGTCTGTGGTAATGTGTCACAGCAGCCACAAGAAATGAATACATCAGTGAATATAGAAACATCATTCAATAATATTCAACACAAGTTCATAAAAAAATAACTCAAAAAACTGGGAGTGGGGTGCCTAGGTGGCTCAGTTGGTTAAGCATCCGACTTCGGCTCAGGTCATGATCTCATGGTCTATGAGTTTGAGCCCCACATTGGGCTCTGTGCTGACAGCTCAGAGCCTGGAGCCTGCTTCGGATTCTGTGTCTCCCTCTCTCTCTGACCCTGCTCATGCTCTGTCTCTCTCTGTCTCAAAAATAAATAAAAAACATTTAAAATTTTTTTTAAAAAACTTGGGAGTATAAGAGAAAGTCAATTTATAGATGGGGCAAAGATACTTGCAACACGTATCCACCATAGGATTAATATTCAAAATGTGGAAAGAATTGCAAGTCAATAAGGAAAAGACCAAAACTATAATGGGGAAAAGAAAGGGTACTAAAAATGAACAACTCACAGAAGAACAGACAACTCACTCAGTCTCACCTGTAATCAAGAAAATGCAAATTACAATACTAATGAGATTCTATTTCACACCCCTCAAACTGATTAAAAGTTTAGAATGAAAATATCAAGTTGGCAAGTGTGCAGAAAAATTAACTCAGCAGGCCTGACTGCCTAAATCTTACACGTTCTCGGGAGGGCCTGCTTGCGTGTCTAGCCTCTGGCTGGTCCCTGGGAACTGAGCTATTGGAATCTTTATGATATTAAGTGATAAGGCATTTTATATACTCTAACCATGCTACACCAGCTGTCTAGGTAATTTGTGCAGACCCTGTGATTTTTGGTGAACAGCCACTTCCCTTCTGCAGATCTGGAGTTTCAGTAACTAGAGCTAGTCACAAAGGCAACATGTGCCTCTACGATCAACCTCCATTAAAATCTCCAGACCCTTAGGCCTTCCCTGGACACACAATACGTCATACCTATTGCTACCATTAGGTGTCAAAGGAATTAGCACATCCTGTACAGTTCCACTGGGAGAGGACTTCTGGGTGCTCACACCTGCTGTCCCCAGACTTGGTCCCTTGTGCCCTTTTTCTGTGTGGATCCTGCTTTGTTTTCTTTCCCTGTAATAAACCATAGCCATGAGTAGAAACTATTTCTGAGTGCTGTGAGTCCTTCTAGGACGTCACTGAACCAAGGGCTGGTTTGGGGGACCACTGGACCAGTGACAATGTGGAGAAACGGGACTTACACAGCAGCCACTGTGCCGATCATTTTGGAGAGCAATGTGACGAGATCAGGGAAAGTTTGAGATGTATGTGTGCTAAGTCCTAACAATTCCATAGCTATGCTCCTAGCCTAGAAACCCTCTCCCTCGGTCATGTAGAAAAATGTCTGCTGCAGCATTTTTTTCTAAAAGTGAAAAACTAGAAACAATTTCAGAATCCATTGAAAGGAGAATGGAAAAATAAACTGTTATATATTTGTATAACAGAAAATGGCAAAGCATTTCAAATGAATATATAAGAGCTACATTGACATGGATAAGCCTCAAAAACAAAATATTATATAAAAGAAGGAAGTTGAAACATTATATGCACAGGAGGATACCATTTATTCAGACTTGAAAAACATGTAAGATTGTCTAAAGCATCGGGGTGCCTGGGTGGCGCAGTCGGTTAAGCGTCCGACTTCAGCCAGGTCACGATCTCGCGGTCCGTGAGTTCGAGCCCCGCGTCAGGCTCTGGGCTGATGGCTCGGAGCCTGGAGCCTGTTTCCGATTCTGTGTCTCCCTCTCTCTCTGACCCTCCCCCGTTCATGCTCTGTCTCTCTCTGTCCCAAAAATAAAAAAAAATAAAAAAGTTGAAAAAAAAAAAAAAAAGATTGTCTAAAGCATAAAAATGACACTCAGTGCCTTCGTGACAGAAGTTATTGACTAGAGAAGGAAAGAACTAGGGTGGGGGAGGGGAGGAGACGGGTTTTACAGAGATCCACAATATTTTATTTCTTACCAAAAAAAAAAAAAAAAAAAAGACCCATAGCAAATATGGCAAAATGTTAAGATTTGTTACAGCTAGATGGTGAGTTTGCCATATTATTCTTACATATTAGAAGCATCCCACGATAAAAAAAAATAATAATAGTAATAATAACGTAAAACCGAAGGATCAAATAATTTGCTTAAGATCACAAATTGCATTGAACTGAGATCTGAGTCCCAGCCCCCAAGCCTGGCTGCAAACTTCACTATATGCCCTTTCATTTCAGTGATCTGTTCATGAAAACCCAGGCACATTAAGCTAAACCCATCTATAGCAGCCTCATGCAGAGCCCTGAATTTAGTTTAAATAAAATGCTCATTTCACATTAAAACTTCAGTTACTATTTACAACATTTAATCATATTCTGAGTTTTCGCAAGCTCTTATAGGATGGTCCCACGCTAATGACAAAGATCTTTGAGATGGGCTTCAGGAGGCAATGAAAACCCTAGAGAAGGAAAGGCTACAAAATCTCTTGAGCCAAAGGGTATCTTTTTGACTTAAAATATTGACAAATATAAAATTAAAATCAATATGAAGTTCTTGAAGACATACAACTTGGTCAGCTGAATATAAATTGGGAGTTTTTAATTAAATAATTTATATATACTCATGGTCCATTTCATCCTTTAAGAAACCTAGTGTTTCACTTTGTCACTAAAACATCACAAGACTGAAACCAGTATATCTCGTATTTAAAGATGAAAAGCCAGAGAGGAAAGATAAAGATCAAACGTCTGAATTCTCAAAAAGTAATTCGCAGGAGATATAAGGCATTTATGGTGATGCTGTTTTATAATTTACTCTTAAAAGGTGGGGGTTGACCAGTTTTAATTACTATTTCTAATTTTTTTTTAATTAATACTTGCCAGAAATTTTAAGGAATTGTTTTATGGGTGGTGGGTGTTTTGTTTTGTTTTGTTTTTAGTGTTTTGTGTGTGTATGTATTTTGGGTTTTTGGGGGGTGGGGGCAGGTTTTGGTCAACATGTTAATTCAATTTCACAAAGTTTTCCTAAAGAAGTACTTAGAAGCATTTTTCTAGGTCCTGTAGAGGTAAAGAACCTTTTGGTCTACTACTAGTAAAAACCACTCTTACTATTGTTACTCTGGTGGATGCCTCTCCATATGCTAACAACTCTGCCAGAAGATTTGCACAAAGAAAATAAAACATGTGTGTGCAGAGACTAAAGATCATAAAGAATAGTTAAAGAACACGCTAAGAACACAGAGCAAACAAAAAAATGGAAACAAGCGTTCAGAGAAAGGAATTTTGAAGTTTGAGGTACTGAGAGTAGAGATGTTCTCAGTGATTATAAGGGTGCTAGAGAGAATGAGTTTTCTAGTGTTGCTGTAACAAATTTAGTGGCTTAAAAGAACACAAATGTATTTATTGTCTTACAGTTTTATAGATATAAGTCCAACGTAGTTCTTATAAAGCTAAAATCAAGGAATGCAGGGCTGCGTTCCTTCTGGAGACTTTCAGGGAGAATCTGTTCCCTTGCCTTTTCCAGTTTGTAGAGGCTGCCTGTGTCCTCGTGGTTTCTTTCCCCGTCTTCAAAGTCAACAATGCCCAGTGGAATCCTACTCACATCATTCTGACCTCCTTTTCTGTCTCCCCTTTCCATTTTGAAGGAGCTCTGTGATGACACTGGGTCCATTCACAGAATGCAGCATAATCTCTCTATCTTAAAATCAGTTGATTAGTTGGGGTGCCTGGGTGGCTCAGTCAGTTGAGCGTCTGACTCTTGGTTTGGGCTCTGGTCGTGATCTCGGGGTTCGTGAGTTCAAGCCCCACATCTGGCTCCACACTGCTGGTGTGGAGCCTGCTTGGGATCCATCCTGCTCGGGATCCTCTATTTCTCTCTTAATCTCTCTCTCTCTCTCTCTCTTTCTCTCTCTCTCTCTCTCTCTTTCTCTGCCTCTGCCTCTCTCTAGGATAAATAAATAAACTTAAAAAAAATGAGTTGATTAGCAACTTTGATTCCATCTGCTCCATAATTCCCCTTTGCTGTGTAATGTAAGATATTCACAGATTCCAGGGATTAGGACATAGCTATCTTGGGGCAGGAATTATTCTGTCTACCTCATCAAGGTTGCTAGAGAATTTCAACCCAAACTAATTTAAACAAACGTGTCTGTTTATTAGAAAGGCGCCGTGGTATCATAGCACTTTAAGGGGAGCCCAACCTCGAGAACAGACCCCTGCCAGCAATCCCTCTTTCCCAACTTCTCATTTATGCTTGGCTCTACATCAGCAGGTTGTGTCTTCCACTGAAGATTGGGTTCCTTTATCCTGGATGCACACTTCAGAATATGACTGCCAGCAGTTCATGGAACAGGACATGTTACATCCCAGCATCAAGAAAGGGAGCTTGCTCTCTCCATTTTTTTACTCTCTTCTAGTTCTGAGATATCAAAGAAGACCCTGCTTCGTCCATCTTGAGCCAAGGTCTTGGCTATAGGTTCAAAGAGGCTGCCCCATAGAACCACAGAAATGGTACAGGAGTAGGGGTGAGATAAACAGTTCCCTGCAAAAGATGAAGGAGTGGTAATGCGTAAACAAACCTCTAGATATCTATAACAGTGACCAAGTTGAGTAAGACATCTTCCTGGTACTCAAAGACCACACAGACCAGATGAAGGTACGGGAATACACAGATTTCAACCTAATGGGATGAGTGGGATTATCACGCTCTGCGCAAAATCCTTTAGGGATTTAGAGTGACCCCTTCCATCAGCAGAGCTCAGTGAGGCTGAAATGTAGGGTAGACTAGAGGAACGGCCCAAGGTGAAGCAGGACAGAAAGAGCAGAAGCCAATTCTGAAAGGTTTCAACAACAAACTAAGGTCTTCTTTTAAAATAGGTGACTGACCATAGATGGAACCTGTGTTCTAGAAAGATCACAGCCCCACCCCCTTGGTTAAGCAGGGGGTTGACAGTTGCTAGTTAGAACAAGACTCGGTCCAGAGGCACAAGTCAGGAAGCTGTTACTACCGTCTAGAGGGGAGTCCATAAGTGGGCTGAAGCATTGGGATGGAGATGGAAAGAATGGAGGCGCCTTCAGAATGGAATTTGAGAAGGCAGAGGAGAACAATGTGGATGGATAAGGGGACCCAGGGAGTGACTGTGGCTGGGATCCGGGAGCCTGCCTCCAGAGCAGGGACATCTTGCTGGTTGCAAAGAAATTGAATCTAAACTGATTTTTGGTGACTTTCAGTCTTCTCCAGGGATGTGCTAGTAAACGTCTACTAGCTCTAGTTGAGGGGAGGGCTTGATCTGTACAGTTTACCAGTTTCCATGGCGTAAGTACTCCTACTATGGCCAATTTCAAACTACAGGAAGCCACTAGATGCAGAGTTGGAAAACCAGCCAGTAGCAATTGGCTCAGCACACCCTGGCTTCCCATTCTTTATGATGCTCCTTTAAAATCACCAGGTCCTGGGGTGCCTGGGTGACTCAGTTGGTTAAGTGTCTGACTCCTGATTTCAGCTCAGGCCATGATCTCATGGTTTGTGGGATTGAGCCTCGCACTGGGCTCTGTGCTGACAGTGCAGAGCCTACTTGAGACTCAGTCTCTCTCTCTCTCTCTGTCTCTCTCTGTCTCTCTCTCTCTCAAAATAAATAAATAACATTTTTTAAAAACTTCTAAAATCACCAGGTCCCATTCAACAGAGAGGCAGATCTCCAGATCAAGTTTTTCTCCAGCAGGACTTGGAGGGGATCTATTGCTCATATACCTCTCCTGCTGAACCTTCTCCAGGCCTCTTCAGCAATTAAGCACCCAACCGCAACATAAAGAAAAAGAGAAAACACAGGTTTGCAAATACATGGTCAAAAATTGACGAGAGCAGCTGGCCAATGAGCGAAAAGAAAACACAGCAAATAAAATGGAAGGTGGCACAGTACAGTGGCCAGTAACTCAGAAGTCAGACCACCTGGGTTTCGATTTAGTTCCTCCACTTGCTAGCTCCGTGACTTTGGCCCAGGTAAATATAACTTCTCTGGGCCTGTAATTGTGATCTCCAAAATGGGGAAGTAACCAACAGTTACTTTCTTCCTAGAGTTATTGCACGGATAGGTAATAAGGTAAGATAGTGTCTGGTGAGTAGTAAGCATTGGTTAATGCACCTGAGGATCACAGAGCTTCATCTTACTTGTGTAAGTGATATCCTGCTAACGAAGTTACAACCAAAGGAAAAATAGCTTTCATTCTTTTGCTGATTTTGATAAGTATTGAATGGGACGTGGTCACCGTTATGTTGGATGCTGAGGCCCATGAAGTCTGAGAGTTTGGGAATGTGTCTCCCTCATCGCTATCTCCAGAGTGAAGCACAGGGCCTGGCCCATAGAAGGGGCTCAATACACATTTTTGCTAACTAGATAGAGCACTGAATGCTGCAGGGGCTATGAGAATGAATAAGATTTTCAGCTGACCTTGGGGGACTTCTACCAGCACATTTTTCTGAGATGTTAATGACATTTGTGTCTGCCTTAAGACAGAAGAAAATTACCAACGAGGCAATCAATAACAAAGGCTACCACAAACACATTTACCTCCAAAAAGCAAAGGCAACTTTCTCTCCAAAACCTTAAGTGGCAGCGAAAGTGTTATCTCAGCTTTCATAAAAAATTATCAAATGCCAGCCTTGTAAATATTTATGATCCTAAACAGTTCATATTTGAATATCAATTGTTTGAAGACTATTTGAGTGCTTTTTGACGGAAATCTTATATCGTACACATTCCCTGTACACAATGCTTAGAAAATGTGCCTTTATAAGAATTTCGAGGAGAAGGTCACAAAGGTAACTAAATGTGATTGTACAGGCCCATCCAGACCTTCAGTTATTCTGGGCAGTACGTTTATAAAGGTTAGAAGAAAACAAGTTTACAGATAAGGAGGCCACTGTGACTCTTATTCATGATTAAATATTATTTAGGTCATAGTGTTTCTGCTTCTCACATGAATTTCCAGACAGAACACAAGAAGGAAATGAGAGAAAGGGCAAAGAAGTCATTACACTACAATGCTCGTTAAAAGTTCCAGCCAGGTGGGGGCATAGTAGTGTGCTTTGGTTAAGTTCATGATTTTCTGCCAGTAACCACCTGTGATTTCAAATGAGTCTTCTGGGCCTCAGTTTCCTCACTTGTAAGAAAAAATACTCAAGGTCATGTAAATAGTAAGCATTGTTGATGAACTACTAATCATTCATCTAAACAATGCAACTACTTCTGAACGTCTGATATGCATTCCCTAAAACATAATGGTTCTATCAACTTGCTAATGGGCACCTAAGAATCACAAGAAAAATGGACATGTTTTACTCAACCACCCAAGAATAAGCCCAAAACTCTCTGAAACCATGAGTCTCAAGTGTTTCATTCCACCAATACCCCATCCAGAGCAAAAATGTCTGGGCATTACTTAAATTTCAGTTTTTATCCATTTTTCTCTATTCTGCCTGAAAAAATCAAAAGAAAGGAGAAAATGGAGAAGCCTTAAAAGCAATCCGTGAAGTCTGTTTGAGAATTGACCAGACTGGATAAATTTGTCAGAGCTCAGAAATCTGTAACCACTTACCAGGATTTCTTTGGTATGATTGGCCAATTGGAAGAACAACTTACTCGCTTACCATAATACCTAACTGATGTGAAATTGCCAGAGGATGAGGGGTTCTACGTAAAGAATTTCCCAGAAAACTGACAAAGATGAAAAGTTTATTTTTAAGCATGAAGAAGTGAATGCTTTCTAAAATATATAGCCTATTTTCCTGTCTGCTTATCTTGAGAATAATGAGCTTGATTAAACCTTTCTGGGAAATCAATTTCAGCATCATTGAACATCCATGACTGTACAAAACTGTGCTAGCTTATCACAAGTCACTATCCAGGCTGATACACCCAGGCACTAGTTTTCCCAGACTGCCTTGCAGCTACAGTCCAAACAGGTGACCCAAGCTTGGCCAATGGAACATTCTGGGGTGTGTTAGGAATAGGGGGGGGGGGGGAGGGTTATTGGGGGTCTTATTGTTTGGGATCCAAATAAAAAGAGACAAGAAGGAAATAAAGACTCTCTTCTCTTCTGCACATAGTCACGACCCCCAACGAGGGGAGCCGCACCTTGAGGATGGCTATACCTGAGCATTTGGAAGCATCACAAAGCCACTGATTAAGCTTGGATAGGACCCTGGAGTTCTAGGTAGGTGAGAAAATGGATATCCTCTTATGAAGTCACTGCAGTCAAGGGATCCTTTACTTTAGCATCTAAAAGTGCTGGGCTTACAGGTAAGGTCTCCAGGAAAGGCTACATTGGGGCTCAAAGCCAGAGCATTTGTGGAACGGGTGACCCAGTGGCCATTCCAAGTACCTGCACAAGTTGATATTCAAGGGGGCCTTTTTTTGGACTATGAAGGATGAAAGAGCTTGTGTGCAGATGTTCACTCACAGGCCTCTGCCTCACAAAGATAGACAGGATGGAGGGGCAGATAACGGTGTGGCCTGGTGCCCAGGTGAGGCAGAAAATGTGACCGTGAAGAGCTTGGGCTCTGGGCTCCGGCCCGATCACCACTGTACCACATACCAGAAGTTACATCAACTCCCTGGGCCCCTTCCCTAAGCGATACAGTGATCGTGCCGTCCTCACAGGGCTTCTGGCAGGATTGAAGGCTGGATTTCACCGGCTTTACCACGTCACAGATCACAGGATGTTAAGAGGTGGAGAGGGAGGAAAGGGTCTGTGACTTGGTGAAATGTGGGGAGTTTATCAAGTGCCTGGAGCAGAGAAAGGGCCACGTGCATGTCTGCCGTGATCAGTACAGCGGGGGGATGGGCCTTTCCCTGCAGCTCCACACGGGACAAGGGACAGAGGGCCCCTCAGGGACTGGTGGTTTGGGCAGTGAGGAGAGGGAGGGCCCCCCCAGCACAGAGGCTGGAAATCCTACAGAGCAATTCAAGGGGAAACCAGGAAGACATCGGGTGACCGGCCAGAAGAGGGGGTCACTGCAAGAGCGAGGTGGGGACAGGAGCAGGCAGGTCACAGTCCCTGCTGCTCCTGCAGCTTCACTGTGCACACGTTTTCATGGGTTGTTGGGAGGTCAGCCATGTTTTCCCCCCATGAAATGCCCCCCCCCCACCATCCGCTGCACGTGTGAGCGCTGGCAGAGCTTTTTTTTAAATGTTTTATTTATTTTTCGAGAGAGAGACAGAGTATGAGCAGGGAAAGGGCAGAGAGAGAGGGAGACACAGAATTTGAAGCAGGTTCCAGGCTCGGAGCTGTCAGCATAGAGTCCGACGTGGGGCTCAAACTCAACAACCTTGAGATCATGACCTGAACTGAAATCGTACACTTAACCGACTGAACCACCCAGGCGCCCCTCTGGCCGTGCTTTCTGGACCATTCCTGGACTCCTCCCTCACCAACAGGGTCCTCTGCTCCCCTCTCACATCACCTGCCCCTCCCTCACTGCCTTCTTTTGATCTTCCTGTCTAGGAAATCAGAAAAACAAACATCACCAGCTACTTGAAAGGCTCTTTTGTGAGGAAAGCAAAGTCACAGCTCGTTCCTCTGTTCAGTCACCCAACGGATAATTTCCAGCACCTGCTTTTGCCAGACGCTGTCCAGGCACCGGGGACACGAAGGGACATAGAGACCAGGCTACAGCCTGATGGGATCGACAGTTTAGTGGGAAGCAGAGATGGCAACATCTAAGTAAATCAACAAGACGATGCAGCCGTTACAACTGCTATGAGGAAAAGCAAGCGTTGGAAAGATGAGAGGAGCCGATGGGGAGTCGGGGGCAGGATGAATGTTCTAGATCTCTCCTGAAGGTGCCATATGAAATGAGATCCAGAACATGGAGCCAGACTTACAGAGGTCATGCAGAGGCCACGTCAGGGGCCCAAGACCAGAGGCAGGAGGCCGTTCGGGGCATCTGAGCAGCAGAAGGCAGCAGCAGTGAACGACAGGAGGCCACGTTGGCACCTGGTTCCTCTCCGGCATCAGCAGGAGGCCACTGCAGGGCTACTTGGGGTGGTGGTTCTGTTTTGGTTTTCAGTCCCTGGAGGAAACACCGTGATCTGTATTTCGGATAGCTTGCCCTGGCTGCGGGGCAGAGAGTGGACGGAGGGGAGTGGGAGAGGAATCAGGCAAGTCTTCAGGAGGTTTGCAGTTCACCCGGGAGAGAGAAGATGGTGGTGGGGACCAGGGTGGTCACCCTGGAGATGATGAGAAGCGTTCAGATTCCAGGTCCATTTCAGAGGAGCAAGGGGCGTGTGGGTTGTATTGTGTCTCCCAGAAATATATGTTCAAGTGCTACCCCACAATACCTGTGACTATGATCGCTTTTGCAGAGTCTCTGCAGATACAAGCGAGATGAGGTCATACTGGAGGAGGTTGGGCCCTAAGGTCAATGACTGGTGTCCTCACCAAGAGACAGATGGGAAGACACAGAGGCACGCTGGGAAGGAGGCTGGAGAGGTGTAGCCATAAGCTATAAGGTGAAGGCGAAGGGCTGCCAGCAACCTCTGGAAAAGCTGGAAGAGGCAAGGATGGGTCATCCACAAGTGCCTCTAGAGGAACAGGCACCTGCTGACACTTAATTTCAGATTTGGGAGAATAAATGTCTGTTGTTCCAAGCCACCCAGTTTGCAGCCATTTGTTCCAACAGCCCTGGGAAATTAATACAAGCTCGTGTAGAGAAGAGCTCGCGGCCTGAGAATGTCAGAGTTCTGCGGAGCTGGAGTAAAGGGAACACACATTCCCACGACGGAACGAGCTTTCTGTGGTCCAGGTCGTAAATAACACACTCAGCTGCAGCTATCCATCCCCTTCCTTGGGGTGCTGACAGTGGCAAATGGAAATCCCTGCCTCTGGGGACACCGACCGTATAACTAAATCGATTGCCCATAGCTGAGTAAGTCTCACACGTACACACTCCTTTTCCATCACCTCTCTGCTCACTACTGCCATCAATGTCACCCTAACAAATGTATGCCCCTGGGAACAGGGCGGTCAAATCCATCCTGGACAAAGATTTGCAGAGCCTTATCTCAGTTTTGAAGAAAAAAAAATTGTCCTCCTTTTGAGTCAAAAGATCATTAGACACAATTCACGGACAAGCTACAGATTAGTGCTGACCATTGAAGGGAGCTCTTAATGGAATCGTAAAACAAACCCCATCTCTTGGAATTTTGCAGAGCAGAAATTTTGGAGAGCCACCTTATGTGGACTTCATCAACGCCTGCTTCTTCTTGCCTTAAACTATAAGGAGCTGTTTCTGGTTCAGTCTGCTCAGCCAGTGGTCAACTCCTTGAGGACAGGGATCCTGTCTGGTTTAAATGTGTTTTCTTTTAAGCCTAGTCCATTCACTTATTCAATAAATGTTGGTGGAGAGCACTCTGCTAAGCCCCAGGCATCTTGAATTCTTGCTGAGTTGAATTAAATACCTTATACTCCCTGCTAGGAATAAAATAATGTAAACAGACGGAAGGAATTTGCTCATCTGTTTAAAAACGAGAAAGAAAAAAATAGTAGAAAAGTCTTCTGGGAAAGACTGTGGGGTCTCCATACCCAAAGAAGAAAGGGACAAAAACAGAAAAGGGAGAAATTCACCTTATAAGATAATTAGGCAGGACCAAGGGGATCTCAAAATCCCACCCAACTCTAGGCTAGCATGTTTCACTGAGGGAGGAAGGATGGGGAGGTATTCAAGAACAGAAATCTCAGAGATAGGCTTGAGTTTGGATAAACTTAGGAACCAGGCAGCCACATGCTAATTGTGACCTCTTGCTGTCCTTCACCCTGTTCTTTCCTATTGATCCCTCAGCCTACTTTGGAATTACGTATTTGTTTCGTTTCTTTATTATCTGCCTCCTTTACTCGAGTACGAGCTCACGCTTATGATTATTTGCTCAAATATATACTTATGGCCTACATGTGCCTGGTAGGCACATGTAGGCCATAAGTATATATTTGTTGAATGCATGAATACATTAATTATTTTATCTCCCTAAGCCTCATTATCATTTGTAAAATAAAAATTATAGTTATATTCATGTCCCAAGGGCCGATATGAGGGTCAAATGAGATAAAGTATTTCAAATGCTTGGCTCATAAAGAGGTGTTTGATAGATGAATACCAGGCTATAACTAATATCATTATCATTGATATTACGGACACAAAGAGCTAACTTATTCAAATATTAAAATCAGAACTAGAACACAGTTAAAAAGGTAAACTACATGATAAAGAGACATTTGGAAAAAACGCTTAATAAGATGGGAAGTCTGTCAGGTCAAAATGAAGGCACATTAAAATCAGGTTAAAATGAAGATGTAAATCGGATAAGGAGAAAGCTTCCCCTTAGGTAAGAGACGGGGGGTGCTGACCAGGTACCAGAAGGAACGGGTGACTCAGGCTATATATTCCCTTAGAGATGCCATTGGATAGTCCACTTGCTCTGACAGCATCTTCAAAGGACAACACAGAAGAGAAGCAGTGGCTATACTTTGTCATGGAAACCAACACAGCTTTTTCCTGCCAACCTCAAGCAAGTTTTGTTCCTTAATACTCAAAATAAAAATATAAAAATTCTTTTCTGAATCATCCAGTGTGCCACCTAAAAGTTGTATTCTCATTACCTGTCAAGTACATATTTTCTTTTTACTTTTTGTCAGATTTTACCTTGGAACACTCAAGAGCTCCAGCAAGGCATGAGAGGATACTATTCAACCCATAGTTTGTGATGTTCCAATAACATACACCCAGAATCTGGTTGTAATTCACACTCCCCTATAGCTTATTTATTTCCTGTCAAACTATTTGAACTGCAACCTGTACTTGAAAACATTTGATCTAGCACATCACCTGGGCAGACCCTGGTTTACTAATACTCCTGAAACAAGTCCATGGCCAGACTTCACCATGAAGTTGAGATGTTGGCTACATGGCTTCCTCCCTGTAGATTTACACCGTTAGTCTTTTGGCTTCACAGGCATCTGAGACATTGTTCTGTGATATACGGAAGTAAAAATTTTTCTTGTTTTATATCTCCTTAGTCCAGAGATCAATGAGATTTCTGTAAAGGGCCAGGTAGTAAATATCTTAGACTTTGGAAGCCACATAGCCTTTGTCACAACTATTCAACTTAGCCATTGTCACCCAAAAGTAGACATGAACAATATGTAAATGAATGGTCATGGCTGTCTTCCAATAAAACTTTATTGACAGATAGCTATTGGATTTAGCCCAAGGGCCATAATTTGCTGGTCCCTGCTTTAGTCAATGTTTTGTCCCACATTTAGAGAGCCAGAAAACTAATGGACTCTTGTCCTAAGAAACTAAAAGGAAACACATTCTAAAGGTAAACAAGACAACGTCCTCATTTGCACTAAATAAAGTATAACAGTAAAAAAAAAAAAGCCCTATAAACTATAGTTCTTGATGTTTTGTTGTTTGATCAATTCTTCCCAGTACTGATTCTATGGGAGCACAAAATAGAGAGTAGAACCCCTTTTTCAAATGCTTCTCTTACATAGAGCCCTGACATATGAAGCTAAGGGAAATGATGAAGGGGTTCTCCAGACGCTCAGCATCTTCATTGTTTTGGATATTTTTGAGTTATCTGGAGATGCCCTGTGCTACTCCTGCAAAGCCCAGTGTAGTGGACACTGGTAAAGAGCACAGAGGATGGGACTCAGAGTTGGAGACCTGAGCTGAAGACTTGGCTGCTTCTAGTTTCTTTTTAAACTGCAGAGATATGAGAAGACAAGAGCCAGAGCCCCAAAAAGATGCAGATGGTGATCTTGGCCCCCACAGGCCAGGTCCTAGTAGTTTGGGTCCTTGTAGACACCCAGCTTGTCTTCTGTGGTTTGCACCATTTTCTTCCAGTAAACTTCATTTTGATCTTTGCTTAAAAGTTAGCATGGGTACGTGTCTGATCGTGACCAAACGATCCCTAAAAAAGTTAGCAGAATTAGTTCTAATGACATTTCAGTCTCCTTTATCTCATGCTGAAAGAGACAACAAATGGGCCAACTGAATCCTGGCATTCATTTCATCTGCAAATTCTTAAATTAATAAAATATTTTTCAGTCTGTCATGAGACAAAATGTAGAAAGAAGATTTGGACTTCTGTATATTTCCCTACAGTTGTTTACAGTTCAAAATTCTACTTCAAATTCTACCAGAGAATAGTCCGTACAAAGTTAGGCTACTGATTCAAAATCAGAAAAGTGTGATTCATGAGACAAGAGTAAAATATTTGAAGCATGAGCCAAGCTAAAGAAAGAGTAAAGGTGTAGAGCAATCAAGCAATTGCACTAGGTATTTACCCAAAGGATACAAAAATACAGATTCAAAGCAGTACATGCACCTTGATGTTTATAGCAGCATTATCAACAACAGCCAAGCTATGGAGAGAGCCCAAAAGTCTATCAACTGATGAATGGATAAAGAGCCCAAAAGTCTATCAACTGATGAATGGATATAGCAGCATTATCAACAACAGCCAAGCTATGGAGAGAGCCCAAAAGTCTATCAACTGATGAATGGACACACACACACACACACACACACACACACACACAATGGAAAATTACTCAGCCTTCAAAAAGAATGAAATCTTGCCATTTACAAATGACACCGATGGAGCTAGAGTGTATTATGCTAAGCAAAATAAGTCAGTCAGATAAAGACAAATACCATATGATTTCACTCATATGTGGAATTTAAGAAACAAAAGAGATGACATATGGGGGGGAGGTGAAGAGAAAGGGAAAAAAACCATCAGAGACTCTTAAAGATAGAGAACAAACTGAGGGTTGATGGAAGGAGGCGGGTGGGGGACAGGCTAGATGGATGAAGGGTATTACGGAGGGCACTTGTGATGAGCACTGGGTGTTGTATGTAATTGATGAATCACTGAATTCCATTCCTGAAACCAATACTGCACTGTATGTTAACTAACTAGAATTTAAATAAAAATTTGGAAGAAAAAATAAGAGTAAAAGTATAGAGATAAACAAGTCTGACTACCTAAAAGGAATAAACAACCGAGTGACAAGGTTCTGGGGGTGGTGTTGGAGCGTATTAGATAAGAAGCAAGCAAGAAGGCTCAGAAAAGTGTTCTGAATATTGCTAATTCCATTAGAAGGTAGAACTATCCCTCTGCAGGAATTTGCCACATTATCTTTAGAAATTAACTGGGGGCTTCTGAGGTTGGTCTATATAAGCAGGTATGAGGTGTGTATTAGAGCATTAGCTCCCACTCACCAGGAAGGGGGAACGCTAGAGTTGCCCTTCTGGCACTTGGTCTCCCCTGAAGGCTGAGCTGCAACCCGACACAGCCCAGCCTCCAACACATGGCACGCACCTGGCACCAGAGCCACAAGCATGCAGGTGGCAGTGCCGACTGTAAGTTGAAAATTCATCCCTTGTACCTGTCGAGCTCTCCAGAGGGAAGAGGGTTGGCTTTAAGAACAAAAAGTGTTGTATAAGACAGTGGGAATGGAATTGATTGGGTCTCAGGTGCCTGAAATCTGGACTTGTTACTAGCAATGTGACCAGGTTGATCATTTTGACTTTCAGTTTCCTTATTTGGGGCCTAGGGCTAGCCAGGGATAGGAAACCCAAGGCCCGTGGGCCAAATCCAGCTGCGACCTGTTTCTATAAATAAAGTTTTATTGGAACTCAGCTACACCACTTCTTTATTTTTAGAAAAAGTTAGCCAGCCCTTGTCCTAACGGCTTTCTGGGACATCTTCCAAGTTCTCTGACTCTTCTCCATGTTGTCAAAAGAGGCAGTAAGAACATGCTTCCAATGGGTATGTGTGTGTGTACATGAGAGAGAACATGATTCACCTTTCTCATTCATGACAATTACAGATCATGGGTTGGGGTGCCAAGAGACTTCCCATGAGAGTGCTCAGCCGACCAAGAAAAGGAAGATTCCTGGGGGACACAGCAAAGTTCATTGTCTCTGATGGGCCTGCAAAGAGAATGAATCTGTGTCTTTCCATCCTGTAACACGCAGCCTTAGAGGTGGTACCGAACAGGCTTCTCTTCTCTCCAAGTATCAGAAACCCAGCCCACAGCCACTGCATCCTTGGCCAAACTCAAACCTGAAACCAATTGTAAACAATCTCACCGCTTTGCTCAGTAATAGGTTTGGCCAATCCCGCGTTTACAGGATGACTTAAATTCCAGCTTCTCAGAAATTGTAGATTTCCATTTTCTTCTCAGCTAACACAACTCGCAAAGAACAGCCAACCACTGAAAGGGCAGCCAGTTTCTATTAAACTCTACCAATTATGTAAGAGGATTGCTTCTTGTTCCAACTGCCCATGCACATTGGATGGTAGGGGATAATTTTCCACAGAGAAATCCAATTCCTGGAGGGGCAAAGACCCTGCAGCAGCAGCCGCTGCCACCACCCTTCCTATAGCGGTGAAATTATGAGCTGACAGCCCTGCCAGCTGGTACTTTTCTGATATGGGTCATTTGTCATCTTGACAGGAAGACTGGAAAGCAATTGAATGATAGTTTTAATCCACGTGATAGAGAGCATATTTGTATCAAAAATAAGTGTATGCAATTATAAAGCCGTTTTAAAAAATCATTAATCCTTAAAATCCTCCATCTGGTGTAAAACAGGCTTCATTTGGGTATTTAACAAAATTATGAAACCAGGTTCTGATTGCACTGTTTATATTCCCCTGGTGGCATCCTCCTTTTACTCAACCATATTCAGCCGGCAACTGGACTTACAGATCCCACCAGCTTTGTAACTTTCAGTGGAAACTGTCGCGGCTGGCGCGACAAACACCGAGGTCAGGGTCCTGAGGGTAGGGGAATGCAAGAAAAAAGAGAGAAGAGAAAGTTTGGGAACAGGAGGGTCCCCTGGGCTGATGGCCCAAGTGACGGCTTTATTGTTGCTGTACACAATCTTTTATAATATAAGACTCTTATGGATCAGGTCATTCTAAGAATAAACAGGTTTCACATGATCACTGCCAGCCAAAACATTTAGTTCTGTGTACCTTGTGAACTTTCTGAACAGGTCACAAGACCTTGTTGATAGATTGCTAGCAAGACACAGTTCCCATGTTTGTGTCTATCTGACTCGGGGTAGAAAAAGGGAGGTAGCATTACTGCCAACACCTGCAGACCACAGGCTTCAGGAATTAACTTTCTCAGCCTTGACAAGGCTTTCGTATGCCCTTGAAAGTGAGGGAATGGGAGGGGGAACCACCGGGTTGGCTTGAGTCAACAGGGAACGTTGCTCGACCCGGTCTCAGCCTGGCGCCGGGGCCCGGCCTCCCACATGAATGGGAGGGGGAACCACCGAGTTGGCTTGAGTCAACGGGGAACATTGCTCGACCCGGTCTCAGCCGGGCACCAGGGCCCGGCCCCCCACAGGAAACTCTACCGCCATCATGCCAGCCTTCAAACACAATGCTCCCAAGGGCATCAGCAAGGATGGCAAAGGAAGTGAAGAGCGTTCCAGTTAAAGGAAGGGGGTACAGTTCACCATACCAGCGTCAAAAAGCACCACACAAGGGATAAGAGTTTTGCTACAGTCTTGTTAAAGTAGCCAACGTGTTCATTGTTTTATGGTGTCGAACGTATATTATCAGTAACCACACTAAAGGAAGATTTGGGATTTGCTGTTCTACCATGTTCTCTATAATTCTTCCTCCTTTCTCCCACCACCTTATTCACCCCTTTCCCTCTTCAAAATGAAATCAGCTATTCAGTGGCTATACTGTATTTAAATGTTTGAGAAATTATCAGTTCATCTTTCTTGAATTTAAGTTCCTGAAAGGTAACTATTTTTGTGGGTGGTCCACATTCCCTTTGTAAAGGGTTTGTGTCTAAGGGTGTTTATATTTCCGGGAAGTTCCCTTACAGGGTTATCAGTAGAAACCTTGAAGGATGGTCTGCAAGTATTTCTGAAAGCCTACTAGAATTCTAGGTAAAAGCGTGGCTTTGGCCCCAGGGTCCTACAGTGATAGGAAGCCGGCACACAGCTGCTGGCACCCACCACTGTTCTCTGCTGTCCTCATCCCTGATCACAGGGAGATCATCTTTAGGACTACAACTGTCCCCCCACCCCCCCCCACCCCAGAGCAATGAATGCTGAGACATAACTAACGGTCTTTCTCCAACACGAATCTCAATGTTCTCTGCATCCTTGTTTCTTGGACAAGCCTTCCCTCACTGCAAGTTTAAAGTCGTTGCATTTAAGCCCAGCTTTTTGAAGTGGGAAGGGCACGTTTTCTCCAGACTGATTTTGTTCGACTATGGCTTGTGCTTTTTCATTCCCCATTTTATGATCTTAAATATATTATTTTAGCATAAGTACACCAGTAACTTGGGGAAACACAATGTTCAAATACAAGGATCCCAGCTGGATTTGGACTGTGGTTTGGAAGAAAAATATTATCATTCCAATGTGACTTGAAAACTCAAAGGCTTTGTGATAAGCACATGTGGAGATTTTCCTTCTAAAACCCTAAAATATTCTCTGCTATTCACAACGTTTACAAATGCACATGAATAAAACATCATGATTTCTCATGGAAAATAGTCTAAAATGTTGTCCAAACAAGAGCAGCCACCAGGAAGCCCTTTGAGGTTACATAAGTCCACAGATTCTCCAGCCATTGGAATTGGCAGGGCCCTCGGGGATGCTTCTGATGAGTCCCTCACTCTCTAGTTCTAAGAGTGTTAAAGTACCTCGTGTTTGGAAAACATGGTTTCTGCCTTAATGCAGCCTTCAGTATGGGTTGTCAGGGCACATAGAATGCTGCAGATTCTTAACATAATACTTCACGTGATGTTTCTATATGTAGGCTTGGACCTTTGCCTTTTATGTTAGGATAGATATTTCCCATAGAGGATTTTAGGGTTTCTCAAATTCATACCTTTTCTGAGTGTTCGCTGCCTGTTATCAGAACTCTGCAAAGCCTACCCACCTCTGACCTTCCTTGGTCCCACCCCCAAACACTACCAGTATTATTTTCTGGGCACGCAGGACTGATTATCAACTTCTCCAAGTCTGATGCTTCTGCATCATCTATAGAATGACACTGAAGCTTTGCAGCAAGGAACTTATTACACTTCTGGCCTAGACAGAGTAATGGGAGGATTTATCCTCCCAACCTAACTAACCAAAAAAAAATACACGGATATGGGAAATAATGGTTTCCAAAACACTGGGCATCAGCCAGTGAAGAACAGCTCTCAGATCTCTGAGAAGCAGGAAACAAATAGGGCGAGCCCTATGATTGTTCCTCTGTACTATAGACAGTTTCCAGGCCACAGCACAGGCTGGGGATACCAGACAGAGCCTGGCAGAGTTCCTGAGCTGAGGAGACACAGCTGAGAGTCCAGACAGACCAAGGCAGCTACAGTTCACAAGACAGAACACCAGGGAAGACAAACCTGCACAGAGAGAGAACTCTGGACTTGCACACTGTTCCTTCCCTTCATGCAACCAACTAAGTACTGGTAAGCACATGTGTATATTCAAACCTTCTAAAGCTAGGGAGCTACTTGAAAGGATTAGAGGTAATAGCGCCTGGTACTCACAGGGATAGGTCTCTCCTAGTCAGATTGTAAAACGCTTCAGTAGAGTACACAGAAAGGTTTACCTTAGTAATGAGAAATAATTAAATCGACACAGAGTATAGCTCTGGTCCCACCTAAAAAAATCAGAAGCGAGACCCAAAGGGCCAAAACACTTCCAAGTAACCTAAATTTGTCATAGAACAAAGCTCAATAAAATTTACAGACATAAAAAAAAATCTTACACCCAACAAGATACGATTTACAATGCCTAGCATACATTCAAATATTCCCAGGCGTGCAAAGAAGCAGAAAAATATAATCTCTAAAGAGGAGAAAAATTAATCAAAATTGACACACAACTGACATAAATATTAGAGCTGGCAAAGACATTAAAACAGTTGTTACAATGATAATTCATATGTTCAAATGTCACATAGAGACATGGAAGATATAAAAAGTATCAAATTAAACATCCAGACGCTACAATGTCTGAGGTGGAAAATACACTGGGTGAGATTAATATCAGATTAGACATGGCAGAAACAAATATCAATGAACTTAAAGACATTACCATAGAAACTTTCTAAAAGAAAACCCAGGGAGATAACTTAGACAATTAACAGAGCATCAGTGAACCATGAGAAAAGTTCATGTAACCTAATATATGCATACTTGGAGACTCCTAAAGAGAGGAAAGAAGAAGAGACCGAAAAACGTATTTGAAGAAATAATGGCTAAAAATTTCCAAATTTGATGAAAACTACAACCCACAGATCCAAGAATCTCAACAAACCCCAAACACACTTGCGTGCATGCACACACACACACACACACAACATGAAGAAAACTACACCACGAAACATCATAATCAAATTGTTCAAAGCCAATAATAAATCAAGATAAAAATCTTAAAAGCATTCAGAGGAAAAAAGACATGTCAAATACAAAGGATCAAAGACCTTTTAAGATTACAGATTATTTGTAGGAAATAATACATTAAGGAGACAGTGCAACATCTTTAAAGTAATGAAAGAAAACAATGTCAACCAGCAAAATATAGCTTTCAAAAGCAAAAGTGATATACTTCTTAAGACATACAAAAGTAGGAAGGCTATATAACCAGCAAAATATAGGAAATGTTACAGAAAGTCCTTCAGGCAGAAGAAAAAATATACCAGTTGAAAATATGGATCTACATATAAGAATGAAGAGCACTAAAAGTAATAACTTCCTGGGTAAATATATTATTTTTTTCTTATTGTTAAGCGTCTTTAAAAGATAACTATGAAAACAAAAACAACAAAGCAGTATGGTTTATAACATATGTAAAACTAAAATGTATGACAAAAAAGCAAAAATGCCAGGACAAGAGAAATGGAAGTAAAGTTCTTATATGACGTAATACCACTCTAATACGGATAGACTACAATAAATTACAATGCATACCATAAACCTTAAAGTAACCACCAAGGAAACAAAATAAAGAATTATAGTTAATAAGCCAAAGAGAAGACAGTAAAAAGATATTCAGCTAATCCAAAGGTAGACAAGAAAAGAGGAAAGAGAACAGTGAGCAGTTGAAACCAATAGAAAAAAAAAAGACAGCAAAATGATTTAAACTTAATCATGTGAGTAATCACAGTAAATGGAACCCAGAGTCCCTCAGAAGAAAAGAAGAGGGGCAGGCTGTGGCTTCTCTGAGTCAAGAATTAGAATAGGGAGGTTGACAAAACCCACACTCCTTTTTAAACCTCCTTTCCCACCAGGTAAACTTACTTTCCTAGTCTCACCTGTGGTTACTTCCTGGGCAGGTATACTTAAGCAGTCCATGACCCGAGCAGCTGCTGACTCAGAAGTAGTCACTTACAGCCTCCTCCTTCCTGGTGCTCACCTGCGCAACCTAGGCTGGGACTGCCTTATTGTTCTTGGCACGTCTCTTGTCTACCTGGATTCCTGAGGTTCTAGAGTCCAAACCTGGTTCCCGCATACCTCCAGCCTGCTGTGGCACTCCGTGACCTTTTCAAAGGGTAAATCTCATGTCATTTCCTGCTTACCATCCTTCAGTAGGATAAAGACCAAAGCCCTGTACTTGGCCAACAGGGTTCTGCATGGCCTGATGCTACTAGCCTTTTAGCCCAATCTCTCAACATTTGCACGACTCTTTGAGACCCAGATGTACAGACCTGTCTCTCCACCGCCACTTCCAGATTTCTACTCCTAGTTAATTCCAACACTTACTTTGGATTTCAGTACAATTCTCTCTTCCTTGGGGAGGTCACCCCTTACCTGTCAATGAGCCATTCCTCTATTATAATTTCCAACAGCAAAAGGTGCCTGTTCTTCCACAGCCCTTACCACAGCGATCATATTGCATTCAAACAACAATTTGTTGGGTTAGTGTTGATCTCCATGAGACTATAAACTCCATGAGGACAGGTACTCTGTCCACTTTTGCGTCCTTAGTATTTAGTTCATAGTGGCCCTGAGTAGGTATTCACTCAGTGGGTGACCAAATTAGCCAGGTAACCCAGGTGTGATATGAATGATATGGACCATAAAATGGACAATATTAGTTTTCTCATCTCTCACTGGACAGGACTCACTCTTCCTCAGGAAGCCTCCCACCTAGGTCTAAGGAATCAAAATGCTGGGGAAATCATCTTCAGTCCTCAGTGGGGTCCAATCTCTAATGTCTTTTATTCATGATTTCTTTTAACAATTGTTCTTTCATTCATGATTTCTTTAACAATTGTTGGCTCTACAACAAATTGATCAAATACCCATAGTGTGATGTTTGCCACTGTTCCATGCACATAGTTTTACTGTGATGGTCTCCTGTCTGCCTCTGTGGCTAAATGGATTTTTAACAAAGCACATCCTCCCTAGAGCTCTCAAGGTTTATATACATGCAGTTGGACTGATGGGATTACTGATGAGTGACAGAGCACAATTGAATCAAAATGGTCATTCCAAATGAATATAAATAAATTCAGGATTGGGGAAAAGCTGATGCTAGCTTTATTTGCACCTCTCCTACCTCAGAGACAACAACAATAGGAACTTTCATTTATTAATTTTAGCATTGTCAAGAAATAATAGAACTCCCTGGTAAGTCCCACCAAATAGATTTCAGGTAAACATTCTCCATTCTGCACTGACCCAAAATCAGCCCACAGAGGCCATGGCCTTCCAATCCTACAATCTCCCCAGCCCTTTCTCCTGTTCTCCTGAATACATTTGATTCCAACAGCTTTCAGGATTTGGGGTTAGATATAAATTAACTTTCTCCTGTTGGCATTTGTGTTTATTTTTACCTTTTTTTTTTTTTTTTTTTTTACCCCAAGGGATTAAATCGTATGTTTCCAGAAATCTCTCATTGTATTCTAACATCACCTGTATACTTTTCCACAGGAGGGAAGAACACAGAATAGGGTGGGATAGCATTTTTTCCAAACAGAAGGGACAGAAGAACTGCTTTGCATGATGTCCTCCCTACAGCTTACTTTTCCGGTCTCGTGTTGGGCCACAAAGAAGGGAAAGAACAGATGCAAGTTTCTCATGCTCCTCATTACTCCCAGAGGTGTCCCAAGAAGCCCCAAATCTCATAAAACTCTACCCGACGCCAAAGCTTCTGGCTATACCCACGCACTGGAATGAGAAAGTTCTACCATGTCCCAGAGTCCTGCCTTATTGTATGGCAGCATCTTGTTAACACAAATCCCTGGGTCATGTTCATATCTGACATCTCAGACTTCTTCTTCGATATTTACTGCTTTCGTATTCATCTCATTTGATCATTTAAATACTGTGAGACAAGCAAGGCAATTTTTATCATCCCCATCCTAGAGATACAGAAACTCAGGCTCTATGTAGACATCTTTTTCTGCTCATCCAGACTCTTTCCCCTTCTTCTGATACTGGTGTCTACCTCTCCCTTAGGAAAAACCTGTACCCATATTTGGTTTCCATGAGGCTGGTAACCACAAGACAATGCTGCTACCTCCTATGTTGCCACTATTTCCCTAAGCTAAGAGAGGGTCATCACTAAAAAAAAAAAAAAAAAAAAAAAAAAAAAAAAAAAAGCTAATTGGACTTTCTGTCTCCCACAACTTTGAATCACACAGAGAATTCAAGGCAGATGGCTGTTGGAATAAAGGGACAGCCCACAATGTCTGCTGCTGAGATCCTTGGAGTGGCCCTGTTTCCTAAATCCCCCTTTCTTCTACAACTCTTCCAGTGTGCTCCCAACAGATCTGTTTTTTCTTAAGTTAATCATAGTTTTTGTTGCTTACGACCAAACAACCTGACAATATGTTTGCCAGTCGCCCAAGCTCTCAGTCTTGAACAAAGATCACTGGTGTTCTTTGTGCTGTGCCATGCAGTAGGATATAGTGATATTAGTAACTTACCCAACACAGAGAAGATAGGACGAATACAATAAATATAAAGGTAGTTCATTATCTAGGGCAATGGTTCTTAAATAGAGTCAATTTTGCCCCCAAAGATACATGTGGCAATGTCTGGAGATATTTGTGGTTGTCCTATCTGGTAGGGGTATGACGGATGCTACTGGCATCTAGAGGGTGGAGACCAGGGATGCTGCTAAACATCTTACAATGCAAAGGACAACCCCCAATAACAAAGAAATACCTGGCCCAAAATAATAGCACCAAGGTTTAAAAACCTTGATTTGGAGAAAATTGAGTTATCCACCGTATTAGGATAACACCAGGAAGTAGTATGAAGAAGAAGGAAGGAAGGAAGGAAAGAAGGGAGGGAGGGAGGGAGGAAGGAAGGAAAAAAACAGAAAAAAATGAACTCCAGGTTTCAATGGCTTAACACTTAAAGGTTTGCAACTTGCTGTTGTAAATATGTTATGGACAACTGGTCTTTCTGTAATGACTTGGCAATCCAGACCTTCCTGTTATGTAACATCACCAGGTTGCTAAGCAGGGGATGTAAGAGCTGGAGAATTACATGCAGTCTTTTAAATATCCCAGCACAAAAGTGACACCTATGCCCTCTACTCATGACCCAAACAATTCTGCCACACCACTCACACAACCCAGTGATGCTATATTCTGCTAGATACAGAAATCTATCCTCACAATGACTAAGTGACACAGCCAGTTACCCAGTCATATCCCGTGTAGTACATTAGTCAGTAACCTCCTAGAACCTAGGTTCTTTTTGGTTGTGGGTTTTTTTTTTAACCTCAAAGAATTACTTTGCTATAGCAGCCCCTACCACAGCCAATATTTCTTATCTCTAAATAAGTGTCATTAAGGCCTGTTTTGCTGTGTAATGACTGAACTATGAATGGCAGTCGACAGGACACAGTTAGCTAAATCCCACTGATTCAAAAGGGCATTTCCTTCCAAGGATAAAGTCACATAAATGAAATTATATCCATACCTAATGCAGAGCACTTCTAAGCAAGACTGGTATATTTTCACTGGAAATAATTAGTTGGAGTCAATTTATGCAGAGATGTCATAGTGCAGTTAAAAAATCTTTAAATATGCATGAAGTAGTTTCTTAATCATTTGGGGCAGTGTTTCCTAAACATGGGTAGAGTTACTCCCATGGTCTTTTCTAAAAATAAATGTTGGGGCTGATCCTCCAAATGTCTAATTCAGCAGAGGTATATCAAGATTATTGAGGGTGCAAATAAAGAATCTGATTCCAGCTAACTGAAAAACAAAAGGAGAGAGGTTTCTAGAAGGATAGTAGGGAGCTGACAGAATCAAAGGCAGAACTCAATAGCCTGGGCTAGGAAAGGCAGAACTGGTGTGCTCCAGGAAGGGCAGCAGCAGCTGTCAAGGTCCTGCTGAAAGCTTCAAGGTGGTTCATCTCCATTTCTCTTCTCTCCCCTTCTCCTGCTGGCAGAGAGAAGAGCTGCTGGACGGGCCTGAAGGAGAAAGGTATCTCCATCCCTGGATGGATCAGCTATGAGGGTGTATCTTTCATTAAGCTGTGAATTACTTAACCCCTTTGTGCCTCAGTCTCTTCCCCTGTGAAATGGATGAAAATAAACGAATTCCAAAACAGAAATTTACTTTTAAAGTATACCTGTTTCCTTGATATTTGCTTTCCTTGAGATTTTCTGTTTTTCCTCACCTATAAGACGCGGTTCTGGAACCAGACTGCCTGGTTGGAATTCAGATTCACCATTCAGTAGTTGTGTGACCTTAGGCAAGTTTCCTAACCTGTCTGTACTTCAATTTCCTCATCCATAAAGTGTGATCATATTTGTAGTGAACTCATAGGGTTGTTGTAAAACTTAAATGAAATTAGTATTTGCAAAACAGAATGGCACCTGTACACAGTTGGTATACTTATGTTTGTTAAATAAATGAAAGAGAATGCAGGAGGCATTTCTGGTCAGTTAGTATATCCAATTCGTTGGCTCCCAGACATTACGTCTGGGTAAGGATACCCGTTAGACAAGGACTACTCCATTTTATTTCTAAGCTTACCATTTTTTTAAAAATGCTTATTTTTAAAAAAATTTTTAACATTTATTTATTATTGAGAGACAGAGAAAGACAGAGCATGAGCATGGGAGGGGCAGAGAGAGGGGGAGATACAGAATCTGAAGCAGGCTCCAGGCTCTGAGCTGTCAGCACAGAGCCCAATGCAGAGCTCGAACTCACAAACTGTGAGATCATGACCAGAACCAAAGTGGGATGCTTAACCGACTGAGCCACCCAGGCACCCCCCCCCCAAAAATGCTTATTTTTGAGAGAGAGAGCAAGGGGCTGAGAGAGATGGAGAGAGAGAATCCCAAGCAGGCTCCATGCTGTCAGTGCAGAATCTGACGCAGGGCTCAACCTCAGCCACCATGAAATCGTGATCTGCGCCAAAACCAAGAGTCGGATACTTAACCAACTGAGCCAACCAGGTGCCCCTAAGCTCACCATTTCTCAAATTTAGATTACAGAAGACCTACCCTCATGCTTATCAGGGTCTATTCAACTGGATAGGAAGTGAGATCACTGGGTCTTGTATGGATCAAAATTATCTTGAAATGTGATCATTGGGAACTACTTGGGGTCCAGATGTTTTCCTGGCTTCAGCACAAAGAAGTGACACCTACTTCTGGTTGATTTTGAGGCAGTGAAAGTCTTATTAGGGCACAGATGACAAAAAGGCTGTGGGAGTTAGCAGATGGTACCTGGTACACAGGCCCTTCAAGATGAGCAACAGCTGGAGAAGGAAGGTGAGCTGCCCCAGAGCAAATTGTTTTGCATACGAATTGGTGCATTTCTGATCAAGTTTCCCTGAGGCTTACCGGAAGGAAGACTTTTGTAAAACTTTCTCTTCAGGAGATTCTGCAGAGAAGAAAAAAGTCCAGTGAACACAATCTCTCGCTTTCTTAAGAATTGTTGTAAACACACAGCAAAAAAATTATCATCTTCGTATCCCATTCCCCGCCCCCTGCCACCATTCTACTTCCTGTTTCTATAAATTTGACTACTTTGGATACATCCCCTAAACAGAATTGTACAGGATTGGGTTTTTTGTGATTACTTTATTTTTCACTCGGCATAATGTCCTCAAGATTCATCCATTTTGTAGCCTATGACAGTCGGAGGCTGAATAATATTCCATTGCATGTTTATACCACATATTGGTTATCCATCCATATTTATGTTGTTTCCACCTCTTAACTGTGGTGAATACCATTACTGGGAACATGAGTGTGCAAATGTCTCTTTCAAACCCTGCTTTCGATTCTTTTGGATATCTACCCCAAAATGAGACGGCTGGGTATTTTTAACTTTTTAAGGAAACTTCATACTGTTTTCATAGCGTCTGCACCATTTTACATTCCCACCAACAGTGCACAAAGGTTCTAATTTTCTCCACATCCTCCCAACCCTGTTATTTTCTGCGGAGGTTTTTATAGTAGCCATCCTAATGAGTATGAAGTGATATCCCATTGTGGTTTTGATTTGCATTTCTCTGATGATTAGTGATGTCGAACATCTTTTCATATGCTTATTAGCCATTTGTATTCAATCTTTGGAGAAATGTCTATTCAATTTTAAATGCGTATTTTAATTGGGTTATTTGATTTTTTGTTGTCCACTTGCATGTGTCCTTTATACGCTCTGGATATTAACCCTTTATCAGATATGGGGTTGCCTTTGCACTCTGTTGACTGGACTGGGTCCTTTGATGCACAAGAGTTTTTAATCTGGTTATAGTCCCATTTGTCTATTTTTTTGCTTTTGTTGGTCTGTGCTTTTGGCATCATATCTAGAAAATCATTGCCAAGCCCCATGTCATGATGATTTTCCCTCTATTTTCTCACCTAAGTTTTATGTCTTACATTTAGGTCTTTGATTCATTTTGAGTGAATTTTTGTATGTGGTATAAGACAAAGGTCCAACTTCATTCTTTTACATCAGGAAATTCAGTTTTCCCAGCACAATTTCCGGAAGAGATCTTTTCACCTTCTTTTGACTTTCATCAAGAGAGGATCCAGTAGGGCTGCTAATGCCCTCCTTATAGGCTCAAAAAGCCCCAGTCAGACAAGGAAGAGAGTTTAATTCACACCTCGCTCATGTGAGCCTGCTTCAAGGTCATTGTTCACCTTGCAACTTGCAGCCACAACCCTGACTTTGCCTCCACTCACCAGATATTCAACTATTTTCGGCTCGGGCTTCTGACCGTGAGGAATCAGGTTTGCTTCATCTGTTTCTCAAGACTCCTGAAACAATCCTATATTCAAGACACAACCCAGTGAGGCCAATTTCTTTGCCAGAACTTAACTCACCAGGTTTCATTTCATCTTCCGAGTACTTGTTAATCAGAATTAAGATTTCCCCCATGACCTAATGTTTGGGAGACCGCAGAAAAATACTTGTGATGTTCTTTTCAAGTTTTATTTATTTAAACTCTACCTCCTTGCAAAAACTAGCTACGGTAGCTTGATGTGTAATAATTTCATCTCATTCCTTGAAAGCTCACTGATAGTTTTTTAGCTTAGATAAAATGACAGAGTATAAAGCCACCACTGTTCACTTCTTGCCAACTGAGCACCCATACATACCTCTTCTAACCATACCTAACTTCCAAACAAAGACGATAGCAAAATCATGCTTCCACATCCCTTCATGCAACTGTTCCTTGAACACTTGAACACACACTCCCAAAAAGAGGATACAGAGTCTTTTTATCCCTCTTCAGGACATTTTCACTCCTCTTCTGAGTCACACTTTCCTTTTGATATCCTGTAACTTAAATATGAATTTATAAAGTTAACTACTATTAACACAACTTATGTACAATGGCGGGAGAAGGGGGGTAGAAACCAATATATACTCAAATATGGACATATCAACATGACGAAGAAATGCTCATGACTCTTACAGCTTTTATAATTTATTTCTGCAAGTGGTCATGTGGTAAGAGCTAGTATAACTTTCTTCCTTCACTATTCGTATCCATTTCAGCAATCATGTCAGCTAGTCATGATTCCTTGCGTGGTGAGGCAACCCAAACCTTTGATTCTAAAGGGTCTAGACAATAGAAGTCCTGGCTGTATTTTCTCATTGTGGTTTTCCATTGACTTTAATCACAGGACATGCATGTTGTAAGAGGTACCAGGAGATACTTATCTCTACCACATAGAAGCAACCGTTGATAGTCAGGATCACTCAGCCCAGCCAGAACAGAAACCTCTTTGCCTGTTGATTCACTGGGATGAGGGGCCCAAAGTGGCTGGCAGCCTTAACTTCCCATTTAAGGGAACCATTGTTCTGTCTCCCAGTGGAAGGAATTGTCCCTTGGGAACTAAGACCTCCAGACAGGCAGACCCAAAGCCTCAGACACGGAAAGTAAAATTCACTTTTGGGTCGCTAGGAATAATAATGAGCAGAGCCACCTGATATCCACTCCTTGATTCCCAGTCCCAAGAAGTTTATGGGGAAAACAGCACCATATATTGGCTCCTGATTTAGAGGATATGATCACAACGCTACAGGGTATTTCTGCCTAAATGGCACTGTAAATGGATCTCCAAAAAGGCAATTCAGTGTTAGCCGCCTCAGGACAATGTGGATATGGTCAAACCAGCAAATTCCATGAGCATGTGTCTACTGACGCTATTTGTTCAAGACTAATCTCATATATACTACTTACGTTGGATGATGGGGTGCTGCTATGCTATGGCTTAACGGGTGGGCAATTAATGATAGGTGGTTCAGGTCACAAGGTCACTTAATGGCCTGTGGTCAAGTATGTGGCATTGCCCAGTAGCACTTGGGGACATGTGTGATAAAAATAAATAAATAAACAATAACAAAACAAACTACTTCCCTCAAGTTATCCGGCACACTTAGAAACAACCAACCCAAACCACCATACTCCTTATTTTCACTAAAATATTCTATGGAAGCAACTACCTGGTTATGTATAACACTATGGGAGCAGGTAAAGACGTCTATGGAAGGTTGCTGACTTTGCATCTGTGGTGGGTCTGAAGTCACTGTAAGGTGACAGAGATGGAAGTCAGGAAGAAAAGCAGGACATGAACAGGGAGAGGCAAGGATACAACGGGAACTGCAAAGATCATCTAGAACACACAATGACAAACTGGAACCCACGCACACACTCGAACATGTGTCTGTCTCACCACACTAACCCTGTGATGTAGTAACTGGCAGAAGCTGGTGTCCCTTGCCACAGAGTTGCACATGCACCTGCCCCAGGACCTGGAGAAGCTGGTGGAAGAGGTCCAGCGAAAGCTGGAGGAGCTGTGAGCTCACCTGCACCAATAAAGTGACTTAGCAACAAGGCAAGGGGCCACCAGCTGCGCTCTACACTGACCTTCAGAGGGCTATGGCTGCCACTTCACTTCTGGTACTAAGTCTTATGCAAAATCCTCTGGTGGCCAACCCCAATCCAGAATCAGACGTGGCAAGGAATTCTGGGAAACACAGTTCCACCTATGTTGACATATGAAGCCAGTACAAGGATGGAAATCATTTCTTAGGTTGCTGGAAATCTCCAGGAACGGTTTTTCAGGAATAAGTTTCCAACTCAGGGTCACTTTTTCTTTGATAGTCATGTCAATTTGACTGCAATATTATGTTTGGTTATTATCATCACAGCTAATTTATCACACATTAATCGCACATTTACTATATGGGGGATATTAGCCAAACACTTTGCATCCTTAATTCATTTAATTCTCATAATCATCCGATGGGGTAGGTCCTATTATGTCTCCACTTTACAGATGAAGAAATTAAAATGTGGGGGAGAGGTTACATAGCTTTCTAAGCCTGTACAGAGAGTAGGAGGCTGGGCAGGCATCCAGAGTCAGTCTGACTCTTGTGCCCTTTCTCTTAACCACAAGGCTCTAATATCCTTAATTTCAACCAGGATTTAAATACCTTAAATCATTCACAAATTAAAAGCATAGAATCTATGAAATTTGGTTTTGAATGGAATCTTTTAAAGAATATTTGTAACCATAAAAATCTAAATTAACATACTTACACTAACTTAGGGGTACCATAATTTGCTTCAGATCCCTGAAGAGCTTAAGAAAAAAGCACTAAGATATAAAATTATTTATATTCATCTTGTACAGGGTAGAAGAGCAATGCTAAAGTAATCAGATGAGGTGTCATAAAAACAAGGTAAGAGGAACATACATTTGCATGTTCTTTCACTCCTTTCCCTGATATTTGCTAAAAGCACCATATGGGTAAGTGGCTGTGGGCATAAACTAAGCCCTGTTGAGAGTGTTGAGTCTATAAGGGGGGATAAAGCATCCAGAGAGGGGATGGGGGATTTTCCCTATTACGAACCAGAACCCAGGGCAGATGGAATATCTAAGAGATGGAAAGATTGAGTGAACAAGATTTTAGTGAAGGAAGAGAAATTTCATCTAAACCTGATTTCCTTCCCCTTCGTTTTTGGTACTCATAGAAATCCAGGTCTATGCGGGAATCTCAAAATATTTTTAATTTTGGCAAAGAGCCTTAAATTCCATGGAAAAATGATGCCCAGGGGCATCAAGAGGCCTGGGTCCTATTTGTCCCACTAACTCAGCAGGTGGTCTACTTTCTTTCTTCTCTAGGTCTCGGTCTTACTGTCTGTAAAATGGAAGAAGTGAAGGGGGTGGGGTGGCCCTCAAGACAATAGACTTTCATTCTAGTTCTAAATCTGGCCTTCTTGGACACTAGACTTGTTCTCACAAAAAGGAACAAGTAACAAAAGGAACAGGAACAGGTAACAAAAGGAACAGGACACAGAAAAGTAACCCTTCCTCAGGAAGGTACACCCTTGATGCAAAATACACATGCTGTCACTGCTGTGCTCTGGCCAATTTGTATTCTGTCATGTTTTCTTCAGTCCCAGTGATAGATTCACTGGGATCCACCATTCCTCTGCCATTTTCCCGCAAGGCCACCAGAGAGCTAAAATCACAAGCCCATCTGTGCTGCAGGTCAGAGCTAAGAGGTCATCGTCCCCAGTGGGAACCAGTAGCCCCAAACCCTTTCTACATGAGGGATGCAGATTCATTTCACAGGAAGATACTACTGGAAAAGTATCCTTAAGACTAGAGCAAACTTTGCAGAGTAAATAAAACAAGGGGCA
The DNA here is from genome assembly GCF_023721935.1 of Panthera uncia. Taxonomy (NCBI): domain Eukaryota; kingdom Metazoa; phylum Chordata; class Mammalia; order Carnivora; family Felidae; genus Panthera; species Panthera uncia. The sequence goes on along the minus strand of NC_064818.1, from coordinate 74,133,417 downwards.
TGTGATCCTTGACAACCATATTGAGGAATGGGTTAAAAGCAAAATGGTTTAAGTGATTAGGGTAGAAAACCAAATAGATCAAGTAATACATTACCAAAAAATAAAAAAAAAAATTAAAATAACAGTGAGTGTGTGTGTATGTGTGTGTGTGTGTGTGTGTTCTGTGGAGAGATTTTAAGATGGGGAAGCATCCAAGCTCCATGTCTCCCAGGTTAAGAATAGCCATCATTAACAAAGGCTAAGAAATCCCAGTCGCTAGACCAAGCACATTACATGCATTATCTTATCTAATCCTCACATTAAATTCATGATGGATGCTATTCCTGTCCCATTCCACAGATGAAGAAACAGCCATAGACAGGGGAAAGGTTTGTCCAGGCCCACGTGGCTAAGGGAAGCGTCAGGATTTGAATCTGGGCCTAACCCTAGACACCTCTGTCCTTCTATTTACACTGATCCTTAAATAGGAGAAGTGGACTCCTCCTACAGAGGACCACAGTTGGATGAAAAGTTCCAATTTGAGTGTTTGCGCCATTGGACACTTGCCTCGGTCAGGTTGAAGGGGTGTGTCGAGATTTGTGTTAGGCATGTTTGAACAGGGATGAAGGAGCACATTCAGTCACATGGACTGGATGAATACGACAGGGCTGGCACTATGCTAGGAGCTGTAGGAAGTGCAAACAACGTAAAGCAGTGAGGCCACTTGCTGCGTTGGGTATGTGTGTGTAAATTTGAGGGTGATCCAGACAGCAGTGCTAAGCTGTACTTGAGTGAATTGCTGAGTCTTCTCAGAGAGAGCACTCTTTGAAATAAGCCTCAAAGCACAGTAGAAGCTCGCTGCTGAAGGAAGAGGGGAAATGTATTTAAGATAAACCTTAGGAAATGAAGATAAGTCTGAGAGCACCAGACTCAAGCTTCCCTTCCTTTCTAAGAGTGGTGAAAGCCACTGCTCCTTGGCTCGTGTTAGGAATGCTCCAGCTCTCTCTAAGTAAGCAAGGCGGACTCCCCTTCCCCCCCATCTGCTCCTCCGCAGTGTGATTTGAATTAGCAATATGGAGGTGGGGCATCAGAGACCTTGCCAGGTCGTGGAATGAATCAAGCATGGATAACAGCCCTTCTGTCATCCAGCTGCAAGTCAAAAAACACTGGGTCCCAGAACATGGGGACAGTTATAATTTATTCATTGAGAGCCAAGAAGAATGGGGTCGGTGAGGATTTAACATTCTAATAGGAATGATATCACACTCATTTCGTATTTAGAGCCTGGAAGAAACCTCCTGCTCTTGTTATGGCTGCTAAAAAAACAAAACAAAAAAACAAACAAACAAACAAACAAAAATTTAGAAAGAGTACTAAAGAAACTTGGAAGTGAGCCAGTAGGAGTTGAGGAAGTCATTACCTGAACTGAAGAATCCTGCTTCATTCTCCTCTTTAGCCCTACTCTCCGGGTATTTACACGAAGCCTTGCCAAGGCGGCTGTGATAATCTGAAATTGTGTTTAAAAACAACAAAACTATGACTAATAAAAGAACATATGGAAAGAAAGCTAAAACTGGGCTGCAGGTTCAAGAGACCAGCACCTTAATTTACAGTAGGGTCTCTAACTTGTGGCAGTACCCACAGCTCGTGTCATCGTCCACACACTTCTTCCTGACTATTCTGTGTCCCTTCCTTATCGTGGCCCCAAGATCATCTGCAACTTTTCTAAGCACTTTCCATAGAGTCATCTGGGGCCTTTTTTCAGGTTTTACCTCTTACTTCAAACTGTTATTTCCATGAGAAAGAATAGTGTTTGGTCACCAACATAACTGAAAAACTTGAAACCTTGATGCTCCACAAATTCCTAATTGTTTACCTCCTCTCTTGGATTTGCCCAGCAAGACTTTACCTCATGTTTCACAAAGATTTTGTTCCAAAATATTGTTACCCAATTTTGGAAAAGTAAATCAGACCCTAAGTTATAGATGGGCATCTTTCTACTTAAGAAAAACCCCTAACTAAATAGTTTGCAGACTAAACAGAATGTCCTATAAATATTTGCACCCTCACAAATCCATTTTATAAATCATATTTTAAGGACATTAAAAGATCAGTACACTACCCTCTCTAACTGCTTAAGGTTTTGCATGAACATATTATACACAGTCATTGATGGTTATCATTAATATTAGGCCTTACAAAGAGCTTCATTCCATCAAAATCATTGCTCCTTCACAAACATGGCAAAACACCAGCTTCCAAATTTTTAAAAGAAATGGAAAGCGTAGGCAGAAAATCTCAAACTCAGAGGGGTTTCCTTATGCACTGAAATCAACCATTGATGGAATGATTCTTTAAGGCACCTCTGAAAATTAAGCAAATTAAATTTTTACCTACCTTACAGGCAATTTTGTAAGATATTTATATTCTCAAACGAAGTTCCATTTCTTCCCCAAAGTGCACTCACTGAAAAAGTCTAGAGAAAAAAAAGCAACACATACAGATGAACTTCAATGAATCTGGATTCCCAGGAAAGCTCTAAGCAAAGGTGAAGACACAGTATACATGTCAACTGTTACTTAAGAAGAAACCTTAAGATGTAACCCAGGATAATACACAGAAAATGTTCATGGACACTACTATGACGGAGAGAGAAAAGTGGCCCAAGTTAAGAATTAGCTCGTTTCCACTACCCCTCCTCTGTCCTTTTGGAGACCCAGGTTTTTACGTTTCCACCTAGAGTTCCCCAGAAGTAGCCATCTAGGCAAGCCATGTGTAGCATTAAAATGTCTGATGACACAGAATTACCTTGCCCTCCTTCCCCACAGCACATCAAAGTTCCTTCTTACACAGCTGTCCAAAAACATTCTGCCTAGACACAGAAACGTTACCAAAAGTGTGGCCCATGGACCAGCAGCACTGACATCATCTGGAGGCTTGTTAGAAATGCAAGTTCTCAAAGTACTGAAACCAGGGCCTCAAAGAGATAACGGGCTCCGTTGCAGCATTATTCGTGACAGCCAGCACATGGAAACCACCTCAGTAAATGGATAGATATATAAAGAAATGATGGTGTATACATAGTGGGATTGTTCAGGTTTAAAAAAAGGAGATCCTGCCATTTTCAACAGCATGGATGAAACTGGAGGACATTATGCTACGTGAAATAAGCCAGGCAGAAATTAAAAAAAAAAAAAATTTAACTGTGTGATCTCACTTGCATGTGGAATCTAAAAAAGGTGAATCTGGACACCTGGGAGGCTCAATGGTTAAGCGTCCAACTTCGGCTCAGGTCATGATCTCACAGTTTGTGGATTCAAGTCCCGCATCAGGTTCTGTGCTGAGTCTCTCTCTCTCTCTCTCTCTGTCTCCCTCTCTCTCTCTCTCTCTCAAAAATAAACATTTAAAAAAAAATTTTTAAGTTGAATTCATGGAATCAGAGAGCAGAACAGTGGTTACCAGGGGTGGGGAGGTAGGGTAGATGTCAAAGGGGACAAAGTTGCAGTTACGTAGGATGAATAAGTCTAGAGATCTAACATCCAGGCATGAGGACTATAGTTATTAACACTGTGTTGAATACTGAAAATTTGCTAAGTGGATTTCAGATACTTTCCACAACAAAAAAAAAGAAAACATGGTTACCTGTGAGATAGACATGTTAATTGGCTTGGTTGTAGTAATCACTACACTATGTGTCTCAAATCACATCGTACATCCTAAATATATACAATTTTTAAAAATGTTTTTATTTATTTGGGAGAGGGGGCAGAGAGAGAGGGAGAGAGAGAATCCCAAGCAGGCTGAATGCTCAGCACAGAGCCCAACACAGGGCTCAATATCAAGACTGTTGTCATGACCGGAGCTTAACCGACTGAGCCACCCAGGCGTCCCAGATATGTACTGTTCTTATTGTAAGAAATAATAATGAAGAAATGCAAAGTCTCAAGCCTTACCTCCAGCAACTAAAGCTGAATCAGGGACCTGTTTTAACAAGCTCCCCATGTGGTTCTCATGCACAATCAAGTTTGAGGCTCCCTGACAGAGAAACCATCAGAGAGAAAATTCTAGTAGTGGAGAGACAAAATGAGCCAGGGGGAGGACCCCTTTCAACAAAGGGATTCTAGTCTAATTACCCGCTAACCCCAAGCCAATTATTGACACATGAAATGAAAAATTAAAAAAAACTGGAAAAACTGGAAAATGGACTACAGTCTTAATGAACAATTACCCTGAACTGTGGATGTGAGGATTCAAAATTAATGACTCAAGGTTATTGGAAATGAATGGTACGTCTCACTTAATTCTCCAGGTCTCCAGAGAGAGGCTAATTGGGGCCCATAAATTAGAAGAAATTATTTAACAAGTTGATTAATGTTCTGACAAAAGGGGAGGGGCCCAAAATGGACACATTCTGCTGATTTCTAAAAAGAGGATTTAATTAAAATCAATTGCTTCACCCCACTGTAAACAAGCTGGATCAATCTCTGCTGTGGGGAGTCTCGTCAACATGCAAGGGGGAGGAAATGAGGCCACAGTCAGCAGGATTTCAGAGGGAGTCAGTGTTTGCCAAAAGACTCTTTGTCACCTTCAAGAATGTAAGGGCATAAAAGGAAGAAATCAAACATCAATTTCAGCCAAGAATAGATGTTCCCTTAAGTGGGAAAGGGGAGACCCGGCCCCTAGTCATCTAGAGTTAAGTAAATGATTCTCCTGGGTTAACCTGCTGTCGGGCTGCACTTCAGAATCCCAGGGTTTGCTGTGCCTTTTCAATGATTTGCACACACCGCAGTGTGGGTCTGCGGGAACAGATGGGGAGTCTGGCATTGCTGAGTCGAGGCCGACACAGCAAAGGCCTCGTTACTCAGCAGTGGGCTCCTGGCATTGCAGATTACCCAGGTGGTTTGCACGGACCCAGACCCCCCACTTCTTCGACCATGGCCTCAGGTCACCTCCCAGACCAAACAGGACCTCACCATCTGCAGATCCCCCTCCCCTTCCCTATAAAAGGCTCCAAACCCCCAACCCGCGGTCTAGGGGACATTCCAGTTGGCCCTGCCTCACCAGGTTGTAGTTCCTCAGGCTCCAGGTAGAGAAACTGACCTACGTGTGACATTGGCCTGGGTCAGCGTGGCAGGCAAAATAACACCTCCCAAAGATGCCCCACATCCTGCTCTTGGGACCTGGGGGTGCTACATGGCAAAGGGACTTAAGGTTCAGGTGCAGTGAAGGTTGCTGACCAGCCGGCCTGGAGACAGGTGGTTATCCTGGATTATCCAGCTGGGGTCCATCTAATCACATGCACGAATCCTTAAAAGTGGAAGGAAAAGAGGCAAGAGAGAGGCTCAGAGAGTTTTCCTGGGGACTGGCCTCTACCTGGCTTCAAAGCTGGAGGAGGCAAAATTCAGGCAACCTGCAGAAGTGGAAAGGCAAGGAAATGGATTTCCCCTTGAGCCTCAGAAAGGAAGGCAGCCCAGCTGACCCCTGACCTTAGCCCAGTGAGCCCTGCATGGGACCTCTGACCTACACAGCCTATGAACTCCTAAATGCATGTTGTTTTAAGCCGCTCCATTTGTGGCCACTTGTCAGAGCAGACAGAGGAAATTCCTATCAGCAGGGGCTGAGGGGTCAGGGCCTCTCTACAGAGGAGCCTCTGTGGGCTTTGCAGGACCTGCTCTGGCCTGTGTCTCAGGGTCTGTTGGACACAGCCCCTGCCTGGCTGGAGGGGGAAGTGGGGAGGAAGCAGGGAGGAAAAAACCTTGCTTCGAACCATTAACCCCTGCCCCAAAGTTGCACAAACACTAAATTGGTGGAAATTCTAAGAAATAAGGTCAACGCCCTCATTATTGATTGTATAAAACAGATTTGATTCGCAGCTTTTAGAAAAAGAAGCTGTGTGGTTTTGAGCCTTTAGAACAATCTTGACCAAGCAATCTCATCTTCAGATAATGTCTCAAAACGACGTGACGGGGCTAATAAAATTGTTTTTAATGTACAAATGGAAAAATGGATCCTAGCATTTAATATTTTATAAAGTCCCTATTCTGTTAGAAACATTTTCACTTCAAAAGCTAATTATATGTAGTAATAGTATCTAAAATACACAGTATTCGGGGCACCTGGGTGGTTCAGTCAGTTAAGCATCCAACTTCGGCTCAGGTCATGATCTCGCGGTCCGTGAGTTCAAGCCCCGCGTCGGGCTCTGCGCTGACAGCTCAGAGCCTGGAGCCTGTTTCAGATTCTGTGTCTCCCTCTCTCTCTGCCCCTCCCCTGTTCATGCTCTGTCTCTCTGTCTCAAAAATAAATAAACATTAAAAAAAATTTTTTTTAATAAAATACACAGTATTCAATTTTTTTTTTTTTTTTTTTTTAGATTTGGGTAAATCTGGCATCATTCTGCTTGGGGGAGGTAATAGAGATCCTGAAAACAGGGCAGATGTGTCCAAAAAGATAGAAATAATACAGAAGGGTGATTTTCAGTAACCTCTAGAGAAAGAAGGTAAAGGTTCTCCATCTAGCCCATCCCTGTCTGCCTGCCACAAAGATGCGGCTTTGTTAGGGCCAACTGTTTTGCTGAGCCACACTTATTGGTGAGTGCTGCAGGGTTAAGCAGGTCTCCTCGATTTTTTTTTTTAAGAGAGTGACACAGATAGGGTGAGTAGCAGAGGGGCAGAGAGAGAGAAAGAAAATCCCAAGCAGGCTCCCAGCTGCCAGTGTAGAGCCCAATGTGGGGCTCAAACCCATGAAGTCACAAGATCATGACCTGAGCCAAAACCAAGAGGCAGACACTTAACCAACTGAGCCACACGGGCACCCTGTCTCCCCTGTCTTCTAATCTTATAGACCAGTGTGCTCTGCCCAATGTCAGGCCATTGTCAGCCCTGGGCATTGGGACCACACAGGGCTCCTTCTTGCTATTTTCTTCTCTGTGGGAGTACCGCCCGCCCCCTACCGGCCACCGCTCAGAGCTGGGGGCAGTGTTGGGTGGCTTTCCTCTGAAGCTGTTCAGGTTTAGGAAAGAAACAAAGGTCCTCTACAAGGTCAAACCTACCCTACCTGGGAGATCTATGCCGGCTCTCGGGTCCAAAGGCCAATTAACCATCAAGTGTTAGCAGGGCATATGAGTCAGGGCTTGATAGAGAAACAGAACCAACAGGATATGTACAGGGATATATAGGAGGAGATTTATTATAGGAATTAGCTCATGCAATTATGGAGACTGAGAAGTCTGCCAGATCTGCCAAAACCTGGAAAGCCGGTGGAGTCACTCAGTCAGAGTCCAAAAGCCTGTGAACCCATGAGAACCAGGGTCCAAGGGCAGGGGAAAAATGTGAGGTCAGTTCAAGCGGGGTGAATCCACCCTTCTTCTACCTTTTTGTTCTGTTTGGGCCCTCCATAGGTTCAATGGGCCACCTACACTGGTGAAAGCAGTCAGGTTTATTCAGTTCACCAATTCAAATGCTAACATTTCTGGAAACACCTCACAGGTACACCCAGAAGTATTTTACTGGCTCTCTGGGCATCCCTTACCCCAATCAAGGGGGACACATAAAATCAACGATCACGTAGGGTGTTCTCTATCATTGTGCTCCAATGCTCTTTGGAAATCAAGTGAGCACATGAGGGCCAAGGCCAGTTAAGGGGAGTCCTGAAGCCACAACAACTTCCCAAAGCCATCCAACCTGCCCTTCAAACTGTGATATCTGAAAAAGAAGGAAACGGGAAAAAACTGAGTAGAGAAAGAGACAGAGAGGAGGGAGGACAATCTTCTGACCAGCAGCCAGTCAGCCTCCCAGCAACAGCTGTCTTGTATGGTGTCTGAACCCCCATCAGTGTGGTAGAGCCCCTCCTTAAGGAATGTGGTGAAAACCTCAAGACAAGGGAAAGACAGCCTGGCTACGTGTATGTGCACGACATGCCCCACGACTCTGTAACACAGACCACCCATTCAGACTGTATATTACCATATGTGGGAGACAAGGGAGCAAAAATTGTACCAAAGGCAACCCCCACTGTGTTCGGGGCTCAGCCTATTGGGTCTTAGCCTGCTGAGTCTGTGCTCGCACGAATAAAGCTGCTTCCTGGAAAGAAAAGCCTCGGTGTCCCGACTCTGTGTGTGACCCACTGCTACGTTACACAGGGGCTCGCCCAGGAGGTGGAGGCGGGGTTTCACTTCCCTTGTCACCAGGGTACAATCCTCAGGGCACCAGGAGAGGTAACCTTGCCTGGCACCAGGGGCCTGCTTGATCTGTAGGAGACTAGCCCCTCCTGGCAAACTGGGATGAGGGCCCCGGATGCACAAAAGAACCCAGTGAGGCCCAAGAACCAGCTCAGGGAGTGCTGCCCATCAGACTGGCAAGAACCCAGGTTGGTTTTGGTAGACCTGCTCCCAAGAGGCAGAAGGGGAGCCCGATCACCTCCCAGAGTTGCTCAAGTAGTTTCAGAAGGAAAGAAGCCGCAACTCTAAAGCACTGGCTGCTGGGCAGCAGGTTAGAGTCACTGTGTGACTGTGTGTAAATGAGACGGAGGCAGAAAGGTTCCGGCCTGACCAATGGGCTGCAGTGAGTGTTGAGTCCCGATCCACAGAACCTGAGAGGACCCCACCTCCATATGCCCTCACTGTCACCTGCGCCTCCAGCCGCCCTGGCTACGGAAACCCCACCAGAGCCTCTCCCTAGTCCTGAGGCCTCGCCACCTCCAGCACCACCCGCCTCTCCGGATGTGACCGGCTCGCTCAGACCACCGGTCCTAACCCCATACACCCCTCCCAGAAGGCGATTAGAAATCGGGCCAGTGGAGACAGTCCCTCCCTATAGCAACACTGGAGAGTCCTACAGATGCCACTGAGGGAAACTAGGGGATCCATCTATTATGATCAGGAAGGCCAGATCCAAGGAGGCCGGCATGATTTTGTGGACCAACCCTTTACCACTACAGACCTCCCAAATTGGAAGCACCTACCCCTTCCTATCCGGAGAAGCCCCAGGCTGTGATTGAACTAATGCAGTCTGTGATTCAAACCCATAAACCTACTTGGATGGACCGCTGCCAACTCCACCTGACTCCCTTCGACACAGAGGAGGCTCGCCGAATTACCCAGGCGGCCCTAAAATGGTTAGAGGAGAATGCCCCAGCTGGGACGCCAGACACCCAGGCTTATGCTCGGGCTCACTTCCCTGGGGAGGACCCCAAATAAGACCCAAGTGACTGAAGTGTAGATGGAAGGCTTGCAAGGACTGAACAGTCTCAAGAAGCCCTTCTAAACAGCATGAAGGAAGCAGGGGGAGGGGGGAGCCATAAATATGAGTAAAACATCAGAAGTGCTCCAGGGACCGAGGAGAGCCCGAGCCAGTTCTATGAGACACTATGTGAGGCATTTCGTCTCTACACCCCTTTTGATCCAGAGGCTCCCATTAACCAGCGGATGATCAATGCAGCTTTGGTAGGTCAGGCCCGGGGGGACATCTGGCGCAAGCTGCAAAAGCTAGAGGGTTTCACTGGCGTGAATGTCAGTTGCTGGACGCAGCAACTAAGGGGTTTGTCAACGGTGACCGAGGAAGAACGCCGGAAGATGCAGAAGAAGGCAGACTCGTTAGCTGCTGCCTTGGTGGAGAGATCGGAATGCTCCCGGAAAAGTGCCCCGCAGGGACGGGGCCAAAAAGGGCGATGGCAGGGAGGATCATCTCGCCCAGGACCAAAGTTAGGACGGAACCCATGTTCCGTCATCGGGAGGACCACTGGAAAAATGAGTGCCCCCTGCGGCCGGGTAACTCTCAGCAGGGCCCCTAAGAGAGTGGCAGTCATGCATTGTCGGGGACAGCAAAGGGAGACACCAGGTCTGCACGGGGGAACCATAAGGCAGAACGAGAGGCAAGGGAGCCTCCTTTGCGGCCTCCAAAGGAACAGCGATCTGCGGCTTTAGCCGCCACGCTGCTCCCTCGTCCACTGGGCGGAATGGGACCCTGATTACTCAGGACACGAGGGCACCCGGCTTAAGAGTGAAAATGGAAGCTACCTCCCAGGTAGGTGGAAATTTGAAGACTGCCGAGTGGCAATTCCTGAGGCCCTGGCTGCAGTTTTTGTCAAGCGGTTCCATCAGGAAACCCACATTGGCCAGACAGCTGTCGAGACTACATTGAGCCGACATTTCTACATCCCTCGACTCTCCAGCACAGCCCGGGCAGTACATGAGCAACGTGAAACGTGTGCCCGGGATGACCTACGTCAGGGACCCACGGCCGCCCCTGGGGTCAGAGTTTCGGGGGAGCCCCATTTGAAAACATGATGGTGGACTTCACTGAGCTTCCCCAGGTCCGAGGCTGTAAATACCTGCTGGTGTTTGTGTGCGCTTTCTCAGGCTGGATGGAAGGCTTCCCCACTCGCACAGAAAAGGCACATGAAGGGGCCTGACTTCTTCTAAAAGAAATCCTCCCTTGATTTGGGATCCCTATCACCGTGGGACGGTCAGATAACAGGCCAGCGTTCGTGGCCGAGGCGGTGTGGCTGGTGGCAAAGGAGTTAAAGAGGAAGTTACACACGGCACACCGACCCCAGAGCTCCTGGAAGGTGGACTGAATGAACGGAACCCTGAAGCTGCGATTAAGTAAACTATGTCAGGAAACCCACCTACACTGGGACCAGGTGTTGCCAATCACCTTGTTAAGAATCAGGGGTAGCCCCACTAAGTAGACGGGGTTCTCCCCTTATGAAATCCTTTACGGGTGCCCTCCCCCCATTATCAAGGCCATTGGGGAGGATCTACATGAGATAGGCAATCTAACCCTAAGGCAATAGATGTGGGCCCTTGGCTCTACCCTAACCACCTGACACCAGTGGGTTAGGGAGCAACCTGTGAGTCTGACCACAGACACTTGCCCCTTTAAACCAGGAGATGCTGTATGAAGGAGTCAAATGTCCAACCCCTAAAACCCCTCTGAAGAGGCCCGTTCACTGTCATTTTGTTCACCCCCACTGGAGTACAGGTGGCTGAGATGGGTCCCCGGATTCACTACAGCAGAGCGAAGCCAGCATCTCGAAACCGGGAGCGCATTCCCGGTCCATCAAGCTGACCATATGGAAGAAGCAATGTGCAACTCCGGGAGACTGCAGCCCTGCGTCAGTCACTCCAGAAACTGACTGATCTACGCACGGCAGGAGCTTGAGGAATCAAAGGTCTGGTGCAACAAATAGACTGTCCTTGTTTGCTCTGTTTCCTTACTGTGATGCACTGTCACCCCTTGTTTCTCACTGTTACTGTGATTGTTGCTCGACTTTTCGCTATCGGATTGGCAGAGGCCGCCCTAGCCGGCCGGGAGTGTGGTGAGAGGTTTCTGTTAGCACCTTCCCTTTGTGGATAGGATGCTTCATTGGTATTGGTTGCTTTTGACCTGCACCCCTTCTGTAGACCTAGATTCTTCATCACATGACCCATGTAGTCGCATAACCAGGTCAGGCCAGGGAGTCACTTGGACCTTACTGTACCATACCCACTTCTCATGCCAGGGAGGAGTCCTGGGGACCTGCAGACACAACGAGACCACCTATTCTATCTGCCAATGGGAGGGTCAATACACTTGCCTTGACCCACACTATTCCTCTAGTGAAGATTGGTTAGACGTCCTATCCAACCAAGGCTTGGGGCCCTTGGTCAGCTGGACACAAATTACTAACCCAAAATGACCAATGTCAATGCTGTTTGACATATGTGCAGTTATAGGTATTGGCCCAGAGGTATCTGTCATATGAAAAAAGCAGGCACTTGTCACAGGGGGCCCAAGGACTCTTGATATACCATGCAGAGGCTTAGACTGGGAACGGGAATACCAACAAGGACAAATACATGTGTGAGGAAAATGGTTTATGTGCCGCACACCTGAGTTTTTATGCCCCAGGTGGAGCCGTGTTTCATGGGCTCCTTGGAAAGAAGAAGGCACAACAGTGCTCCTTCAGAAGGGGGCTGCTACATCAGGTTGTCAGTCCAAGGTCTGTCACCCTGTTAATTTTACCGTCATTAACCCAGGAGATTCCAAATAGTAATGAGGCACCCGAATTGGCATCCAGATCCACGGGTGAGGCAGAGACCCAGGGATCGTGCTATAGTTCAAGAGAGACTACTGCCCATCCAACCATGTCCCATCAAGTCTTCCACTCCTTCTATGAAGAAATAAGAAGTAGCCCCCCCTCCCATTTCAGTCACAGCAAGGAACTTGTTTCTAGCTCTAGCAGAGACTATAGCCCAGACTCTGAAGGTCTCTTCTTGCTATGTATGCGAGGGAACCAACATGGGGGGGATCAATGGCCATAGGAGGCTAGAGAATTAGATCCCCATGAACCTTATGATGGAACAGAATACCCCAGTCCTACTGCTGGAGTTTGGCTCCCCAAAACCTCAATTATTGGGAAAAACTGCCTGCCCAGTGGAGAAGAAAGTTCACCAACTCTGTTGAAAGCTTAACGTGCCTAGGCCAAAGGTTTTATAACTCAACTGCCTGGGAAACCCAATGGTGGGAGTCCCCAGATCACCTTGAGCCAGATCCCCACCCCTCGTCTAACTTCTCTCATCTCCAAGAGGCCTGGGACAATGTTGGCACAGCCATCGAATGGCGGGTCCCAGGTGGACTATACTGGATATGTGGAAGGACAGTCTGTACAGTATTTCCCACAGGCTGGTCAGGGTCATGTGTGCTGGGAACTATTCATCCATTTTTCTTCCTGCTCCTACTTGCCAGAGGAGAACATTTGGGAGTCCAAATGTATGGGGAAAGGGAGACTCAAAGGAAATGATGTGCCCTACAAATTGGCAATTGGAAAGTTGACGAGTGGCCTCTGGAGCATAGAATCCAATATTACAGTCCTGCCACCTGGGCAAAGGATGGGTCCTGGGGCTACCACACTCCCATTTACATGCTAAACCGCATAATCAGACTGCAAGCAGTTGTAGAAATTATAACCAATGAAACTGTCAGGGCTCTTAACTTGCTAGCCAAGCAGCAAACCAAAATGCACAATGCTATCAATCAAGTAAGTAACCTAAGGGAGGGAGGAGTTTGTAGAAAGTTTAACCTGAGCAACTGCTGCCTACAGACAGATGATGAAGGAAAAGTCATAGAGGAGATCACAGATTGAATGAGAAAGGCTGCTCATGTCCCAGTCCAGACCTGGAAAGGTTGAGACCCCGGGGAGTTATTTGGAGGATGGTTTTCAACTCTCGGGGGATTCAAAACCCTCATAGGTATTATCTTCTTGATTTTGGGAGCTTGCCTAATCCTACCTTGCCTTGGTCCCCTGCTTATATGGTCTGTCTCCAGCCGCATTGAGGTAATGGTCAAAAGCAAAACAGCCATGCATGTGATGCTATGGAAATATAAAACTCTAAACCAAGATGATGCTCTTTGACCCAAAATAGGGGTTCTGAGCATCAACAGGGGGGATGTGATAGAGCCCTTCCCTAAGGAATGTTGTGAAAACCTCAAGACAAGGGAAGACAACCTGGGTATGTGCACATGGGCGACATTCCTCACGACTCTGTAACTTAGACCGCCCATTCAGACTGTATATTACCATAGACGAGAGACAAAGGAGCAAAAACTGTACCAATGGCAACCCCCCCTGCTGCACTCAGGGCTCAGCCTTTCGGGTCTTAGCCCACTGAGCCCGTGCTGGCACAAACAAAGCTGCTTCCTGGAATTGAGGGGTAATGGTGAGCACAACTAATATATTCTGGGTTTTTCCAACATAATTTAGAGATGTGTCATATCAGATGATGCATGATTGAGTGCTAGCTAATTTTTTAAAACTTCTAGAAGGGAGATGGTATGGAAGTGAGGAAGGGCAGGAGGGGAATTTTATAATTCATCAGACTTAGCACAACAGTTCAGTTCTGTGTGTTCCCCTACAAAGGTGTGTATGTTAAGCACTCTCCTTCCCAGGTGTAAAATTGTTACCTTGTGCTGATGAGGGAGCGTGGGCCAAGCCGAGGGCAAAGTACAGGCTAACAGCACCCTCCCCCAGGTGGGACATGTATGATATTCCTTGTACACTCACTCCCAGCTACCCCAAAACAGGAAAGGACAAAAAACAAATAAGTGTCTCTACCAGTTTACAAGAAAAAGGCAATCCCATCAATGGCCCAAAGTCCAGGAACTCCTATTCTCTTCATGTTAATGCTTTGCTAGAAGGAAAAACAACCTTAGCTTCACAGGACCTAGGCCTCCAGCAAGTCTTTAGCATGTACAAGTCTCTTTGGAAATTCCCTCCTGACCATCTCCTGGACTCCATAAAACGGTCACCCCCTACACTCACAATGCAGCTCTTCCTGGCCACGGGTCCTGTCCTCGTGCTTTAATAAAAACCACCTTTTTGCACCAAAGACGTCTTCGAGAATTCTTTTGTGGCCATCAGCTCCCAACCCCAAGAGCCCCACCATCACGCCAAAACCTCATCAGTGCCAGGAAATTCACCTAAATGTCTAACCACATCTTTCCAAGTATGGAGGCTTTTGCCCCCAGAGAAGATATAACCAAAGTAATTTGATCAGTAGAACAGAAATGATCCATGCCTCACCCAGTTCATGGCAGCCTTCTGCTGCATTTTAAAGATGCTGGCATTTATTATCATTGATTACTTGGCTTTTAATTTGACATTTAATATAGCTCCTTGTCTCTGAGGCATTCAAGACCTACAGACGTTTCCTTTTCATGCCAAGTTAACATTTTGCCTTTCTTCCTGGCTCATCATTCTTAATCTCCTTTAAACACTGCCTCAAAGCCAACAGCTGTCTTTAGCCTTTCTGCCTAAAGTATTTCTGGTAATGATCTCTCAGGTTGCCAGTATATTTGAACTTCGATCCTCAATGACATCAGTCTTAGTGAGGCCTGCAATCCTTGGGGTCAGAAGCCTCAGCTCTTTATACATTCTGCAAGGCGTCTTGTGAACTTACAGTCTTCAATAAATTACACACTGGAGCCATGGTGATCGCTTTCCATCTCTACAGTTGGAAATTTGGTCATCCCTATTTTATGGAGATCTCTTAAGTAGATCCATTAATTCTGCGGTAAGCATTCTAAGTGCAGATCAGCATCTGCACGGCATGATTTGCCAACTGATCTATTTCACAAAGGCACCAGAGGGATCTAATTTATAACACCCTTAAGGAGGACTGTGATTTGTTATTTCCATGCAGAAGCTGGAAAGCTCTCCGTGGATCACCTTCTTTCTATACAGGAGCAACATTTACCTGGGCTGTGCCAAGCACCGTGCCCCTGTGGCTCCAGAGCCTGGGAGGCAGAATCACCTTAGAGGAGTACAGTGAGGTTCCTGGACAGCAGGCAGGAAGCCTACCCACGCCTTGATCTTGACCAGGGTTTAGCCGAGGCAGACAGACCACTGGTCAATGGTGAAGACAGAGGTGGGGATCCCAAGGGTCTCAGAAGAGGGCCCTGGGGCTGGAGTTCAGTTCTCACACATGGATGAATCGGCCCCAGGTTTGGAGCCAGAGTCCTCCTAGTCTGGGTTCCCTTCTCCAGATGCTGAACATTTAATCCCAGTCAACTCACCTGACCTAACCTGAGTGAGACAGTCCCTGCCTAGCAACCACCCCTCCCGAGCCCCCATTTGCCATCTATGTGGGAGGCTAGCAGCACCAACCCCATAGAAGAGTTACGAGAACCCACAGCACGATACCTGGCACGGAAGAGCTCATTGGCTATAAGGTCGCCATATTTTATTATCGCTTCTTATTGCTTCCAAACTTGATTCTGGCTCCTTTGGCTGACAATCTTCAAAGGCTGGGAAACTGAGTCAGTCCTGAGGCTCTGTATTCCAGTGAAATACAAACAGGTGGCTCCAGCCAGAAAACTCACAAATAATTCTGGGAACCAAAATGTCGCTTCTCCTGCACTGGCTCCTAAGGTGGAGTTGGCGACTCCTTCCTCTTGTCACCTGAGAGTCCCCTGTGACAAAACATGAGAGCTGAGTTTTACAGCCCCCAGAGGCTACTTTTCCTTTAATAACCAAGTAATAATAACCTCAGCTCCCTCCCACGCCACCACAACAGTCCCCTTATCAGTGTTCCCAAGAACATTCCAGAAGTGTACGCAGGGCCCATAGCTCCACTCACCCTCAGCTTCTCACCTAGCATACCTGGCTACCTTCTACCTGTTTCCTGCCATCTTACCCCAATTCTCTGCCATCTTCCCAGTGAACACAGCCTCAGAAACCACAAACACATGGGGTGCCTGGGTGGCTCGGTTGGGCATCCAACTTCGGCTCAGGTCATGATCTTGCAGTTGTGGGTTCAAGCTCCACATCAGGCTCTATGCTGACAGCTCAAAGCCTGGAGCCTGCTTCAGATTCTGTGTCTCCCTCTCTCTCTCTGTTCCTTCCCCACTTGCACTCTGTCTCTCTCTCTCTCAAAAATAAATAAAGATTTTTAAAAAAATTAAAAAAGAAAAGGAAAGAAACCACAAACACAGACCTGTTGCCAAAGATAAAGAAACACATAATAGAATTCAATGTGGGGGCAGGGGGGGGGGCAGAGGTGGATTATGTCACAGCCCCATGGACCAACTATTTCATGGGGCTTGCTCATTGGCCCCAAGCCAGCTGCCAGGTTGCTGGTTCACCCCAACCCCCACACCAAACCTCCAAGTTCATGTCCCTTGGTCACGTGATAAAACCTCTGCAGTCACCTGTACCCTCCACAGAGCCACCGTCCTTATGCAGAGGATGCCTCACTGCCCATTCCAGGCTTGGCTCATACTTTCATCTTTTCCACAGCCAGAAGCATCAAATAGTAATTTCCCCCAAAGTGGGGATCCCTGGGCCCTCAGAGACATCAAGCCTCCATCTCTGGCTACATAAGGAATGTGAAAACTTTGAATATCTTTCTTTCAAGGCTACAAGAACCCCAAGTACAATACTAGTATCTAAGATGCCCCCAGTAGCACCCCATAGAAGGGGCTCACCAAAGGGCCCTTTCAAAACAAAGGCCTGTCTTCCCCCAACATTACTTTGTTTCCACCATGGAATAAAGAAACTTTAGCGGTTTTCAAAATAGCATTTCCCCTTGTCCTGACCACACATGGATCCCACCATTTTGTAATCTGTTTGTAATGTTCTACTTCCTATACTATGTCAGGATTTTGACACCTTTTATAACCCATGACTCCCTCCTGCTTCTCCATGGATCTCACCAAGGTTTTGTAGAACTTCGTTTTCTACAGTTTGTGTTTGAAATAGGTATTTGAAAGCATGTTTTTAAGCCACATACCCCTCCCTGGAGGTTCGTACCAGCCCTCCTGGCATCTGTTTCTTCTACTCCAGAGCCTGGGAGTCACTTATGTTCAACTGTAAGTTCCTCCAAGGGAGGCACTGTCATCCACTCCCGTGGGCTGCACTTTTGATCAGTCCCCAAGGGTAGTGGGCTCCACTCCTGAATATTTCCACATCATGAATCTTTGCATTCCTTTTTATTCCCTCTGCCGCACCCCACTTGAGTCCACCCCTTGGCAGCCACTCCCATGTTCTCCCAGACTCTACTCCTGCCCCTCCACAATTGGCCACCCACGCTCCAGGCAAAGCAAGCTTTCCAAAATGCAAATCTGGCCATATCACTCCTCAGCTTAAATGCTGCCATGGTTTCCCACTGCTCTTAGGCCAATGTCCAAAATGGCTCTCAAGAGCCTGCATGTCCTGGCTGCGGCCTACCCCTCCGGCATCATTTCTCAGACTGCCCTCCTCTTCCTACTCTGTGCTTAGCCAGGGTGGACCTGTTTTAATTCCTCAAATGTGTCATCCTCCCTCGTCTCCCATCTTCTGGGCATGCTAGTCCCAATGTCTGGCCCACGGCAACTCCTCGATACCCATATGTGGTAAACAGATGAATCAATCAGTTATTTACTATGCCACTCTCTATCTGTCAAATTGCCTGCCTGACACAGGAGTAGTTTTCATTAAATGTTTGAAGAAGAGGAAGAGAGCTGAGATGAGAAAAGAGAGGGACATAGGAAAGGGACTAGAAGACAAGTAGTATGCTGATTGACAGGAGCCACGGACAGATCAAGAACCTAAACAGTAGAGCTGGGGAGGGTGAAGCATGTAGGATAAAGAAAGGACAAGCCAGGGAGACAACAGTAGTCAGAGACTGGGAGTCCTAAGACCTTAGCCAGTCCCTCTGAGTTGGGATCTAGAGACAGGTCTAAGTTCCAAATGGTCCAGGTGGCCAAAAGGGCTTCTGGTCCCTTAGGTGAGTTATTGGAGCTCACCTTTCCACACATTGTCCTTTCCAGAAGAAGCGCTGTTCCAGCAGAGGGAAAGGATGGAATCAAGCCTGGGCAGACCCTTGACTGAATTTATAAGCTTGACTTCCACCACCAGAGCTACACCAAGGTCTCATCAGCTGGCCTTTGACCAGGGGCTCAATGTCATTCTGGCCATGCTAAACTCAGAAAATGATATGAAAATAGCTAGGCCAAGAAACCAAAATCGAGATGGGTATCTCAAGGTCATACCCATCCATGAGGCAATTATATAGTCAAACTATTATACAGCAAAACAGCATGCCAACTTGGAACAGCTGTCAAACTTTGTCTTCCTCCTAGAAAATGCATCTCCTCTTGCACTGTAGTAAATTTGATATCTGTGTATGAGCATTGCTTTTAGAGATTCAGTCTGCATAAATTTATACTTCACGTAGAACTCAGCCTATGAGGGGAGACAGAAATGTAAACAGTAGATGTTCTGCAGTACGACAACACAGGGTCCTCCTCATAGCTGGAACTCAAATAATTGCTGCAAAGGAATGAATGAGTGGGTGTTAGGGTAGAGGTGGATCATGAGATCCAGCAGGGCACTGAGAAAAAGCATAGCTCGTACTGGAAAGGAAAGTTAAGTCCTAGAAGCCAGAGAGGATGCCCTTGATGGTTATGATCTGGGGAGTTTGTTAGAGGAGTTTCTAATCATTAAAGTACTTATTGGAAAAAAGACTGGACATTACACAGAGTGTAAAGAAGAACACAAAACCCACAAACCCACCAACGGTTTAGGTAAATTCAAGTAGATGTGGGGGAAATGGGTGAGCAGGGATGGAAATGAAGCCAGTAAGGAAACTGGTCAGCTGGGCTGGGCTAGGCAATGAAGGAAGGGTATAGGGATTGTTCCTGGGAAGAAAGAATACGTCAGTTGGCCATACCATGGAACCTCCAGTCAAAGATGTGTTGAGACCTGAAAACCATCTGGGACCTCATACTGATCATTCAGAGAGAAAGATTGGGTAAAGGGGTACTGATGATTGATACTTCCCAACACTCTCCTAGGAGGCTGGAAAGTTTGTTTGGCTTGGAACACCCCACTCATTACACATGCAGTGGCCAAAAGCCCCTGTCAAATCATCAGGCCTATCTAACCAGAAAGACACAAGACTCCTGCCATCACCAGAGAGAAAAGAACATAAGCTAACTCTTTGCCAATCAAGTCCAAACTCACTTTTGGCACTTGGAGCGGGCATGTGTATAGCAGGCAGAATAATATCCCCTGCCAAAGATTTCTATGTTTTAATTTTGGGGACTTAGGACTATGTTACCTATATAATGAGAGGGACTTAGATGTGATTAAGTTGAAAATCTTGAGGGGCACCTGGGTGGCTCAGTCAGTTGAGCATCCGACTCTTGATTTCAGCTCAGGTCATGATCTCCCAGTTCATGGGTTCAAGCCCTGCATCACTGTTAGTGCAGAGCCTATTTGGGATTCTCTCTCTCCCTCTCTCTGCCCCTCCCCCTACTCTCACTTGCTCTCTCTCTCAAAATCAATAAATAAACATTTTTTAAAAATCTTGAAATAGAGGGGCAACTGGGTGGCTCAGTCAGTTAAGCATCTGACTTGGCTCAGGTCATGATCTCATGGTTTGTGAGTTCAAGCCCCACATCGGGCTCCACACTGGTGGTATGGAGCCTACTTGTGATTCTCTCTCCCTCTCTTTCTGTCCCTTCCTGGCATACTCTCTCTCTCAAAAATAAATAAATTAACTTAAAAATAAATAAATATTTAAAAAATATTCTTTATTAAAAAAATTTTTAATGTCGATTTATTTTTGAGAGAGAGAGAGAGAGAGAGAGAGAGACAGAGCACAAGTGGGGGAGGAACAGAGAGAGAGGGAGACACAGAATCCAAAACAGGCTCCAGGCTCTGAGCTGTCAGCACAGAGCCTGATGAGGGGTTCAAACTCAAGAACTGTGAGACCAGGACCTGAGCCAAAGTCAGACGCTCAAGCAACTAAGCCACCCTGGTGCCCCAAAGTTTTAAAAAAATTTTTAAAATTAAATAAAAAGAAAATCTTGAAATAGAAAGATTATGCTAGAATATCAGAGTGGGCCCAATATAATCACAGGGTCTTTATAAGGGAAAGAGGGAGGCAGAAGAGAGAGATTTGAAGATGCTACACTGCCAGCTTTGAAGATGGTGGAAAGGGGCCAAGAGCCAAGAATAAATGCCAGCAGCTTCTAGAAGCTTAAAAAGATAATGGAATGGATTCTTCCCTAGAGCCTCCAGAAAGAAGCCAGCTCTGCTGATAACCTTGACCTTAGCCCAACAAGACCCATGCTAAACTTGGAATTATAGTAAATTTATGTTATTTTAAGCCAGTAAGTTTGGGGCAATTTGTTACAGCAACCATAAGAAACTAATACAGCATGTCCTTGTTGCATACAATTATCTCCACATTAAAGGACATATTGCATTCATGGCTCCTGCCCAGAAGGTTCTGGTAGGGCCCCCCAGTCATGTGACAATCAGAAACACCCCCCATGTTTTCAAATGCTCACTGCAGCAAAGGGAGCATCCAGCACATTTGAGCACAACTGCTCGGGGGACAAGCAAAACTTTCTTTCCTGCTCCCAACCCCTCAAGCTTCCATCACCCCTGCCATTTCCTCTCAGTGCCAATTCTTTAAATTAAAAGGCTCCTAAAATATCCAGAAGAAAGAAATGGGGCTTGGTAGCAAAGGTAGAAACAACGGGTATACCTGGACAGAAAGACATTCATCCATTTGATTCAGTTACACACATTTGCCTCTGTATAGATGTCTGTTTCTATATATGTGCTCAACCAAGTGCAAAGACATCACTTATAGAAGGTTCTGCACCAGCTGGAGGGAGTCAGCTAAAATGGCAGCAGCCAGGCTCCCTGATTGACAGCATGAAATCCCATCAGCTCCCCTCCAGCAAGCATCGCTGCCTGTCTCAGAATCCAGAAAGCACAAGATTTTCATTCTGGGCATAGAGAAACTGGAAAACAACAGAGCAAGCTGGAATTCTCACTTGCATGGTCTGCTGGATGAAATGATGCCTTGTCGGTGTTCCCTTTGGTTTTCCTCCCAGACCTGCACACCAGAGACCAGCCCTGCCTTAGGTGGATTGCTGACGACCCCTGTAAAAAGCCTGCCATTTGGACATCCCTTGCTTGCTAATATTCCAGATACTAGAGCAGGGATGTGGAGAAATTCAGGTGGCTTATCTCTATCTTAGCTTCCAGGAAAAGAGCTTCACAGATCACACCATTATTTCCCATTAGCCTAAGAATGGTACCCATTTCTCCCTTAGAGAGAGGCTCTATATAGATAGGTAGTGGTTTCTGAAGGCCCATAAAAGAAACAGGAATTCAAAGATATTTTTTTCTGTCTTCAGCTAACATTTGCTGCATGCTTCTTTGAATTATTCATTATTAAAATTACGCCATCAGCAAAACCAAACTATGTCTGTTAAGGGAAGTTTACCCACAGAAGTTTCAGAAAGTGGAATACGGATTACAATCACCGTGCCTTTTTTTAGCCTAATTATTTTTCCCTTACAATCCAAACATCACCGTGGTTAATGCTACAGAAAAGCAAAAGCTAATTGATTATATATATATATATATATAGTCACTGGAATATACCTTAATGCTCCACGGTCAACATCTGTTACTCTATGTTACTTTTCTTAGGTTCAAGAGAATTTTCAGCTATGTCATATTGTTAAGCTTCTTCAAAGGGAATATCATCACCCAAGACATATGAACAAAATTTTTTAATGTCAGAAAAGTCTTATTCTTATGTTTCCAAAAAGAGTCATGGACAAGTTCTCACTGGGATGCTCAGGTTACTCTAACTGGGTCTCTACACCTCTCTGCATCAGGTTCCCCAGGCCCCCCAAATAGGGCATACATTGTGTACTTGTGCAGCCATATGCATATACACATACAGAGTTGAATTGCTTTGGGACTTCACCTTTCTGCCTTCAGCTTAGATTGGAATCACAGGTTAGGATAAGTGTCAAAAAGAGAAAATCTATCCTACTCCACTTATTCCTACATCCCAAGGACGTGACCTTGGGGAAAGATGGTCTTTGTTAAAATGAATGAATGAATCAACGAATGAGGCCAAGGTGTGGAAAATACCACAAGGTTTTTTATGCAAGCTCCACAAGCCACGACCTGTGTGACCTTCGGCAAATTGCTTAACCTCTCTGTGTCTGTTTTCTTATTGGTAAAATCTGGATAATCTTAGTACCAACTGCATAGGGTATGTGAGAATTACATGCATGAATACATGAAAAGCACCTTTAACAGAGGAAGAGATATAGTAAATGAATGGACAGGTAGAGGATGCATAGATAGATTTTTAAAAATAAGTCGTTGCTAGAGTAGCAGGCTTCAGAGATCAATCAGCCACTCAACAAGGATTGATTTAGCATGGAGGAAAAGGCAGGCTCTGGGCTTGTTGCTATGGTTATGATCATAACCAGTCAAGCTGGGTTTTCAGTCTCACAGAGCCCTCAGTGCAGTCTCCCCAGAACGCATGGAGTTTCCACATAACTGACATGCTCAAACCATCGCCATCTTGATGTGGACTGAGCAGGATATGCGCTGCTGGCTCAACTATCTGTGGGAAAAAACACAAGCATAACAAGATCGTGGGCACATTACAGGCTTTAAGGCTGATTGGCTTTAAAAACACTCTAATTGAAGGCATACTGGAGTCATTACAGACAACTTTAAATGGTCTATCAGTCATTTAAAAAAAAAGTGTAGTGACTCCCCTATAAAAGTCACTGTTCTTTGGCACCAGGATGAAAATTTGATCACAGTGCACCCAAAATTAAATATTCACAAATAACATTACCATCATTCCTACAAAGCCGGCAGAAACAGTACCCTATCCAAGGCACGGTCTTGAGTACTACCATTTCTAAAATGTGAAACAATGGGCAGCCTTCATGAGGCCCCTGGGGATCAGGCTTATGTTAATTGGCATCGCCCTTTCTGTCATCTGTTAAAAGCCACGTCCATCAACCCTCAAACCCCTTCTTACAGGATGTAGCTTTGGGAACAAGGCGGGATTTGTGTAGCACAGGAACCACGATCTGTAAACCAGGCTCTAGAAGCTGGTCTCTGTTTCAGCTGACAAACACTCACCACCAAGAGAGTTTGTTTATATAACTTATCCTACAGAAGTCTCAGGATCAATCCAGCAATGCAGAGATTCCAAAAGGTATGGCTCCTGGTACAAGAGCAACCAGTTGCATTTTCTGCAAAGCTTAGAGGCACATTTGCAGCTTTGTTTCTGAGCAGAAGCACAGCTTGAATATTCCACTGTATGTATGTATATGTGTATATACATATGTGTATATACATATGTGTATATGTGTATATATATATACACATATACATACATATCGCATTGTCTTTATCCGCTTATCTGTTGATGGACACTTAGGTTGTTTCCATACCTTGGCTATTGTGAATAACGCTGCAATAAACATGGAAGCACAGATATTTTGATTTCTTATTTTCATTTCCTTTGGATATACACCCAGTAGAACTGCTAGATCCTACAGCAGTTCTATTTTTAATTCTCTGAGTTACCTCCACACTGTGTTCTATAGTGGCTGAAGCAATTTACATTCCCATCAACAGTGTACAAGTGTTCCCTTTTCTATAATGGCATTCAATTTATATAATTGTACTATTATATATAGTACAAGTGATCCTTATCACAACTCTGTTGAAGCATGATTATCCCCATTCTGTGTGCAGAATACATTTTCTAATTCACCATTATCCTCTACCATAAAGAAATGGAGATTTCTAGAAAGAAATTTTTCCAAGATTCAGAGTTAGGGTGTCACCCCAGTGTATCAGCCTCCAAAGCCCATGTTCTAGATCAATGCACCTGTGGTTAACGGTTTCTTCAGTGCCAGCTTTAAAACAAAACAACAAAAAAAAACCCATATTGAAGCATTATAGACATGGAATAAACTACACACCCATAAGGAATACATTGTAAGTCTTGACATATAGACCCTTGTGAAACCAACAAGACAATCAAGGTAATGAATGTCTCCATTACACATCACAAAAGTTTCCTTGTACCCCTTTATAATCCTTCCTCATATGCTGCCCTATCTCCCACTCCCCACAACTTGCTGTTGCTGTCACTCTAGTTTACATTTTCTAGAATTTTATATAAATGGAATCCTATCATACCATACTATTTCTGTGGTCTGGTTTCTATCACAAAGCCTAAAAGTTTTGAGATTCATCCATGTTGTTGCATGTATCAATAATGCATTACATGTGTTGCCGAGTCCTACTTCATTACATAGACACACCATTTGTTTTTCCATTTACCTATTGACGGATAATGGGTCGTTTCCAGATGTGGCTGTCACAGCTCAAGGTGCTCTCAATATTTGTGACAAGTATTTGTATGGACTTCTGTCTTCATTTCTCCTGGGTAAATGCCTAGGAGTGGCTAGATCATAAATGTGTGATTCAGTTTTTTAAAAAAATTTTTAAATGTTTATTTAATTTTCAGAGACAGAGCAGGGGAGGGTCAGAGAGAGGGGGAGACACAGAATCCGAAGCAGGCTCCGGGCTCTGAGCTGTCAGCACAGAGCCCGATGCAGGGCTCCAACCCATGAACCGTGAGATGGTGACCTGAGCCGAAGTCGGACACTTAACCGACTGAGCCACCCAGGCGCCCCTGTATGGTTCACTTTTAAAGAATCTACCAAACTGGTTCCCAAAGTCCTTTCTCCATTTCCTATTCTTGCCGGCAGTGGATCAGAGCTCCAGTTATGCTACGTCTTTGCCAACCATTGATATGATCAGTCATTTCCAATTTTGAACATCCCAAAACGTGTGTGATAGTCTCTGTTGATTTTAATTCACATTTACCTTCATGATGATAATGGTGAGTATCTTTTCATACATTTATTGGCCATCCATATATTTTCTTTAGTGAAATGTCCAAATCTTTGCATGGTTTTTATTGGGTTTTGTGGTTACTGAGTTTTATGAGTTTTAAAATTATTCTCTGGACATAAATACTTTGTCAGATTGATTTGTAAATGTTTTCTCTCCTTAGCTTGCATTTTCACTCTTAAGAGTGCCTATCAAAGAGGAACCATTCTTAACTTTGGTAAGGTCTTACTTTTCTTTTACGGATTGTGCTTTTGATGCCCTTTAAAAAAAATTCTTTGCCTGATCCAAAGGTGCAAGTATTTTCTCCTGGAAGGTTTACAGTTTGGTGTTTATAATCCATTGAGTTAATTTTGTACATGTGAGAGGCAGGAATCAAAGTTAGCTTTTTAAGTAGAAATGTCTAATTGTTCGACATCATCTGTTGAAAAATAATTATCCTTCTTTTGTTAGATTGTCTTTGTAGCTTTATCAAAAACAAATTGTACACACACGGGTTATTACTGAACCCTGTTCTGTTCCATTCACTATTTATCTATCCTGATGCCAATACCACACTGCCCTGGTTGCTATAGCTTTGAAATATGTCTTGGGGCGCCTGGGTGGCTCAGTTGGTTGGGTGTCTGACTTCAGCTCAGGTCATGATCTCGTGGTCCATGGGTTCGAGCCCCGCATCAGGCTCTGTGCTGACAGCTCAGAGCCTGGAGCCTGCTTCCGATTCTGTGTCTCCCTCTCTCTGACCCTCCCCCACTCACACTCTGTCTCACTCTCTGTCTCTCAAAAATAAATAAACATTAAAAAAAATTTTTTTTAAATATGTCTTGAAGTCAGGGAGTATAAGTCTTTCAAATTTGCTCTTCAACAAAGTTGTTTTATTTATACCAGACACTTTGCATTTCCATATGAATTTGAGATCCACTTGTCAGTTTAAGAAAGAAAAAAAGTCTATTGACATTTTGATTGGAATTGCATTGAATTACCTTATCAATTTATACAACAGAAACAACAACAAATTCCTGGTAGACTTTCAATGGATATAGAATTCTAGGTTGTTGGTTTTCCTCTCAGTATTTTTAAATACTGTTCCATGGTCTTCGGGTTTGATCATTTACAACAAGAAATCTGCTATCATCCTTGTGTTTGTTCCTCTACATGTAATATGTATGTTAAAAAAGTGTTTTTCCACAGGAATAATTTTAAAATACAAGTAACAACCATAAAATGTTTTCCGTCTGTTCTATTTGCAAAGATCTGAACTATTGTCTAGCTGGGAAGACACGGGCACTATGTGCCTTGTTGGTGGGAATACAAATTAGTGCTGATTTTTGCCATGGTAATTTGATACAATCTAACCCCAACATGTCTGAACCCTTTTACTTTTCTCCTAGCATTTTTCTCTAGAGATATATTCAACAACTGTGGAAGTATACAAAACCACATATGGCCACATTGTCTGAAGTTAAAATTTCAAAATACAAATTATAAATAGATTTTTAAAACATGAGTTTACATATCAAGAAAATCTACCCTATAAAACAAGTGGACAATGATTATTGGCATGGGAATATGTATTAGTAAAGATACTTTTGAGTATACATAGCAAGAAACACAATTCACACAAGATTAGGAGAGAAAAGGAAAAGTTATTAACTCCTATAACCCAAGGAAAAGAAATATGACTGAACAACGCAAATATAAGAAAAGAACAACTACCAAGACAATAGACAAAAAGCTGGAGGGCTATATACCAAACCATAAAAAAGATGATCTCTGCAATGTGGGACTGTGGAGAATTCCCACTTTCTCCTTTACACATTTCTCCAGGGTTTCAACGTTTACCACATGAGTAAGAAAAAAATTCCTGTTTCAAAATAAAACTTCAAAAAAGTCCAAAATCTTATCAGGCTCTGGGTATGAATTTTTCATATTTGCAGTGAAACATTATTGAAAATGTTTAATTTTTAATAATCTGAAGGAAAACATGGAAATGTTTTCTTCAAACTCTTTTGGAGTCCTATCCTTCAACGAACTAGCTTGACAACTCAAAGCACTACCCTCCTTTATACAAAATATTTAAAAGCATAGCTATTTGCCAAACAGCTTCTGGAGAATTTAAACTCCAAATGCTACCACCACCACCCCCCTCCCCCGCAGCAGTGTCCTAAATGCCTCAGCAACATTTTATAGACAAGAAGCAATGCGTACCCCGCTCACATCCCCTGCCTAGCCAGGAAATTTTCAGTAGAACCCACGTGTAACACGATGAGCCCTCCATGAGGTCATGGTAGCGCGGGACATGTAAGCAAAGAACACAACTTCCAGCATGGCAGGGCCCATGGGGACGTCCCATCCCTGCCCTACGTGCACCGTCATGGCGGAGGTATGCCGGAATTTTACATTTTAAGTTCTATCACAGGACCAAAACAGAGGGAAAGTGGCACTGGGTTTCCTTAGGCCATTCAGCTGAATATGTGAATACCAGTCTCGAAGCTTCCTAGGTTTTACTTGTCTATGCTTTTTCGTTTTTATCTATTCTTCAGCTGTTCCTAGCACTCACCCACTCTTCCAGAGTCCACCAAAAGGGCTCCAACACTAGTAGCTAGAAGGTATTTGGAAAGAGGGAAGATTTTTCCTGTCTTTCCTTGTTTCCACATACAGGGACATCAGTCAGAGTAATACTCCCTGCCTCTCCCTGACCTTCACTTTCCCTCCCCATGGGAGGAGAAGGGGCTTCGCTGATGGTTGGGGTTGGGATAAAGACTTGCGTGTTGTGTCTCTGCTTCTTTGCTTTCCCTTGGGACCTGCATTCCTACAATGTGTAAGTGCTTTGATCTTCCACTGGGGAAAAGCTGAAAGCTTAGCAGTAGAAACTCTGCCCATGCAGACCAATCCACAGTTTTCCAGAATGGGCTGGACTAGATGGTTAAGTCTGCCAACTTGGGGATTTACAATAGGAAGCTCCAAGGCCATGGTGTTTCAACTGCTCTAAGAGTCCCAGAGCTGACATTTTCCTCTAAACCTGCCTGATTTCTCGATTTCAGACTGACTCAGAATTCAAGTGAGGAAATTTTTACCCAGAAATCTCACTTCTAGAATTTACCCTGAGAAGCCATCTCTACGAGTAAGAAACGGCATATGCACACAGTATTCATTGCCGTGTTGTTTAAAATAGCAAAATATTAGAAACAGTTCAAAGGCCTATTCACAGAACACTGGTTGCACAAACTTATGATACCATACACATAACTGTAATATTAGCCATTTGATAAAAATGAGGAAGATCTGTATAAAGTGATATGGAATAACTTCCAGGATGTATTATTAAATGAAAAACATAAGATTCAAAAGAAATATTTAGCATAGGTTTTGCAGAAGAGTAAAGGGGAAGAAAACACACATACATACATGTATGTATTTACTTCATTTTTCACAAACATAAGGATTGCTCAAAATCTAATAAAAAGTTATCTAAGGGGAGAACAGGAATAGAGGTAGAAAAAAATAAAGATGGCGAGGAGTCTTGACTATACCTTTTGCATAGTTTTGACTTTTGAATTATATAGCTGTTTTTCTTTTTTTAAATATTAAAAATTAAATTAAATTAATATTGAACCAACAGAATGAAAAACAAATTATACAATAGAAGACAGACACACATTAATATAACTGTATATCAAGTTGATAACAATGCCACATAGAAAAGATCAGGAATTAATTCAAGTAATTTTTTATAGCACAGCTCTTTGACTGCATAGACTTCAGACAGATTCTAAGCACACAAAGAACTGCCCCAAAATCGTGAACTTTACTTGGTGCTTTGTCATAGGCAGTGATATTAACATAATAATCCTGAAACTATTTTCTGTGTATTTAAAGATAGAACAAATTCATAAATATAGTGAGTTGCAGGAAGGCCAGTTAGCAAAAAGGAGAAGGGAGATATAAATATTGAGTAACAGAGAGTGAGAAAGAAACCTATGGTATTCTATTTGAATTAGTGGTATCAATATAAGCTCATGAGTTAAAATATCCTTTTCTCCCTAGCTCTGTCCACTGAAAGGTCTAGAATCAAAGACATCCTCGCAGCAATAAGCATACCTAATGTCCAGTTCTTCTTCTAGATATTATTCTCTAATAAAAGGAATCAGAACTCCTTGGAGAAATGGCTGATTCCATATCTGAGACAGGGAAAGTAGAAGATGAGCCTGGACCATCTTGTTAGGCAAAAACAATAAGGAAATGTTCGAATGAAGAGACATATCAAAAGAACACTGGAGTCAGCTCTAAGGACTCCATTGGTCAAACTTGGAACAGATTGAGCAAAAAGGAAATTATATGTTAATTTAATAATAAACCCAGGGGCACCTGGGTGGCTCAGTTGGTTGAGCGTCTGGCTTTGGCTCAGGTCATGATCTCACATCCATGAGTTCGAGCCCCGCGTCGGGCTCTGTGCTGATGGCTCAGAGCCTGAAGCCTGCTTTGGATTCTGTATCTCCCTCTCTCTCTCTCTGCCCCTCCCCTGCTCACGCTCTGTCTCTCTCTCAAAAAGCAAAAAACAAAAACAAAAACAAATTAAATTTAAAAAGTTTTTTAAAAAATAAAAAATAAACCCATTAATCCAAACTACTACTTAAAAATAAGTGAGGGAGATCTTTATAGAAAAATGTCAGCTAAGAAATGTAAAAGGATAGAATTAGAAAATTACATTTTTTCACCACTGATGTAATTATTGATTTAGGCTAGGATCATCTATGGATGTTAAAATCCTTGAGTGAAATTCATGGGGTGAAAGCTTATTGAGGATAGGATATTCACACAGTCTCAAAGCACCACCCCATAGATTATGGATTAAACAGGGAATTGTTACAATGCAGTAATCTGGAGACGCACACTAGAACTAAGTGATGGAATCTGCCCTTACTACCAGTGGGACAAACTGTTAGCCGTGTGCCCCTTGATGTGATGCAACAGGAAGAACACAACATCACCTCTATGGTATTCTCAGGAAGAATGTTTCATTCTATTTGATCATAAGGAAACATATAGGCAAATCCAGATTATGGAACATTCTACAAGACACCCAGGTCAGGACCTTCCAAGTATCCACGTCAAACAATAGGGAAACTCTTCTCGATTAAAAAGAAACTATAGAGATATAATAAACAAATGCAATATATGAAAAAAAAGTCACCTACAAAGGGCATTACTGGGTGACTAGAAACATGGATGCTAAATTGTATGCATTTTAAATTTGTGGATACATTGTGTTGTGGTCATATAAAAAAGTGTTCTTATTCACAATGAGATTTTTTTTATATACATGGGGGGAAAGGGATGCCACTTACTGTCTCCCTAAAACTCCAAATTATAATACCTAAACAGATAATACCAATTTATTCTGACCTAGCCAAAAACTACTGTCACGTCCTAGCTTGTTGAAGTGTTCTTATCAACATTCCCAATAAGCATCACTTCATTACTCTCGTTTTTTTCTTTATTTCTGTCTTACCTTTCCTGTGGGACAGGGAACATGTCTTCTCATTTGTACTCTACATGGCCATACCGTATCTTATCAGCTCAAACACACACAAATTCTTACTGTGATTAGTAAAATTTTTATCTTTTCTGAAGTTATTTGCCAGCACTAATTATGCCACATAACTGTGGTACCCCCCATTAGGGCATCATAACCACCTGTTTCATGAAGACCTAATATTAAGACTGAATTCATCCTTTCAAAAATATCTACCTAATACCAATTATGTAGGATGATCATTGTAAGTATAATTCTTTCCAAAATGGAACCAGCCCCCTTTTGCCCCCTTGGAGCCCCCTGAAAGATCTGAACTAGAAAGGGACACAGGATCATCTGCCCTACTCATTCCCAAACCTCGTAGCACAAAAGAATCTCTCTAAAGCTTTGAAATATCCCCGAACATTTCAAACATGCAGAAATGCCACATATTAAATTAGCCAAGTACCCAGCACAGATCATTTTTGCATTTTGTCATTTTTTTCCAAGTTTTCTCTGGATTTTTTAATTTTACATAAAAAATCACCACATATACATTTCTTTTTTTTTTTTTAATTTTTTTTGTAACGTTTATTTATTTTTGAGACAGAGCATGAACGGGGGAGGGTCAGAGAGAGGGAGACACAGAATCTGAAACAGGCTCCAGGCTCCGAGCTGTCAGCACCGAGCCCGACGCGGGGCTCGAACTCACGGACCGCGAGATCATGACCCGAGCCGAAGTCGGCCGCTTAACCGACTGAGCCACCCAGGCGCCCCACATATACATTTCAAATATAGTGCTGGAGTCCTCAGAAAATGAGGGCAAACAAGACACAATCTCTGTTCTCAATTTAGTGGGAGAGGCAGACAGGTCATTGCAACACAAGATGATAGATGTCACGATAAATACCGATGATAAGAGGCACATAACCTACCACTGAAGGGGGCTGGGTCCCATTTTGGAAAGAATTATACTTACAATGACCATCATCTCTTGAATACTATGAGCACCACAGTAGAGACTCTGCTAAATCAAGGCTGCCTTGAAGTATCTAAGGTTGTGGTTACACTACTTCCCATGGCTATGCCATGTCTGTAGAAACCTCAAAATAAGGTTTCAAAACTAAGGCAACCTGAGGCTCTGCTTATCCCCTAAAGCCTCCAGATCCTTGGCACTCCTGATCTGCAGGGGGGCTTATCAAGGGTCTTCAGTGCAGATGTGGGAATCCATCAGTTCCCCGAAGATGCTACGTACAACAGCTGTGATGAAATCACCCTCACTGCACAAAAGAGGTGCTGTTTTATCATCGTCTCTCTGTCACAATAATTGCACAGTGCACAGGCTTGTTATTAAGAACTGGGCATCATCATGAAAAACATGTTGTTGGAAAACACCTGCACTGGCAAAGCGAAAATGAGCTGACCCAATTATTTTCTCCATTTCTAATTCTGGATGGGATATTAAGAGTAACTGAAAAAGAACACATTGGCAGGAAATGGAGATAATTCTGCTCGGAGGGGAAAAATGCCCACAGAGCTCTATGGGACAAAACTCTGAAGTATCATCTAATTATACTTTCACACACACACCCTCTCCCCCTGAAAAATGTCAGGGGTGAAAACATGTCATCCACAGTCTTTCACCCACCAACGATTTCTCCCTCACATCCAATTCGAAATTTTTAAAAATTCCAATCCAGAGCTCTTTGAAGGGTAATGATGGGAAGGAGACCCTGCCAAGCACACAGGATGGGATTCAATGCACTATGACTGGAACAGATGGCCCAAGCAGAAGCCACCAATTCAATGTGACAGCCCACGATTAAATTGCTCCCTTTAAGTCTTCAGCAATTCTGTGACCCAATCCTTACTAGCTTCTCCAGAAAACACAAAGACACTTGGGTCTACACAAGCACCGACAAGGCACTTTTCAAATACATGGGGACTTGAACAAGGTCTGAATTAGAAAGGGACACAGGATCATCTGCCCTACTCACTCTAGGTAGTATTTGTGTACTAGGTAGCACAAAAGCATCACTCTAAAGCTCTGAAATATCCCCAGATGTTTCGAACATATAGAAATGGCATATAGTAAATCAGCCAAGTACCCAACACAGATCACTTTTGCATTTTTCATCTTTCCCAGGTTTTCTCTGGGTTTTTTTGATTTTACATGAAAAGTCATCACAGATGCATTTCAAGTATGTTTTGTATCCCTGCATGGTTTCTGTTTCTCTCCCAAGACAATTATTATGTTGAGGATGGTATGTTCCTTTCCCATACGTATCTTTACATTTTTAGTGTAAATGTGTGTGTCCATAAACAACATATTGTATTATTTTAGGTTTTAAAATATTCATATAGCACTGTGCATATTCTATAACTGGGATTTTTCACTGAACATTTTATTCTAAATTTATCCATGATACATGAAGATGCATTTCATTTATTTTCTTTGAAGTAGTCATTATGTTTTTGATGTATCTCTTTTAAGCTGTATTTTTTAACTTCGTGTTTTTTGAGGCTGTCTTTGAATCAAGAATTTTAATTTGTGTTTGTTGTGGATGCTCCTATAACTTATTTCTACAATCATATTTTGTGTTTATTTACCCTGATTTTTCTTTGCTCCTTTTTTTGTTTGTTTGTTTGTCTTTGGCCTTGTATTGAGTTCTGTCTCTTTTTATAGACTGGTTTAGAAGTCATGCTTTCCATTTTTATTCTCTTCATAGTTACTGTTATATTTTCAATAAACATTTAAACAAGTAGCTGAATCCTGCTGACATTAATACAAAGTTGGAATATTTTAATTCCTAACTCCCCACCCTCTTTACCTCTGTAATTGTTACCACTGCCTGCTCTTGGATTCACCTTGTTTTAAAACCACCATCAACTGGTCTTTTCTAAGCCAACCTATATTTAGAATTGCCAACATTCTTATCCATTTCCCCATCAAGTGTCTCTTGCACCCTTCTCTTTCCATCTGTATTGTGCTTCAGCAAGAAGGAAACATCCATCCCTTTCCACGGGGTCTGCAAGGAACAAACTCTCTCAAGTCTTTGTATGTTTAGAGGTGTCTTTTTTCCCATCATCTCTCCTGAATAGTTTGGGTATAAAATTCTAGGTTGAGTTTCATGTTCAGCGTTAGGAAATCATCGTTCTGTGGTCTTCTGGCATCTGATTTCTGCTGAGAACCCTATCATCACAGTGTATGGTCACTCCTTGTAGATAATCTATACATTATCTTGGCAGTTTCTAGGATTTCTGTTGGATAGGCGCATTCCACCATTTCCCTATGTTGGTGTCTGTGTGTTTTCTTTTCCTTCTGGAGACTCCACATGCTCCTTCAATCTCTGCTGTATATCTTGTCATTTCTCTTTCATAGTTTCCTTTTCTCTCTGCACTACATCTTGGATGATTTCCTCAGATCTTTCTCCCGGGGAAATCAGTCTCTTGTAGGTGTGTCTAACCTATACTTAGACCCCTCATGTGAGGGATTTTTCCCCCTGTAATGGCTATATTTTATTTCTTATCATTTCTATTTGGTTCCTTTTCAAATGTGTCTATTCATTTATCATCTGGTTCTGTTCTTGCCTTATGTTTTCTAGCTCTTTTCTCTTTTGGGGTATCTTATTGTATTACTATCTCTAGTCCTTATGGTGTAAATTCTCCAGGGTCATAATTCTCCTTGATCGTGTTTTCCCATATAAGCTTTTAATTTTTTAGATGGGGAGCTTATCTTCAAGTGACATCATTTTCCATGGGAGTCCTAATGCTCTGGGCATTGTTCATGTTCTCACAGAAGATTCTTTTCCCTTTTACCATCCCAAACAGAGGCCCCTACTTTCTTGCTCCTTCCCCAGGCAGGTGGATGGAATTTCTCATACCTCCATTTCAAGGTTCCCAGCATTGCACAGAGTGCTGTCCTGTATGGGACTGAGACTTTGTATTAAGACATCAATCCCTGACATCAAGTCAGGAGGTTTTAAAAAATTGATTTCTGGGTTCCATTCTAGACTTCCTGCACCAAAAGTCTGAATGTGGCACTCAGGAATCTATTCATCACGTTGCTGGGTCTAGTAATCCTACGTATCGGCAGAGATAGGCTAAGAATCTATATTTCCTAAGAGAACATTAGTGTCAGAAACACTAATGGAGGAGCACTAATTTAGTGCCTTCAAGAAACTTCCTCTCTCCATCAACAGAAGAAGAGCAAAGTATAGCTTAATGGTCCACCAGTTAGAAATAATAAACAGCAAGCCCACACTACATGCCATCACTTTCTTAGGTGATGCCCTTCCATACAAAGGATTTCCTCCTATGAGTCTCTAATCCACTGTTCCACTTTCCCAAGAATACTAGAATCCTCTAATTATCAGCAGCAAGAATCCATTTGACACAAAAAGGAAACTCATTTCTTAAAAGTCCTACGTGAAAAACTTAGGGATCTTTTATCTTTTATTTAGGCATCCAGTTTACCTCTCTGGTTAGTTCCTTATGTTTAATTTTGAATCCTTCATCCACAGGTTTAATTAAAGTTTTATTTCCTACAATAAGCTGTACTTCCATGACTTCATATAAATACCAAAATAAAACCTGACATTATAAGAAATTAGGTTTCATTTTTAGTGAGAAAAATGAAGTGACCTTTTGTAACCTATAAATAAACTGTTTATGCTAGGCATATTATTTTTTCCCCTAAAAGCAAGAATCCTTTTCAATTTTGAACACATCTTTATTATGCAGCATATGTTTTCAGGAGCATTTAAAGTCTGTCATATCCTGCCCCACGATTCTCTTCAATTTCATTCCTCTCCACTCCCTGACTCTGGCTTCAGCCACGTTGAACGACCTGCAGACCCGGTCACTCTGTTTTAACGCTTTTGAACATTTCGCACGGTGACTTTGGACAAAGTGCTTTTGCTCTGCACGATCTGGTCCCATCTCTCCCACCACCACCACCTCTACCTTCCCCTCCACCCTCCACTCCATTATCCAGCACCTCCCTACCCATCCTTCGAATATCCAAATACTCAACCTACAAATATCCACAAATATACATCTCTTATAGTACTTGTCACACCTGCTACGATAATTAATTCCCTTAGCCTCAGTAGAGTATAAGTTCTTTGAGGATAAGGACCATGTTGTATTTAACTGTCATGTGCTATTTGGAAAAGAAAATGCTTATTAAGTAGCTACTATCTGGCCAAGTCTTGCTGGGCAATGGGGACTCAATGCGAGGACCCAGGCATTCTGCCCACGTGGCATGTAGTTTGGAAAAAATACAGTGGAATGACCACATAAACAAGTGTGCAATTATACATTGTGAAAATCTTACACACACACAAAAAGTACAAAGTATACAACAAAGGGATCTGGTTTGTTCTAGAAGGCTTCCCTTAGGAAAAGATGTTTGAGTTAAGAGAGCAATTGAGAGGGGTGCCTGGGTGGCTCAGTCAAAGGTTAAGCCTTCGGCTTTGGCTCAGGTCATGATCTCGTGGTTTGTGGGTTCGAGCCCCACATCAGGCTCTGTGCGGACAGCTTGGAGCCTGGAGCCTGCTTTGGATTCTGTGTCTCCCTTCCTCTCTGCTCCTCCCCTGCTCACGCTCTGTGTCTCTCTCTCCTTCAAAAATAAATAAGCATTCAAAAAAGAAAAAAAGAAGAAGAATTTTAAAGGATGAATTAAGAGAAGCTGGGTATTTCCATTTGGGTTTCCAGAGAAAAAGAACCAATTAGAAAATATGTATGTAATCTATACCTCTATATCTAAATTTATGTATCTATCTATAGATCTATTGACAGAGACAAAGAAATTTATTATGCAGTTACAGACCCTGAGACATCCCAAGATCTGCAGTTGACAACCTGGGGACCTGAGAGAGCCAAAGGTGTAAGTTCAAGTCCAAAGGCAGTAAAAGATCAATGCCCCAGCAAGAAGACAGTCAGAGGATGAACTCTACCTTATTCAGCTTTTATTCTATCAACCTCTCAATGGACTGGATGACACACACCCACACTGGGGAGGGCAGTCTGCTTTACTCTGTCTACTGATTCAAGTGCTAATTTCGTCAAGAAACATCCTCACAGACACACCCAGAATAATGTTTAACCAAACAGACACCGGTCACGTTGATACAAATAGTTGACTATCAAGAAGATAGGGACTAGCATCCCAAGAAAAGATTAACCTACTTGAAAGACTTAAGGAAGAAGCATTTAAGGAGAAGACCGGAAGCCAGGGTGGCTGGAGTCCCGGAGTGAGGTGCTGGGCAGTCACAGTTGAGGCTGAAGAGGGGCAAAGGCAGGTCTAGCAGGAGTTTGGATATCCACAGTAAGTCACAGGGGGATACAGGTGACATGTTAACATGCATTCTAGTCCTCAGCGTGGTGTCTGAGAAATAGGGTCTCAATAAATGTTTACAAAAGAATTAATAATCCATGAACAAACACAAAATCGACCTTGAGTTCAAAGTCACGCAAGGCCGAATTATTATCTGTTTGAGAAAAATCAATTCTCGAAAACAAATACAGAAATATATTCATACGCTCATTCAACAAACATTTGTAAGGTCACTGCCTTAGACAATTATTGTGGGGTACTTCAGAGAGCGATCAGAATCCCATCAACAGTGGCAGAGACATTTTTCTGAAATCCAGCAATCCTCTCATTCTATTTCACTGATTTTTTTCAGTTACACTCAAGCAACTGTAATCGTTTGGTTAATAAAAAGTGAATATGCTACAATCCAGTTTTTCCCAAACCATTTTTATCCATCTGTCACTCCTTCTGTTTATACACATGTTCTAATATTAATAAAAGTTAGTAATCTCTGGTGGCGAGACTGGTTAATGATTTGTTACCTTTCATCTTTATATTTTTCCATATAGCCTGATTTTTTTCATGTTTATTTTTATTTATTTATTTTGAGAGAGAGAGCAGGGGAGGGACAGAGAGAGAGAGAGAGGGTAAATCCCGAGAAGATCCCTTCATTGTCAGCACACAGCCCATCGTGGGCTCAATCTCCCGAACCGTGAGATCATGATCTGAGCCAAAATCAAGAGTCAGATGCTTAACTGACTGAGCCCCCCAGGTGCCCCATAGTCTGATTTTTAAATATAACGAAGTTCATATCATTTTTGTAAAAATATTCATATGTTTACACTACCTAAGAAAAGCATTAATTTTGACCGTATCTAATGCAGCCATATAAACTTATGTCTCTCATAGAAATTGAGGAAGACATTTCAGTCCGAATAGGTTAAACAACTAGTACAAAGTCCCAGAGTGAAAACAGCTAAGATAGTCCTTATAAGGAATTTTGCTTGTTCTAAAAAGTAGAGGTCTAAAAATTGGCCATTGAAAGGCAGAAAGTAATCTCTCTTCTCCTCCCTGTGGTTCCCACAATCTCCAAACAGAGGGGAGAGTACCCCACACAGGAACATACACACCCCTGGGCAACTGCCACATTCTTAGGCTCTTTCTGTCTAGAGAAAATGATTTGACACATGCTAAATCAGAACTGGTGACACTTATTCGTGTTCCGGTATTTCACAGGAACACTACTACAGTATGGAGACAAATAGGTCAACTTCTTCTCTCTCTTTTTTTTTTTTTTTTTTAGAGGAAGAGGCTCTCTTTGTGTTTTAATGTTAATTTTTGAGAGACAGAGACAGAGACAGAGTGCAAGCACGGGAGGGGCAGAGACAGGGAGACACAGAATCTGAAGCAGGCTCCCGGCTCTGAGCTGTCAGCTCTGAGCCCGATGTGGGGCTCAAACTCATGAACCAGCAGATCATGACCTGAGCTGAAGTCAGGTGCTTAACTGACAGAGCCACCCAGGTGCCCCAGAATAGGTCAACTTGCAACAAACTGTTACAATTCCCTTCTTTACCAAAGAATTTAAAGGACATGATTACAAAAGAACAGGGTGGAAAGAAGGGGCAACACATTATAGAACACGTCTCACATTTTCTACCACAGTTTCTATCATCCCTGTGTATATAACATTCCTAGTCCACTTCTAGTTTTCCCTTTTAAAAAGTTATTTTCTTTCCTGCAACATCAGCCATGCGGTAAGATTTGTTCCTTTAACACCTATTAAGTGCCTGAAGGACCCCAGAAACTCTGCAAGCGTGGAGAAATCAAAGATCAAGAGTGTGTTATCCCTACCCTCAAAAACCTGTCAGGAGCAACGTTTTCTATTAAAGATATCATTAAACATTTGTTTCCACACTACTGATTAAAGATTGAAAAATTCTAGAAGGAAATTCTAGAGGCTATTGCAACTCTCATCTTAAGGTAATTAATGCAGAAAAAGGACCTACAGTAGAGAGTAGGTGTTTGGCCTTTAAAAAAGGGGGGAGGGCAGGCAGGGAGGAAGAAGCCTGGTATTACCATAAATGGTAATTTATGCTAAAAATACAAGAGACCCTATCTGAGACAATCTTCTCTGGCCAAGAGAAGTCACTGGGCAAGTGACATTAGTCACTGGGCAAGAGGGATTGAGATGTACTTTGTGGGTCACTATTTCCGGCATATGGAGAATATATTTGCCAAAGTGTTCTTCCTTGAGTCTCTCTCTTACGTCTTTCTGAGGATTCAGGTAAGCACTCTGCTTTAAGCCATTAGTTGAAATAAAATTGGCCCCAGTCTGCCACACACTAGCTCCTTGAACCTCAAGAGGCGTGTAGTATGTTTGAAAGTGATTGCTACCCACCCAGGAATAATTGCCAACTCCTCTAAAAAAGATAACAGGAAAAAAATCACTACAAAATAGTGTGTGGAGAACCATTGAGACCAAATGTGTCCACCCAGCTAAATCTCATGGCTGGAAAGGGGGATGGCTAGGCACCAAAAATTCAGCTCTGTCTACTCCTAGGAGAGATTCCTAATGACTTTGTGCAGACACATCCATACAAGTTGTGTGCCTCCCTGCCCTACAAACCTTTCCAATATGCTTTATGAAATGAAAGTGTCTTAGTGAAGAAAACACAATCCATAGTGGCATGGGAGCGCTATTAAACTTTGAACCCCACAAAACTATCTTTTAAAACCTTCACAGAAAACGGATCCGTTTATTTAAAACTTGTCTCAAGCTGCTCTTTCTCGACACCTTTGTTTTATTAGAAGAATTAGAACTTATTAAGGCTGCCAGAATAATCAGCTTCCCACGAACACACCCTGAGGATCTGAGAGAATAACCATTCTAACATCCCCATTAATGTTTATTCATAGTTTATGGTAATTTTGTAACGTGAATAGTCAACACAGTAAGAAAATATTCTTTACCATGTCAAGACTATAATCCCTAATGGTTTCACACACAAAAAGAGAATCAACT
This sequence comes from Panthera uncia, assembly GCF_023721935.1. Classification (NCBI taxonomy): domain Eukaryota; kingdom Metazoa; phylum Chordata; class Mammalia; order Carnivora; family Felidae; genus Panthera; species Panthera uncia. The sequence continues at coordinate 74,093,355 of NC_064818.1, read as the reverse complement.
TCTCTTGATGAAAATCTGAAAGCAATGTAATTTCTCTCTCAGATGCAGTAAATAATCTGTTGCATGCCCCCGTTTCAACTCTTTTTATAAAATAATAAATCTTATAGTTGAAAGTAAAACCTTTTGTTGATTCGGGGGGGATCTTATTTTGGACATTTAGAGTATTTTAACGGGGTTTTCCAAGCAGAATGGGCATCTTAACTTTGCAAGGGCCCCTCCTTGATCACAAGGCTCTTAACGTCAGCAAACCCCCCAAAGCTTAGAACCACAGGATACCACTGACACTCCTTGGCTGGAGGTCAGGAGAGTAACTCTGGAAAAGGATGCCCACAGTCTTCTGTTCTCGAGGGTAAAATTTCAGTCTCTTCTCAAGAACTGTTGCTTTTAACAGGTTCCATGGTCTTTCTCAGAGACTCGGGAATTCTTAGGAATGGAAGATGGCCAAATTTTTTCTTGAATGACAAGGTAAGAAACTGCATTTTTGTTATGCACCCTCCCTCCAAAGACCCAGAGGGGAAGTAAAGACTAAGACTCATTTCCTACAACTACATTAAGGATTTGACTTACAAGATATCAAGTGGAGGAGAACACAGGTGATGTTTAGAACGGGCCTTTAGAACGCCTCTTCCCAGAAGTCCACCAGAGGGAAAAAGAACGGGGCCAATTACTTACAAAGAAAGGCGGGGGGAGAGGGGGTGGTAGGGGTGGGGGGGAACTAATCCCCTAATCCCCTAAAAGAAAAATTTAGGGACTCTGAACAGGTATCCGGCTCTTCTACAGGAAGAATCTGACCCAAAAGCACTCAGCCATTCATCCATTCTTTGATTCGCCAAACACTTCTTGGCATCTACTCGATGCCAATCCCTGTGCTGGGCCCCTAAAGGCAGGAGACGGGCCTGCCTGCGAAGAGCTGAGTCCAGGAGGAGAACCAAACTAGTGAACACATTACAGTACGTGGTGATGTGTGCCCAAGAGCATCATGAGCTAAGAGTTGAAAGGGGAAAATTCATTGCGTGAAGAAGTGAGGGAATGGGGTTTCCATGGGGTGGAAGGAGCAATGCTGGCAAAGACACCAGGGCCAGAAATAGGAAGAGTGAGGGCCGAACAGCTAGGAGCCCAGCAGGGTGAGGAGGGCAGCTCTGAGCCCACTGGTCTGTGATCGAGGAGAACTTTGAGCAAATCGCCAAACTCTGCCTCAGAGGAACTCTGCCTCTCTACCTGCACATCGGCATCAACCAGAGGCTTAAAAAAAAATAAAAACCAGTGCTTGGGTCCCTCTCCAAACTAATTATATCAGAATCTCAAGGTGTGGGTTCCAGCAGCAGTGGTTTTAAAAGCATCCCAACTGACTCCGATATAGTAGGAGTCCCATGGCTCACTATAAAAAGGAGTTAATTTCAAAAATCCCAGCTCCATGGGCTGTCGTGAGAATGAGAATACGGAGGGCTTGAGGATGGAGAGGAGACAGAAGGTATGGCAGAGTCAGATCGTCCTCAAGGCTCAGTGTCCCTCATGCCAAGCACCGTTCTCAGCTCTTCATGTGTACAACACAGGCCGTCCAGCTCCTTCATACCTCTCTGCTTCCAGAGGAGGAAAGGCCTGGATTCAGACATGAAGGCTCTAGGCCTTATTATGTGGGTATGGATGAGCCTCATCATCAGGGAGTAATGCGATGATCAGAATTGTATTATTCAAAGTCACTGTGACTGTAACAATGACTATTGTAGACAACAGGTTGAAAGGGAAAGAGACAGAGGCAGGGAAATGATGCCATTCCATATCCACAAGACCGACTGAAAGGGTCTATAAAAGGAGAAAAACAGCTCTTGGAAACCCAGAGCCTGAAAGAAAAAAAAAAAAAAAAGGTACAATAGGCTGGTGGATTTTCTCATACTACTTGCGAGACTTCATTAAGACATGAATGTGTTCCGATACACAAATAAGCCCCATTAACCGCCTCCTACCTCTTGCACAATTTCAAGCCTCAACATTATCATCATCTGAGACATTTTTCATCATGTCTCTAGAAAAGTCTGAATCATACGCTTGGCATACTTCCATCGTTTGCAAGAATTTTGTCTGTTCAAAAGTGTTTTTTAAAAATGCTCTAATATTATCATCATCTGTTAAGGGAGTTTGACTTAAATGATTCTGTCTATGGCAGTGTGTTTTATTTTTAATCTTAATTCCAGTATAGTTAATATACAGTGTTTTATTAGTTTCAGGTGTATAACATAGGGATTCTATGGCAGTTTCTATGGGCAATTCAGATTTAAACTATTTTTCCATTACTAATATATTAATGATATTACTGTCGTCCAACTCTAAGTGGATATTCCTATACAACAAGGTAGATGCTAGCATTCCCACGGGACAGATGACGACACAGGTCAGCCTTTAGAGGGGTCATGATTACAGAAAGAATAAACTACCCAAGTACCAATTACTGTATTTGTGTGCATCTCTAGAAGTTCAAAATTACCATTCAACAACTCCAGAAAATAAATGCGGCAACAGAGTCTTTCCTGCTCATTAACTCAAGTCTACTTACCAGGTAAAACAGCTGGGTCTGTTTATTCCTAGGGAAAATGGCTGGCCGAATTTAAGTTGTCTCACACAGTTAAAATATGCCAAATATAAAATTTGGCACTTTTTCTCCATTTTTTACTGTGGAAAAAAATACACATAACTTTGCCATTTTAACCATTTTTAGGTGTACCATTCGGTGGGGTTAAATACATTCACAAATTTGTACAGCCATCACCACCTTACATCTCCAGACTCCATCTTGTAAAACTGAAACTCTGTACCCATCAAACAGTAATTGCCCCTTCCCCCTCTCATGGAAACCACCGTTCCACTTTCTGTCTCTGATTTTGACTAAGTATCTCCTGTACGTGGAATCAGAGTATTTGCTCTGTTTCACTGAGCGTAATGTCCTCAAGGTTCATCCATGTTGAAGCAGGTGACAGGATTTCTTTCCTTTAAGACTGAATGACATTTCATTTTATGTATATGACAAATTTGGCACTTTTGTGGATCAAAAATAGACATAATGGCAATCTCATTTGGTTCAATCTACTATATTAGTAGGACGCCATGCACAGTTTTCAGTAACTTAGACTGACCTGTTTTGTTCTTCTTTGCACATGGCAGGTACTGTCAGGATCTTGGTAACAGCATCTGAGACCCTGGTCATGGGCGTCGGGGTGGGGGTGCAGCTCTATAGTAAGAATATAATATATAAGAGAGGCAAAGTCAGCCTCAGTTTTCCAGTTTGGGCTTCTGAACTAATTAGGCTTCCTGTGTCTTTATAATCCCCAAAGGCAAATCATCTCCTTCCTTGGCTTTTACCAAACATGACCAGCCTTTGCCTCTGTCCCCTTGATTCTGGCTCATACTTCTCACTGCCAGATCCATTGCCCTTCATGCCCTTGAGGGACAATACAGCTTTCTTGCAGGGGGTCCCCACCAATGGAACCATTGATAATATTGCCACTGGGAGCTGTGTAGATAAAGGCTTAAAAATGGGGGTGCCTGGGTGGCTCAGTCAGTTAAGCATCTGACTCTTAATTTTGGCTCAGATCATGATCTCACAGTTCGTGAGTTCCAGCCCTGCATGGGGCTCTTCACTGACAGTGCAAAGCCTGCTTGGGATGTTCCCTCTCTCCCTCTCCCCCTCCCCCACTTTCACTCTAGCTCTCTTTCTCTCTCTCTCTCAAAAATAAATAAACTTTAAAAGAAAACAGATTGGAGTAAGGGGTGCCTGGGTGCCTCGGTGGGTTAAGCATCCAACTATTCATTTGGCTCAGGTCACCATCTCACAGTTCATGAGTTCAAGCCAGCATCAGGCTCTGTGCTGACAGCGCAGGGCCTGCTTGGGATTCTCTCTCTTCCTGTCTCGCTGCTCCTCCCCTGTTCATGCTCTCTTTCAAAATAAATAAACTTAAAAAAAAAAAACAGATTGGAGTAATAATAATTCCAAAATAGAATTTTCATTCCTATACCAAGCCTACTTTCCAGTGAGTAAGAGAAACATTTTTTAACTCCTAAGTTACAAAGTTCTACAAGAAAAGGGGTATGAAAATATTTAGCAAAGAAATCAAGCACTCTACAAATACTAGTGGTTATTATGTGTATCGTTTCTTCCAGGACCACAGAACAGAAAGATTTTGAGCCTGTCTTTTCAACTATGTTCCACAGTCAGATTCAGAGATTTAAAAAAAAAAAAAAAAAAAAGAATCTAAAATAGCCTCATTGGGATACACTGTAGTACAGGGACCCATCCATGAAATTACCAGACAGCAACTAGGAGGATTAGGTCGATCTATATCCTCAACTCAGAGGGATCACCAGGGCATACACTGATACACATGAAATACATGTATATATGTCTACAAGGCATAAAAAGGTATTACAGACTAATAAATACTTGAAAGTAGTTCCCTGTGGGAAGAAAAAAAGGACGGGGGTGGGGGGGGGGATAGAGAAGTAAACCTCCATGTATTTCTTCAGCAAACAATTTGTAAGAGCACAAGGAGAAAACCATGGATTAAAAAGACAAGAAACCTATCACTTTATTGTAACATGTGACGCTCTTAGACCCTGATTTGAACAAAAGTTTGAAGTAGGAGACAATGAACATTGTCTGCTGGACATTTCCTGCTAAGGAATTATCGTTAATGTGGGGAGATAAGATTGGAGGGGTTTTTTAAGCCCTTATCTTTTAGAGACACATTGAAATATTTACATATGAAGTGGTGTTTGCCACCAAAATGATCCAATGGCAGGTACAGATAAAACAAGATAACCTGATAATTACTGGAGCTAAGTGACACTACACACTAAGGTCCAATAGGTTATTTTTCTCCTTTTGTGTATGTCTGAAATGTTCTATAATAAAATGTTACAAAAAGCTTTTAAAAAAAAAAATCTGGCTTTTTCTATCTTCCTAATTGTGTGATTTAGGGCCATCGATTTGAGCTCTATAGGTTTCTGCCCTTTTTTCTGAAAGGGGGGATAATGTGGCTTAGCCTGGAATAACCTCTCAAGAAGCCTGGACCCCACTGGGCCATTGGACACGCCCTCACCAAAGGGTAGTAGCTGTTTCATGACTACTTGTCATGAATGTGCTAGGGGTGAACTCAAACCTGGCACATCTGAAACCGAATCCATCAAAGCGGATAAATGAATGAATGAGTGAATGAAAGAAAGAAAGTAATCCACATCATCATTCTGGTCTATGCTCCATTGGTTTCTTCCTCATAGCTGGGCTTTTCACGACAGCTGTCAAGAATGCACGGTCTTGACCTCAGTTGCTCAGAATTTAGGCTTGAAAAACAAAATCACCATGAACTGAATTTTCTCTCGCTTTTAGCATCCCTATTTCAACTAGCAACTGTAGATCTCTAGGATTAGTGATATTGCTAAATGGGGCTTGGCAAAATGCATGCTTCTGGACTCAATCAGCTATACTGTCTGAGTTCTGTTTTCGATATCCTTTGTCTTTGGCAAGAGCGAACATCCAAATTACACGTAACCTCAAAAGAATTCATGAACTTAATAATGTCTTTAGTCTTATTTGATTAATCACACCCAAGAGTGTAGCAACCTATGTTTTTTCCATTAACCATTTTATGCCCAACTTCATAAGATTCAAGTTAGATATGTCACGAGAGACTTTCCCCCAGGGAAGGTTAACCATTCAGAAGCCATATTATAATCAAAACACAAGGAAGAAGGAACATCCCAAGAGACTGTTTCCTATACAGCACCTAAGATCTGAGTGATTTATCAAGAGCCTTGGAAGCACATTGCAATGTGGTCTCCTGATGGATTTCACACTAGTAAGAATCCCTTCATCACTGTTTGGTAACGAACACCTTTCCATATCATCAGGAACAAATACCATGCTTCTCATGTTCACGGTTTTGAAAATTTGTTTCAGACCCATTAGCTCCTTGGCCAATGAATATATTTATTTTTAGATAGATACAGACATGGTAATTTTGCTACACCATTAACTCACCAAGGAACATAAGGGCTATGTCTTTCCATATTGCCCTTTTGTACTTTTTTGGTGGCATATGTGTAAAACAACCCGTATCTTGCATTTACTCATCATTCAGCTTCTCCTAGGTGAGGTTTTTATGGCTAAGAAAAGCATTAGAATTACAGACCATCCCACCTGAGAGAAAGTACAGTAGAAATCCAGTTCATTGCTGCTGTTTCACAGCGAAAGCGGGAGACACAAAGCTTTCCTGTTTTGCCCAAACCAGTAAGACTGGTCAGGGGTAAAGCCAGGGCTGCAGTCAGGACTTCGGATTCCTAGTTCAGGGCTCTTTGCCCCCACATGATTTGAGTCTAATGCCCTTGGACTTCAACCTACTGAAAATAAATTATTCTCTGGTCCTCATAAAGCAGTCTCTTTTTCAGACCATTCAGGTGCCACTAAGGATTTATGAGAATGCATTAAGCATTCCATTTTCAATAGCCCGGACCAAAGCTCCATTTGCATAGAGGGAATGCTCACAGTGGGGACAGACCCCCTCAAAGGACCTATTCTGTTCCTGCTGTCTCTGTAAAGCCTGAGCCTTTCAGAGAATGTGTGCACAATCCTGACAGGAACAAGCCAGAAAGCCCCCGGGGAACACGGGGCTAATGTGCCAGTGGACACTTGTCCTAAAATTGCAAGCTCGCAAATGCTTGAAATTGAAAGCACACAAACGTTTCTTCACGTTTATGATTTCTACTTCAAAGTTGACATGAAGCGCTTCTTCAGGGTGGTCTGTGTGCCCATGCCATTCATTAAAATTAATCTCATTCTGTAACCAGTAAGAGTGATCAGTGGGTAACCAGAAGTCAATACATTTAAAATTAAACAAAGTAGCCTGTTCCCCACCTACTCTCCATAAAACCTATCCTGATTGTATAGTCACAGTCAATAACCTGTTTACCAGATGCCCATGCCTGAAACTTCCATATTGTCTTCCACCTCTGTCTCACCTCCCTCCCACCCAGTGTCTCCATGCCACACTCATGACCCTTAGAAAATGTGTCTTGATTCCTGTAGTGGTTGTGACCCTACCACTCTCCACTCTCTCACGTTCCCCTTCCTAACAGGACCCTGAATTTCCCAATCATGCTGTTCAGTTGGGTCAGTCTGGCCACCACCAGCCCCAGGAGTGGGCACCAATGGGTATAAAGAGTAAGCACGGCTCATCCTTCCTGTCTACAGCCATCCTTTGGGAGTTGGGCACAAGACCCAGTTCAGACCAGTGAAATGCAAAGAGATGGTTGAGGAAAGCGCCAAGGAAAGGAATATCCTCAGTCTTCTACGGGAACTGCTGAAGTGCACGCTCTCTCCCTCACTGGTGGATAAGAGAGCACTGGTTCTAGGGGAAACCCAACTGGAGAAGATCAGAAATCTAAAAAGGAGCCAGGTCTCCAGGGACACTGTTGACGGATCAAGCTCTGCCCGAAGGTTGCATTTACTGCTGAGCTCTCTACCTAAATATACCTATACTTCTCTTTATTTGATGTTAGTGTGAATTGGGCTTTCTGTTCCTCCCAATCTGATAATCCTAAAACAAATTCATTCCCTTCGCCTCAGCCACACTAACAGTTCAGGCTCTCATTTTATGAAGAGTAGTATCCTGTTCACTCCACCTGCTCCTAGAATCGCTAGTCTTTAATGTTTATTTATTTTTGAGAGAGTGATAGTGTGTGAGCAGGGGAAGGGCAGAAAGAAAGGGAGACACAGAATCCAAAGCAGGCTCCAGTTCTGAGCTGTCAGCACAGAGCCCAGTGCAGGGTTCGAACTCATGAACTGTGAGATCATGACCTGAGTCAAAGTCAGACACTTAACCGACTGAGCCACCCAGGCGCCCCAAGGAAAAGCTACTCTTTAAACTATAGTTCTTGGAGAATGACATTATATTATGACATTTATTGAACACTTATGAGGCATCAGACACTGGTTTGAGTATTTTATGTGCATAATCACATATGACCCTCATAAGAATCTTATGAGGTAGGAGCTATTGTTAACTCCATTTTATAGAAAAGGAGTTTTTGAAAGATGAAGAAATGGTCCAAGGTCACACTATTAAGCAGTGGAGAGCCTAGACTGAAACTCAAATCTGCCTAATTCCGAGGCCCTTGATCTTAATCACTGTGGTAGTCCCCTCCTGTGAAAGTGCCAGTGTCTCCCAATAGCACCTACTAAATACAGTGTAAGCTCCTAACATGGCCCTCAGAGCTCTTCCCACTTGGGGCCCATCACCACATTCTTCCAGGATCCTAAGGTATGTCTGAAGCAGGGGTCTCCTTGCTCCAACAGGACACAAAGTCTCATGCCGTTGATTATGCTGGACCCTCTGCCAGCAATGTCCTCCCCACTCCTTCCCTCTCTGCAGAGACCAGATCAAACATCACTTCCAGTGCACCTCTTATGCTGGTACCCTTGGCACACTCGTCCTGGAGACCGACCGCTTACAAGGAGCAGGAACCCTCTCGAGGTAGCTTAGGTAAGGGGATGTGTACCAGGAGGACATTGTGCAGTCGCACCAGCTTCTAAGGACAGGAAATAAAAGGCAGCCAAGCCACACTAGGACTCAAACCACCAACTGGGGATTCAAGCCTGCTGGCTCCCCAAGGTCTCCCGGACTCACAGCTCTCTCCTGTTCCCTTCCATGTCTCTCTCCCCCATCCACCAGCTTCCCTCCACAGACTGACATTCTCAGCAAACCTCTTCCATCTACCCACATTCCCCTACTCCTTGCCTTCAGTCTTGCTGCAGTCTCTACCCTAGCTCCCATCCTCCTGGCAGACAAACGTCCAGTGCCTCCTCAGCAGGTCTCTGCCACTTATGCACATTCCCAGATAATCCCATTTTCTCATCCCACCAGGTAACTCAACTGTGGCTACCGGATGCTGTCCTAAGACAAGCCCATCTGCTGAGGTCTGCCTTTCAACAGGGGCTGTGGATGCCCTGCCTGCGTCCCCCTTCTCCCACCATTCCTGTGCACAGCAACCCAGTGGCACCCTACTGCCAGCACCTGAGGCACTCTGTCGAGGGCTTTCCCTGGGTGCCTCACAGAGAAGGTCAAGTGTGCTGGGGAACTGATACCCCACCGAAACTCTCCACCAAAGACTTGATGGGAGATGGTTAATAAGCCAGCTCTAGCGCTCTGTTGGGTTAATGACATGGGGTGCTCATCACGCTGTCCCTGACCTGGTTGGCAGAATCAAGCCTTAGTTGCCCACAGTATTAACCTGCTTGATAACACACCCTTTACTGACTACCTTCACGGCTCCTAGGATCACCTTCCAAAATGAACTATCTGCGATCACATTCTTGTCTCAAGATCTGCTGCTAGAGAAACCCTACCTGAGGCAAGTAAGGCATATTCTCCCAGAAAGGGGTGCTGGCAAGGCAGAAAACCTAACATCTGTAGGACTCCCATTAGTACAACACTGTCTTATCTCGTATTACCTTTCATTGTTCACCCACCTATCTTTCCAAAGACAGTATGAGCTCCTGAAGGGAAGGGGTTGTTTCTTCTTCACCTTCTAGACCCCAGGGCTCTTGATAAGAGGCTTTGTATAGAGCAGGCCCGCCACCATTTCTTGGCCAGGAAATTAGGTTGCATTTACCAAATGAGAGAGTCCGCTAATTGGATTGTACCCACACCCAATCGTCATTAACCTGGCTATACTATCATAAGATGCTCCTATAAACCAGTTGCCTTTTTAAATTACATACATTCCATTTGTAAGTAATATCTAGATGCTACTGTGCATTGTGATATATCACAGAATACTACAACCTGTTAAATCTTGCAAACTTTTAATAGAAAACAAGCCTAAAGCATAATTCCACTTTAATTGCATCAAGGCAAGTGTGACTTTGCCTGACTCCTGAAATCTCAGTGGCCTGTTTATTAAACAGTCACCACTGAAATATTTGCACTCATTCTTATAAACTCTATTAGATAGGTAATTATCTTTTCACTTTCCCAGCTCAAAATACCATAAGGCAAATTTGCTAAAAGGTGCAGAGGGCAGGTGAAGGCTCCCTTTCACCCATGCGCTGTTGAACAATAAAATCGGCATGATAATTAAATGTCCATCATCCTAAAGTGTGTGCAGAAAACTAGATGGTGGCTGGAAAGAAAATGGACTGATATAAAAGTCCCAATGGGTTCAGATCAGTTTTAATTCTCCTTAAAAACTGACCTACGTTGAATTATTGAATTAAAATAAACCTACCCTGAGTTGCCTTTCATCTTTGCATAAACACATCTAAGGATGGAGGGATGTGAAGATTACAATCCATTGGCTGATACCCCCTGGACTCTCTCAAGGAAAAGGAATTAGGCTCCTTGGGTTTTGTAAAGTAGCATAAATGGAATGGATGAAAGGCAATAGTATATACATAAGAGTTAACAGTCAAGTTTGAATCTGGCTCTGTCATGAGCAGCCTCAGCTTTCTCATCTGTAAAATAGAGATTGGAAATAGTACTAGAGTCACAGGGTTATCACGCAGACTGAACAAGATAGTGGCATGTCCAGCCCTCGACACAGTGTTAGTGCCCAGAAATCCGCACAAAGGATGGAAAACTCAGTGCAATAAGAAAAGGAAAGAATTCAATTAGTTCATCAAGCTTTTTTTTTTTTTTAATCTTCACACCCTTTACATTTCGTATGGCTGAGGGGTCTCATTAATGCCCCCATGAATGTTAGGCCCAAGTGTCTACTGAAGTTGACCATAGTCCTACGTGGCAGCGAGTTCACTCCCAGGTACGAACCCAACAGAAATGTGTACAGATGTTCACCATGTGCAAGAATGTCCATAGTAGCATTTTCTGTGATATCCCCCAAACTGGAAACTACCAAAGAGTACGATGGATAAGACCTGGCCACCCATGGAGAAATTGACTAGTACATTAACAGGAGAAAGGGTAAATGGTGGTACACTCCCCACTGGATTACTATCCTGCAGTGAGAATGTATGAACAGCCACAGCAACATAGACGAATCACACAGGCATAACATTGACAGAGAAGTCAGACAACCCAACCCAGTGCCCGGGGCATGATTCCAGAATGTACAGAAGCAGGTGAAACTATTCTAATATACTCTGTCTCAAAAGTCAAGAAACTGGTTACTCTTGAGGCATAGCAGCTGAAGGAGATTAAAAGAATCTCTGGGGTGATGGTAACGTTCTCTTACTTGAGGGGGTGCTCAGGAAAGGATGAGTACGCTTAGGGAAAGCTCAAGCTGTACACTCAGAATCTGTGTACTCACCTTCAGGTAAGTACGATCCTTCACTGAAAAGTCCACCAAAATAATGAGCGGCTCAGAAATTATGCCTTCTCCAGGTGTGGCTGACTCTTGTGCAGATGTAGCAATGCTGATGGAACTCTGCTGGAGGCCTGGGTAATCCTGGGAGGTGGTCTACCCACTGCTGACAGCCACTCCACACTGTTCATCTGTCTGCAGCTGAAATCCTAACCTCACCAGATAGAACCACACAAATCCGTGGTCAGCTGGGGACGGGACATTGGCCTCTATGCCAAGACCGGGGGGACTTGGAAATGGTCTCTTAGCCAAGATCCAAGACCTCTCACTTCCGCCTCTGTCCTCCAATGTGTGGCCAGAAGGACAGCACGGAGATTGTTCCAAATTATTGCTACAGGGGACACCATGACCCACCAAGCACCGGGCATATGGCAGATGAATCATTCTATTTGGAGAAGATAGAGGCACAGAAACAGCTGTGCAGCTTTCAGTACAAAAGACCTAAATGTGGAATCTTCTAGAACAAAAAGTATATATGTATACATATATAGTTGTAGTTTTCAGATACACAATTAGTATAGTTTATGTATTTTATATATCTAGTTATAGGTTTTAAGTAACTTATTATATAGTTTTTCCATTTGAAATTCTTTATGTTCTCAGGAAAATAGTCTTTTTTTTTAATGTTTTTTTTATTTTTGAGAGCGGGGCGGGTGGGCGGGTGGCAGAGAGGGAGACACAGAATCTGAAGCAGACTTCAGGCTCTGAGCTGTCAGCACAGAGTCCGATGCAGGGTTCGAATCCACAAGCCGTGAGATCACAACCTGAACTAAAGTCACTTAACCAACTGAGCCACCCAGGTGCCCCAGGAAAACAGTCTTTTAAAAGTCCTCTAGTGATGCTAGAAAAATCATTTTTGGCCACAGGCAATTCTTAGTAGAGAAGCACTTTCTAATGTACTTTATACTTTGTGTTGGAGTCCTTTCTTCGGTGATTATGTTTGCTTAAATGGTCACAGGGTTTTGCAAAAAAAAAAAAAATAACGTTGAATACTGATGTCTCCATAATTCTCCCAGAGCAGGTACAAACCCCTTGGTATCTGAAAGCTGCCACCATTGAGTCCCTGTCCTGAGACTAAGGTGATGAGCCAAGCTCCCCGATGGATGAAAATCCTTTGGAATCACAGGAACCAGAGGCTGAACCTCCAATCTCCCCTCCTCTGGACTCTACCTCAAAAAGCCACTGTAGCAATGATAGAAAGGCCACCGGCCACCCTCCAGCCTCACTCACAGAGGTCACTCCTCAACCTTCAGTCGTTATTTCCACTCTGGAGCCCCACCCTGCTGCTTCCGGCCTTTTCTCCATATTCAATGTCCCATTGTCCTTTCCTAGAAAGGCCCTTTACCATCCGGTTTACTCTCCTTGAATGAGCTCCAGGTTCTATCCCTTGAGGTTGTGGGGCCCAGAAGTGAGTGTACAAATCACACTGAAGTCTAGGCCTGAGGAAAAGAGGAGAGCTAGCACCTCCATTGTTCTCACACTACCCCCTGCTAACGTACCCTGTGGGAGGCAGAGAATAACTCACAATGATATGCCCATGTCCTAAAGCCCAGAACCTGGGAGTGTTAATGTAGTTGGAATAATTGGTCTTTGCAGATGTGATGAAATTAAGGAATGAAGAATTGTGAAATGATGAGTTTATCCCAGATTAGGTGAGTGGGCCTAAGCACCATCATGAGCATCTTTATAAGAAAGAGGCAGAAGGTGTTATACACACAGAAGAGAAGGCAAGGTGAAGACAGTAGCAGTGATTGGACTGATGTGGCCACATGATGCCTAGAGTCACAGAAAAGGCTAGAAAAGGCAACAGCGTAGAGTTTAGGAGGGAGCACAGCCACACAGATTCCTTGATTTCAGCCCAGTGATACCAGTTTCAGACTTCTAGCCTCCAGAGCAAGGGAGAATACATTTGTTATTACCAAGTTTATGGCAATTTGTTACAGCAGCAATAGAAAACTAATATACAACCCAAGACTTCATTTGTTTTTTGTTTTCCACCCATAATGCTGACTCACTGAATTTAATTATTTCCTTCTTCAAAGAAAATACTTGGTAATGAAATAGAGCCATTGAGAGGAATAGGTGCCATTTTATTGGATTCCTAAGCACAGCACATGGAGAGAAGAGCCTCAGTAGTGATGCAAGGGGGATGGGATGTGTGACCTTGGATACATCATGGTGTGTTACTTTCTCCATTTGTAAAATGAAGAAATAGCCTCTAGGGGTGTCTGGGTGGCTCATTCGCTTAAGCAATTGACCCTTGATCTTGGCTCAGGTCATGATCTCATGGTTCCAATGGTTCGTGAGTTCAAGCTCCCCATTGTGCTCTGCGCTGAGACCACAGAGCCTGCTTGTGTTTCTGTCTCTCCACTTCCACACTTGCTTTCTCAAAATAAATAAACTTTTAAAAAAATAGTAAAAGAGAAAAGAAAACAATAGAAATAGCCTCTAACATCTTTCCAGGTAATTGTATAAATCTCCAGATCTTTTACTTTTCAGGTGATTTGCTAGAAGCCCCCAGGCCATCACTGACTTAACATCACCTGCCCAGTGTCACCACCTCTGGGAAGCCCTCTCTGATTTACCTCCCTTCCCCTTACTCTATGGCTCTTGGAAAATGTCTTCATTTTAGTGTTTATTTCACTGTACTGTAGTGATTGGTCTCCATATCCATTTTCCCCACTAGAGAGGAGTGCCTGGAAGAACTTATTTCACTCATCTATCTCCAGCACACAGCTCTGTAACAAATGGGCAGATAAAGAAATTAATGAGTTTCTGCAAAGTAAGAACTTCACCCTACATAGTTAGCTGAGGAAAAAGTCACAGGACAGAGTTGAACACCAGAGTCCTGGAACCAAACATCTTCTACAGCCCTGGCAACCAGCCTGTATTTTATGAGTGCTTTATGTGTTTTCAATGTGTATTTGACTTGTTTTATCTATTCAATGAGCTTGGCCTCTTCCAAAAGCCATCTTTGACAACTTGTATGCTTGAATTTCATAATTGTAATCAATATACCCATATTTGAAAAATTCACATGCCTGCTTAGAGATGCCTTCTCCTTGGTCATTGTTAGAAATAAGCCCATTGACCCAGTCAAAGGAGGGACACAGAGCACAGTGAAGGGAGGCTTTAATCAACATTCTTGCAAGAGCAGCTGTCTGACAAACAGGTACACTCTGGGCGGTTACAGCAGACAATTTATCTCCTAACAGGCAAGTCCCTCCCCTGGTTCCTCACTGGCTGAGCACTACAAAGATAAGTCCTTCCCCTGGTTCCTCATTGGCTGAGTCCTACAGAGGTTACAGCCTTACCCAGACATCGCCTATGCCCATGTAAGGCAAAAAGTAGTCTGATTGGAACTTCCCTGAGGTGACGCAGAGACTTTCAGTCCCTCCTCCCTTTACTCTTTGGCGAATGCTCATTGCAAAGCCCATGAAAATAAGCCCACAAAAAATGGAGAGGGGAAGAAAAACCATGAATCAGAGTGTCTAAGGGTTTGGGACTCTACTATGGGAGGAGGTGGGGGTCACACATATTTCCAATAGGTTATAAACCTATTGTTAATTAGACAACACAGCTTTTATTTGGCATTTCTGAAAATGAATCCTCAAGGCTTTAGAAAGACTTCACTAAAAACCTTGCCATTTCCATTCATAATTCCAATACTGACCAGTATAAAGTTCAGTGGTAATACACAAAAAAGCTGTACATGAGAGAACTTGGGTCTCTTCCTCTGGTGAGAGTTCATCATGGTGGTAAATGCTGCAGCTGCTCCCCAGGACCAAGGAGACCAGTCCTCATCCAGTAAACAAATACTACCTGCCGGGATTTTAACTGGAGTGCCCCACTTTGTACCAAATCTCCATGTAACTTTACAATTTGTAAAGTCAGTTGTCAGCATCATGGTTGGTACTGAGCACAGAAACAACTTATAACAAAAATTAAGGAATCTAACTTAGATTTACACAATAAATCACCCAACTCTATACTTCTCTATGAAAATTTTAAACCTCTAATGGAACTTAATTTGGAAATTATCTAGTGTTCTTTTATTAATGAAAGTCACCACAGGTACCTTCCTATCCCCTTAGGAAGTTGAAGATCCAACATGACCAGCCCAGACTAACAGTAGATTCAATGGCCTGATGGAGATGGGACTTACCCCAGGCTTTAGCAGTTCTGAAATAATGACCAAGAAGATTTTTCACTGTGCAGCCAGCAGGATCCCAGGGTCCTATCTTCTTGTCTCTGGTAATATTGCTCAAGATGTTTGCCCTTGGAATTGCTTCTAATTTAGAAGTGATAATTTCCATATTAACAAATGGGAACTTTCTAGAGGTAAACCTCCCCTAAGTAAGTGGTTTATTGGATGCAAATGCAAAGCCCTCTAGATACAATTTTCCTATGGTCTCTTGAGGAATTTAAAGGATTCTCCTGTCACAATTCCAAAAGTCTTGGCCACCATTGCATTTTACCTCATAACTTTAAATAGTTTCTTTGCAGTTATGAAGCCCTCCTTTTTATGACTTTTGAAAAATCTGTACCTACACCTGGGACTTTCAAATTCTGCCTTTTAGTGCCAAGGTGTTCTGTGATTCAGACTAAAACGCATCTAATGTTGACTAACCTTTCCCAATTTGCAAAGGGAAAACAAAAACAGGCACCATTTTCCCAGTTTCACATTTTCTTTATTTTCTTCCAAAACTTGCAGTAATGGCTACTGCTTGAAGGATGGCAGATAAAATCACCGAACTAATAAACAAATACTGAGGGGAACAGATTTCCGATGGTTAGGTATAAATCAGTGGGACACAGAGGAAATGTTAATCCACCCTAACATGCACAGCATACCTAAAATGGGTGAGGCACTATAGAGCGACAACAAAACATTCGAAAGTGGTCTCTGTTGCCAGACGTCTGTAAAAATCTTTGCGGAATGCTCAGTGAAACTTGGAAATAGGGCGGCTGTGGAAAAAGATATCCATGGAAAGCAGCATATTGGATGAACACTCCTCTTCCTCCAAGGTGGTCAGGAGGGGGTGGGGGTGGGGGGCAGTGTGTGTTGAATGTAGCAGAAAGGGCAGGAGCTGGAGAGAGGACTTTCCAGCCAGGTTGGAGAGAAAGGGAATAGCTTACAGAAAAGAGAAAACAAAAACAAAAACAAAAAACAAATACAATGGTGGGGAGAAGCCAAACCAAGAGCTTTACCTACAGTGAGGACTCAGAGAAGGAACTAGAGATACAAGTAACACAAGAGAGTGAATAACACTGCACACCACGCTGTAGAGTCTGGGTGGTTTCCTGGAGACAACTGGGGAAAAAACAGATGGCTGAGCAAAGGAAGGACAGGATTTAGAGTCATGTTCCTACACCGTACAAAATGCAGGGGTGGGGGCATGAATTACAGGATGGGGGGGGGATCAGTGCGAGTCCCCTGAAGTAGATCACACCTAAGCCAAGGTCGTGACAGAGGGAATGGGAGGAAGGAGGTGGGTAAGGGATGCTGAGAAAATGGAATGTTCTGGTTTGGAGACAAAGTGGATAGGGAAGACAGAGGCCGCAAGCAGACCCTGTATTTTTAGACCCAGATGACTGGGGTCATTAATCAACACAATACAGACTCAAGCAGAGTAAATATGATGATTGCAGATTTTACATAGAAAAATGTCTAGCAATAAAACAGTCATTTATTCAAAGCTCACCATGGGCCAACTACATTCTCAGCCCTTTATGCATATTAGCTCATGTACTCATCAAGGAAGCTCCAGGAGACGGGCATAGTATCCCCCTTTTACGGTGGGAGAACAGAGGCCAAGGTCATGTAGGGAGTAGAGACTTGAACAGAGACCATGATTTTGTATTCTATTTTCAAACTGTCAACAGGAGGCTGCCGATGTGGGGCAGAGACCTAGGAAAATAAGCAGAACAAGAGACAGAAATCTGGGAGAAGTAATGGCAGCCCAGGAAGAGCTAAGCAGAGAGTGGAGAATGGAATCCAGATCTTTGGCTTCTTGCCTTGGTTTCAACTGCAGATCTGAATTCAATAAAAGTGACTAACAATAGCCTGTGATAAATGACCTGAATTCAGAAACCATGACTTTGAGAAATAAAGAGGCTGATCCTTTGTTTTTCTTCCGTCCCACACTCTTGCCATTTTGATCTCCCCTTTTCAAATTCCCAGCAATCTGTTTCACGATGATCGGGGATTAACTGTCTAACTGGGAGGACTTCCAGATCAATCCGAGTATAATCAGGAGAGAGAAATCATACAGTAATTTGAACAGTAAAAAGTTAATGTAAAAAAGTATTAATGATAAAAGCGATTAGATTTCCAAGGGACCAGTTAAAAAGCAGTGAAAGGAGGTTTAAAGAATTCGGGAAAAGCACTCATCAGGAGGAGCCACTACCTGTAGAGAGGAGACAGCATCCCCAGCTTGCCCCAGGGCTGAGATCGGACCTTGTTAGAAAGGGCATAGCTGTGGCTCAATGGATGGCAGAGGAGACACTGGTGGGCACCTTCTAGAGGGCTGTGAAAACCTGTTTGTGGGAGGGGTCTCGCCAGAGGCACTGCAGTATGAGGACAAGGTTCTGGGGAAGCTGCTGGCTGCAGCATGCTACAGGCAGTGAGCAGTGCCGGGGCCCAAGAGCCTCTGCTACAAAGCCTCCTACAGCAGTGCTGGAGAAGCCCCCGGCCACCGTGTGCTACAGAGCTGGGCTGGAGAAGCTGCCGACACTGCATGAGCCTGGTGCACGCTGGAGAAAGCTAGGCACGCGACAGGAGCCTGCCAGGCAAGCGCACCAGACCCAGGAGGCAAAACCCTTCTCCTCCCGCAGTGTCTCTCCAGCAGCCTCTGTTGACAAAATGGCAGCGTCGGCTGGCTCAGGAAAAATATTTCAAAGGATCCGGATCCATCTTTACAGAGCAGCCAAAACATCTGAATTTGGAGCTGAGAGTCCGTAGCTCGGACAATTTCCTGGTAAAGTCGGTCCATCTCCTCTGATGACCTTTTAAAAGCCATTCAACTTCGTTTGTGGGTGGCGTTATTGTTGTTGGGGGAGGAGGAGATTGTTGCTGGTGGTATTAAGAGAGAGTTCGATTTTAAAAAACCAGAACTTTCTCACTCCCTTCTAAATCTAAAAGCCGAGCGTAACCAGACTGCCATGTTCTAACCGAGAACTAAGAACTTAGCACCAGGTGGGGCGCAGAATCCTTCAAATTGGACCATGTGGCTTGAAAGGAACCTCAGGTGCCACCAGCATTTGCTTTGCCCATCCATTTCCAACAAGGTGGTCAATAGCATTCCCACACAGAGCTTGTGCTCATTAATAAAGAAGGAAAAACAGAAGTCCCTCTTAGCGGAGGGGGGGAGCAGAGTTTAGAAAATACATCTTGAGTAAAACTAAGGCAGTTCATACTCTGGGTCCCCTGTTGACTTTGTTCTAACTTAAAAGAATATTAACCTCTTCTAGTTGAGGCTCTTCCACTTTAAAAACCAGTTAAAATATTAAACATACATAAGAGGTATAGATATTGAAAAAGAAAAACTTGCAGAAATTGCAGTGGTCTCTTTAGAAAACCCAAGAAGCCACCTGGAAAATTATAAGACCAAAATTATGTAAATAACTGGATGCAAGTTATATAAAATTTAATAACTCCTATATGAGACTATTAAATATACATTGCATAAACTTCTCTTTCACTACAGCAAGGAAAAAAATTGTGAAAGACCACACAAAAATGTGTGACATGATTAGGTCAATCAAACCAGCAGAAGTAAACCATCCAAGCAAAAAATGTACTTCCAAGATTCCTTAAATATCAGAAGTTGTATTTTTTTAAAGATGGGTCCATAAAAGCATAGCAGGGAGACAGCATGGGAAGGGCTCCATCAGAGAACCAGGAAGTAGGATGAATTATCGGGAGACAGAAAGCAGAGAGAACCAAACAGACCAAGAAACGAGCAGAGAAAGGAAGAGCTGTTGAGAGAGAACACAGGTGTACTGGTCTCACAGGGCAGGAGCAGGTATAGGAATAGGCTAGCCACCCAGAGCACAGGTTCAGGGGAGGAAGAGGGCCTGGCCATCGCCAGTGAAACCTGAGAAATGAGTTTGGGTCACCTGAAGAGATTGATCTACAAGGGCAGAAATGTTAGGCCTCAGGCTAAAAGCAGAGAACAGCCTTGAAGAAAAGGAATGACTTACCATACACCCTGAAAATCCATTTCCTGACCTCCATGTGGCTAAAGTGGTCATGTTCTAGCCAATGACATTTAAGTGGAAGTCACTAGGTGAGGTTAATATGCTTTAGGCTCTATTTTTAATCCCTTGCCCTTTCCCTTCTTCTGCATTTAGAACTGGATGTAATGGGCGGAGCTATGGCAACCACTCCATGTTCATGAGGAGGTGGGTCATGTCCTGAGCTGGTGAAGTAGAAAGCTAGATGGAGCCCGGGTCCCTGCTGACATTACAGAACCACCGTGCCAGGCCTGGACATCCAGACTTCTAAGCAAAAGAACAACAAACCCTTACCATGTAACCTGGAGCTAGATGTAGTTTCTAACTCAAAAGGTACGTAACTATTTAGCTTTTAAATACGCACATCAAAATTTGCTAAAGAAAACCGACAAATCATCGGTAGGAGATTTTAATATATCGGCTTCCAAAAATCAACTGATCTTAAACTTTACAATTAAAAAGCAAAAATGATCAGTTTGGATAGAAAAGCAAGGCTCAATTATGTGCTGTTAGAGACAGAATTTAAATTTTAAAAATACAGGCAAGTAGAAAATAACAAGATGGAAAAAGATAAGGCATGGAAACACTAAGCATAAGAATCAGCCGAAGTAGACAAGGAATATTACAGGGAAAATGAGAATCATTTCATAGGATAAGACGGTCAGTTCATCAAGACCTAATTCTAAATGTGACATACCCAACAGAGCTTCAAAACACATGCAGTAAAAGTTGACAGAACTCAAAAAGAGAAATAAACAATCTACAATCATAGTTGGAGAATTTGCCATTCTTTGCTCAGTAATCATTGGGAGTGGGGCTGGGGGGAGGGGACAGAAAGTAAGGACCTACAACACTAGCTAATACTAGCTAACAACTCACCTCACTGACCTTTCTAGAACACTCTACCCAACAACTGTAGAATGCACTATCTCCTCTAAGGCACATGAAATACTCATCAAGATAGACACTTATCCCAGACCAAAAATCAACTGCTATAACGAGCAAAATGGGAAATAATTTTGAGGATTTAACACAAGTTGGAGCCAACAGATCTACATGGAACCTATCACAACATGGACCCCAAAAAAAAAAAACAAAAAAAACAACTTTTCAAACCTTAGGAGTCAGTATCGAAAATTGAACATGGATCTGGCTGTGGTGGGCAGCCTCCAAGATGAGCCCCAGTGACCCTCATCTCCCCAGAACCCTTTCTTTGTGTGGTCCCCTTCCACTGAGTATGGTCGGATTTAGTGATTGTCTCCCAACGAATACAAGGGAGAGTTCCTTTTAATGAATAGAATAGGGTGAATGTGATGTAATGAATAGAATAGTCTGCATGTGGTTCCACGTGCTGTAGGCCACCGCCCCTCCACATGGCCTCCTGCCAACAGCCAGGTGACTGACCCAAAGAAGGTGCTACCCCAGCCCCAGCCAAATCTTCGGATGCCTAGAGTCTCAACCACAGCTCATTGAAACCTCATGAGAGATCCTTAGATAGGATCTCATCTAAGCTCTTTCTAGATTCCTGACCCTCAGAAACCGAGATAACAAATACTTCCACCTACGAAGTTGGGGGGTAACTTGTTGCACAACAATAGGTAACTAATACAAGCCACTAAAAGAAAAAATTTTTTCTCCAAACTGAAATTTATACTTGGCCTGACCACAAATACAATTAAATGTTAATGACAAAAATAATTTATTCTTGGAATTTTGAAACCCTTTTAAATGATTCTTGGTTAAAGAGACCAAACCGAAATTACAAACTACTTAGAAATGAATAAAAGTGAAAACACTACATATCAAAGCCCACAGGATGCAGCCAAATTAAGGAATATTTCCAGCTTAAAATCTAGTATTTATTAGAAACCAGGAAAGAATGGAAGAAAACAAAGCATTTGACTCAAGAAACTCGATTGAAAGAGCCAAAAGTATACTCTAAAAGTTAAAAAGGAGCTGTAATAAAAATTTTAATATGAATTAAATGTTTTAGGGGCGCCTGGGTGGCGCAGTCGGTTAAGCGTCCGACTTCAGCCAGGTCACGATCTCACGGTCCGTGAGTTCGAGCCCCGCGTCAGGCTCTGGGCTGATGGCTCGGAGCCTGGAGCCTGTTTCAGATTCTGTGTCTCCCTCTCTCTCTGCCCCTCCCCCGTTCATGCTCTGTCTCTCTCTGTCTCAAAAATAAATAAAAAACGTTGAAAAAAAAAAATTAAATGTTTTAAATAGTCAATAAAAATCAAACATTCTTTGAGAAGGTGAATGAAAAAGAAATTTGGCATTTCCAATTTCTAACTGGCAGAGAGAGAGAGAGAGAGAGAGAAGATGTAAATAAACATTAGGCATACAAAAAGAAATAATTCCACATAGACTCAAGTTATTTTTTTAAGACTTTTTATAATTTTATGCCAAAAACTGGAAAACCCAATTAAAATGGTAATTTTCTAATACCATCCAATAGAACATTCTGCAAAGATGGAAATATTTAGTACCTGCACGGTCAAATGTTAGCCACTAACCACATGCAACTATTAAGCAATTGATATATTGTTAGTGCATCTGAGGAAGTGAATTTTTATTTAATTTTAATTAATTTAAATTTAAGTTATCACAAATGGCTGGTAGCAACTATAATTGAAAGAGTAGCCAAAGACACACTCCAAAAACATATTCTAGCCTTGGATGTCTCTTAATATTAAGGGAAGTTCTAATAAACCTTGTAAACAAAATCTGTGTTTTAAGTTTTAAGATGTCTCTTAATAGGGAAGTTCTAATAAACCTTGTAAACAAAATC
The DNA here is from genome assembly GCF_023721935.1 of Panthera uncia. Lineage (NCBI taxonomy): Eukaryota > Metazoa > Chordata > Mammalia > Carnivora > Felidae > Panthera > Panthera uncia. The sequence continues at coordinate 74,070,962 of NC_064818.1, read as the reverse complement.
TGTGTTTTAAGTTTGCAGAGTATAGAAACAGACTTCCAAAATTCCCAGTTATTTCTTCAAAGCTAGCTCTAATACCAAATTCCAACAAGCATGTACACAGATTTTGTGTGTGTATAAATCTTGTTTATAGACATATGCTGCAGTAAAATCACGATCCCAACATCTCTGTGACTAGGAGTCAGCAAATTCATAGCCTATGCACCTAATCTGGCCTTTTACTGTTTTCATATGGTCCACGGCTAAAAAATGGTTTTTATCTTTTTTAATGGTTGGAAATCAGCTTTTCCCACAGGCTTGATAAGCTCTCTTAATTCAACCTAAAATTACAAGGCAGAACATCACGTCTATGAGAAAAGTATACAAAAATGATTTCACTTCTCCTTACAGCCCTACAGGCTATAAATCTATGGAAACTGAAGCACAGAGAGGTAAAGTAACCTGCCTAAATTCATACAGCAAGTTATTGTGAAGTTATGCCAATAATCATTAAAAAGCAACCTCCCTAGACAATAATACAGATGGAAGCAAAAGCTAGGTTGCACAGGGGTTGGGGGGTAGGTGGAGAACAAGAAACAGCTTCTTAGAGGAAGTGATGCCTAATTTATCTAAATGATCTGCTTTGTTTTAATTCTTTTTTTAATTTTGAGATAGTGTAAGTGGGGGAGGGGTGGGGGGGAGAGAGAGAGAGAGAGAGAGAGAGAGAGAGAGAGAGAGAGAGAGAGAATCCCAAGCAGGTTCCCCACATCAGCCAGCACAGAGCCCGATGTGGGGCTTGAACCCACAAACCAGGGAATCATGACCCAAGCCAAAATCAAGAGTCGGATACTTCACAGACTTGATCCACCTGGGTGCCCCTAAGTGCTCTGCCTTTCAAGCAATCGCCGTGCTCAGTGAGAAGCCTGGGCTCACGGGCAGATGCCAGTGTTAGGCAGTACTTATCTGCGTGAACATACATTTTTAAAAGCGAAATACATGAAACTTTATTATAGATCAGCATTGACGAATACATACATAGTGACTAATGCAAGGTGATTATCAGCCGGTGGTAGACTTTCTGGCATCAGCAGAGGGGAACTTGCCAGCTTCTGTCCCCTCCAACCAAGAAGGCTCTGGCAGAGGCAACGGATCCCAGTGGCAAGCAGCTCAATTAGTAACAGCCGTCTCTTCGCCTCGTGGAAAGGGAAACTGGTTTCCCTGCAAGTATAATATATTTGATCATTAAAGACTCTGAAAGCTCCATGGAATAATGAAACAGTAGGAGAACAGAAACATGAAAAGATCATGTTGGGTGGCAATCGACCAGCCCCAGAAAACACAGCTGCAAGAAGGCAAGGATGTAACTGATGAAAACTTCAGATGCTGTACAACTTTCCAGCAGCACAGGTCAAAGGCGGGCGCTATCTTTCGGCCTCTAAAGAGGCAATTTAAAGCTCCTTATGGGACAACTGAAAGCTCTCATCAGGGTTTCATTAAAGCTGTGTGTTTCAGGACTCCTACCGATTTACGACTTGGCCAGTTGGACACTGGGAAACATCTCAGAAACTCAGGTCCCGATCCTGGAGATGAACAGAAGGACACGGAACCTCTTAACTACAGCCTCAAAGCAGCTTTAATTGAGAAAGTAAAAACAGCACAGGATGGCAGAGCCCAAGGCCCCCGCCAGGAGAGCTCTAGTGAGGCCGGTGAGGAGTGGGGGTGGAGAAAGGATCCAGCGGAGCGCCGCTTCTAAAGCCTCGTGGATCCCACATGCTTTTTTCCACACCTGGGCGGGGAACACCCGCCTCACACACAGCTCCTCCTCTCTCAGCTCAAGCCGGCGCACTGTGCACCTACTGTGTGCCGGGAGCGTGCGGAGAACGGAGTACACAGAGATGAACAAGACACATGGGACCGCAACTCTCCTGGTCTAATCGGGAGCGACGTTTTTCTATCCAAGGCCAGAGAACAAATAATTGAGGCTTTCTAGGCCCTGCGGTCACAACTACTCAGGTCTGCCTTCACAGCCTGACGGCGCTATATATAAACGAAGATCATATGTCAATGAATAGGCATGGCTATGCTCCAATAAAACTTTGTTTACAAAAGCGGTGGTTGGATAGGACCCACAGGCAGTAGTCTGCCAACCTCAGATCCACAAGGCCATTAAACACAGTTAATCGCTACAATGACTGGAGACTGCTATGTATTAAGTGCCGTGGGACATAATTTATAGATTTTTCCTCCTGTAATCCTCACAACCCTCTGAGCTAGTATCATGCCCGTTTGACAGATGAGAAACCTAAGGCATAGAAATGTGAATAACTCAAAGTCACACAAGTAGCAAATGGAATGAATGAGGCTTGGAACCCTGCAGCTCCAGACCTTAGATACAAGAACACTGCCTAGCACCACACCAGCTCTCCCGTACCAGATCAGCCCCTCAAAAGCCCACGTGTGGTTTGAACGTTAGGAAGAAAAGGAATAGGGTGGCATGAAACAGTTGGGCCTATGCTAGGTAAGCTTGTTGGAGAATGGTTGTACCTTAAAGCATGAGAAATGGTCACCCAGGAACATAGCAGGGAGGAGAGAACATTTTGGGCTGCATTCATTTTCTATGACTGCTGTTCAAATGACCATGCACTTAGCCCCTCAAAACAACAACAATTTGCCACCTCACAGTTCTGCAGGTCAGAATCGAGGGTGTCTACTGATGTCTCTGCTCGAGGCCAAAATGCAGGCATCAGCTGGCTGAGTTCTATCGAAAGCCCCATGGGAGAACGGGCTTCTAAGCTCAGGTTGCTGGCAGAACTTAACTTTACTTGCTTGAGCTCAGGGGGCCGAGTTCCTGACTTCTCACTAGCGGTCAGCCAGGGACTCCTCTCAGCTCATCCTGTGGCCACCTCCATCTCTAAACCAGCAACAGAGCACGGAGCCCACACATGTTGGTCATCCCTGCCTCATACTGCATCCCTCCTGCCTCCGACTCGAGGAAGTTCTCTGCTATTAAGGGCTCACGTGATGAAATTGCACCCACCTGGACGACAAAGGCCACTCCCTACTTTAAGGTCTATAGCATTAATGGCACCTGTTGCTGTCCAACAAAACATAGCAGTGGTTTAGGGAGGAGGCAGTGCTTATCTCTGGAGTCCCCTCTGCCTACCCCCACAGGTAGAGGGAACAACGCATGCAAAGGCCTTGGCATAGGAGCTGAAAGAAGACCAGTGTGGCCAGAAGATGGGACAGTGAGGAAGGAACTCACTGGCCCAGGCTGGAGGGTGGCCAGGGCCTGGATGCCACGAGCTTTGCAAGCCATTAAGAAGTCAAGATTTTGTTCTACGTGCTATGAGGAGCTATGAAAGGCTTATAAATGGGGGAAATATGTCAGGTTCACTTTTTTTTTTAATGATCAGCTACTGGGTAGAGAATGGATGGGGGAGGGGCAAGAGCGTGAAGTGGGGAGACAGGTGGTGACTGCAGTGTTCTGGATACATGATGGCGGGGGGGGGGGGGGGCCTGGGACAGTGTTAGCAATGGAGGTGGAGGGAAGGAGGAGACATGAAACATGTTTTCGAGGAGATTATCGATGGATTGGCAAGTGAGCTGTTAAGGGTAAGAAGGAAAGACACTAGAACAGGTTTGGGGTTGAAGATCAAGAGCTCGGCCTTGAACCTGCATTGCCAATGTGGCGCTTAGTCATCTAAGCAGCTCTATAAAGTAGGCAACGTATGATTTGAAAGGCAAGCAGATACCACAGAGTTCTACCCACCCCAAGACACTTTTCCAACAGTCACAGTGGTTTGAAATGCCCATTACTGGCTTCATTTCATTGGAGAAAGGCTTTGGGTCTCCAGGGGGGGTGTTAACAAATGGCCTACAGCATACTATGGACTCACACACGACCACAGTTCAGGTGATGGGATCTGAAAGCCCTCTCCTTAGGAGGCTGTGAGCCTGGAGGGAGGAAGGAGGTAGGGAGGAAGGAGGTAGGGAGGAGGGCACAGGATGGGACATTTTTGATGATGAGAGACAAGCCCGGGGCAGGCCCTGGGAGGTGGCCAGAGTGGAAGGCGTCTCAGGAGGAGACTGTCAATTAGGGCCTGCATGACAGACCTGAACCAAACCCCCTTGTATTCAGCCCAAATTCCCGACTGCAGAGACAAAGATGTCAATTTAAGACAAGCAGCGGAGATTTCCGTGAGGCGGCGTTTCTCCTGCAGAGGGACAGCCATACTGGCTTAGGCGGAATCAATTTCCACTGCCTGCCAGAAAGGTACACGCACAGCCTCCCTGAGGATGTCTCAAGCTGACCAGAGAAAGTCAGCGTGACGTGGCACAGGCCTCAACACGCAGCTGTGTCAGGGAGGGCAAGGTTTTCAGTACAGTTCCCAGTATGCCTCGCTCTTGAGCCTCTCCCCCACCTGAGGATATGGGGGTGCCACCTCCCCCAGAAATTTCCTTCCTTTCAGCCCAGCGCAAACTTTAGGAGTCAGACCACATGGTTCTGCAGCCCAGCTTTGCCATTTATTGTGTAACTTGAGGCAAGTCACTTCACCTCTCTGTGCCTAAGGTTTCTCATCTACAAACTGCTCATGGCAAGAAGGAGCATTTGTGAGGAGCTCCGCAGACCGGCTACCTGGAGAAACCAGCACACCTGGTGAAAACTATTTAAAAACAACCGATTTCCTCTGGAAATTGTTTCAAGGGCCCATAGCAAACGAAGAAACATTTATTCAAGAAAATCTACTGGAGCCATGAGCAACAACGTGGATGGAACCGGAGGGTATTATGCTAAGTGAAATAAGTGAGAGACAGGCAAATATCCTATGATTTCACTCATATGTGGAATTTGAGAAATTTAACAGATGACCAGAGGGGAAGGGTAGAAAAAATAAGACAAAAACAGAGAGGGAGGCAAACCATAAGAGACTCTTAAATACAGAGAACAAGCTGAGGGTTGATGCGGGTGGGGGAAGTGGGTGGTGGGCATTGAGGAGGGCACTTGGGATGAGCACTGGGTGCCAAACGTAAGAGATGAATCACTGGGATCTACTCCTGAAGGCAAGACTACATAGTGTGTTAGCTAACTTGAGAATAAATTTAAATAAGGAAAGAAGAAGGAAGGAAGGAAGGAAGGAAGGAAGGAAGGAAGGGAGGGAGGGAGGGAGGGAGGGAGGGGGGAAGAAAATCTACCGGAACTTGCTAAGAACTGTAGAAGTTTGTGGCCCCTGAACCACTACTCCCTCTCTTCCCCCACCCAGCTCAGCTCCTACCCCCAACCATCCACTCTGGGTAGCTGTGGCCAAAAAAGAGGGCTCCCTCTCCCCTCAGCTCCTAAATAAGGATACGGCTCACTGAAGGGAGCAGGTGGCCCGCATTCCTCATTCCTTCCAACTTCTATTGAAGAGGCTACATTCCTGGTGAGCTCAGTCAAGACATCAGGGGCTTCCTTTCCTGCACCCATTCCCCCAGTCAGAAGGATGGACACTCGATTCAGGGCTCATCAGAACAGGAATACTGGGGCCCCCATTGTCCCTCCCCAGCTCACTCATAGGACAGAGGCTCCACACTGACAGAGGCAAGCCCAGAAGGCCAGAGGCTACTGCCCACCCAGTGACTGGAGTAGTGGTTCAGAGAATTTTCCTGGGGGGAAGTAGCAGTCCCCAAAGGAATCAACCTTATTTGAAACAGCATGGGAAAGCTTGAGCCTAAGTGTTATCTTGGAAACAAGGAGATTTGGGTCCTACAAAAATGAGAGAGGGACGGTAGCTCTTCTTAATTAAGAGAAACAAGCTAAACCACAGGCCAGCCAGTTCATCAGAGAGAATCAAGGAAAGAGACAGCTAAGCAGAGCCTTACTGGGATCAGAACAAACCTCAAAGGCTGGCCTCCAAAACTACCCCTACCCTAGTGAACTTGGAACAGATGTGGGGCAACCAATGCCCCAGGGCAGTGTTGAAAACAATAGAGCAATCAGCCAGCCAGTGATTAGTGGAGCCTAAGAGCTGAGTGTGAAACCAAGTGAGACGGATGCTTTACATCGAGATGGGGAGAGACACAGAGAGCCCAGCTGAAACCCCACATCCCAGGGTAAGTGTATACACACCCTTCACTCGCCCAATCATTTCACTTTCTCCCTATGAATGAAGGAAGTCAATAATTAAAATGAGTAACGCAGAGATGAAGAATAATTCTGTCATCATATTCCTAATATTATGTTCAAATTAGATCAGGTTTGGCAAAACACTTTGCAAACTGTAAAGTACACCCTATATATTAGGTATAGTTATTACTCAGCGGGGCAACCAATATAAGATAGTGATTAAGAGGACAAATTCTAGGGTGAGGCGTGTGAGTTCAAAACCCAAAGCCATCACTTCTTGGCTTTGGGGGTTACCTAACTTCTCTGAGACTCAGTTACCTCATCTGTATCTCCCAGAGAAAATGCTTATAAAGACTGGTACCCAAGGGTGCCTGGGTGGCTCAGTCGGTTAAGCGTCCAACTTCAGCTAAGGTCATGATCTCACGGTTCCTGAGTTCAAGCCTCACATCGGGCTCTGTGCTGACAGCTCAAAGCCTGGAGCCTGCTTTGGTTTCTCTCTCTCTCCCTCTCTCTCGCTCCCTCAAAAATAAACATTAAAAAAAATTGTAATATTAAAAAAAAAGACTGGTACCCAGCTAGTGGCACCTAGTGATAGTTGTGACCTAAACAAAGAAGTAGTTCTAAAATCCTACCAGGTCACGGCAGAAGCCGAATTTCCTGGACCCAAAGCCAAATCTGAACATAAAAAATTGACGCTAATTCATTAACTTGTTGGAAACAAACACAATCTAAGGAACGACGTACCTGCCCCTTTAAAAAAATTCAGTCATTCATCTGTTAGATATTGCTGGTATCTTTCCATATTCCCAAGAAGGTTTCACTTTATAAAGATGGTTCTTAGGGCGCACTGGAAGGGTATTTACTGATGATGTACAGTGATGTGCATTGTAAGGCTTTTGATTGACATTAGAAAGACTTTCAACAGTTTCTCAGAGGCACTAAGGGATTATTCTTTCGTCCTTTAATAGAGCTTATGCGAACATTATTTAACTGGAGCCATGTTGCTTCTGGTGGGTGCATGAAGTGCCCTTTTTGAGTTTATACCTTAGTCTGGTCCCTGTCTGACCGCTTTGTTCTCTAGATGAAAAGGTGACTCAATTTCCATAGAAGAAATTGTTTGATGCTTTCAGCCAATTCAAGAGGAAAGCAACACAGCTTTGTTACATTAATACTCTTTTTTTAAGCAAGCTGCCCTAGGAGTTTTCTTTGATCGCAGCCTCTAAAATGGATTTAATGTCTCGTGTTGACCTTCACTAGGTTTCTTGTAGATAATAGATCATCTCCAAGTGGCCCCATATTTACTGAGATATATCACACACTGTGTATGCATTAATTCTTTAACTCTCTTAATTTTACCTACTGAAAACATCCCCAGTAAAATAGTGCTCCATTCTTTCTTTGCATCTCCAAATCCTACAGTGTACAAGTGAAATTTTTACACTGCATATTCGAGGCTGGAGTGCATCTGACTTTTGTCATGAAATAATTTGTTCAGTTCTTCTTGGTAAGTAGCTTTTCCCAAGAAATGTGTTAAACTTATTGGCATACAGAGTACATTTGTACTCACATGATCTACCTTCTTTGAGCATGCAGGTCTGTGCCCTGTGGTCTTCTAGCGAAAAGTTAGATCACTGGGTCTAACTTAGAGGTGCCCTTGGGCACCTCTCTCCATCCCCATTGGCATGCTCAAGTTCAGGCTCGGTCGTCTCTTGCCTGGACTAGTGCAGTAGCTTGCTACTGGTTTCCCTGCCTCTAGCCTCAGCCCCTCTAAGTGAGAGGAAGCTTCAGGGGTGGGGCAAACAGCAGGTATAAAGTGTTGCTCCTTCCCAGTAAATTCAAGAAAACCAAGATGAAAATGAAGAAAAGATGAGTAGGCACATGTTCAATACTCCTTCCTCTGCGTGTGACTTTTTGTAAGTGAAAGCACTTGGCAACAAGCAAACTTTCATTCTGATGAGCCGAGCACGAGCAAGAGATTCGGTTTCTGCTTAGTTCAAACTTTGCAAAACACATTTAAGACTGAAGTAGTGTAATGCTGTCTCGCTCTGCTGAGACATTTATGTTGAACTGTGCCTTATGCCCAAAGGCTACTAATGCTCTGTGCTCCCATCTGAGCTCTGCTTGGCAGTGAACTGTTCAACAGCAAGGGGCTATGGGCCAGGTGTCTGTAAAGACCTGGGTGCTAAACTATTAACACCCATCGACTTCGATGAGCCCGCTGCAGTAACGCTCAGGAGTAAATCTGGTATCGTCTCCACCTGGGAGTGGGAGAAAAAATGGCAGGTAGAGTGGCCATGCCATTCTTTTTCTGCCCTCTTGGGTTCTGACCAGTGGGGTGCTAGACCTGGCTTGTACCAGCTTGAGAGAGGTGACCGCTAAATTTTCAGGAGTTTTGTGAGCTACTTGTTGAACAGGGGTTGTTGAAAAACTAACTTAAGGGCACCTGGGTGGCACAGTCGGTTGAGCATCTAACTTAGGCTCAAATCATGATCTCACAGTTCGTGGGTTCGAGCCCCACATTGGGCTCTGTGCTGCTAGCTCAGAAACTGGAGCCTGCTTCAGATTTTGTATCTCCCTTTCTCTCTCCGCCCATCCCCTGCTCACACTCTGTCTCTCTCTCTCTGTCTCAAAAATAAATATTTTTAAAAAAGAAAAAAAGAAAAACTTACGTAGATTTGCAATTAAACAAATAATGAAAAAACAAAGGCAATGATTACTCAAAACTCATCAGTTCCTAATTACTTCACTACAGCTTATAATTAATTACCAATCGTTTTGAGGTGACTTACACCTGTCGTATCTGCATGGAGAAAATGCTCTCTTCATGGTGTGCTACCCCACATTTCTTCCCAACTCCGCCTTCGGCGATACCACGTTGGCGGCTTGAAATCAGCCGTGGCGGGAACAACTACGCCATGGAAATCAGCAAATGACACAAATTAGGGCCTCCCAGGTCCCTTCAGCAGAGTGGGCAGGTAGACATTTAGGACACCACTGGTTCTAACTCACCTCCAGGGGGCAAGACTCTATGGTTGTCAGGTTGTCCTCCACATAGGGAATGTAGGTCCTTAGAGGCGGTGATGGGCCCAAGAAAGGTCACGTAACCCAAACAGACCCAGCCAGAGATGCTTGGAGAGAAGACCAATGTGGATACCGGCAGAGCAAGGATCTTTCTCTCTTTGAGACTGCAAGCTGGAGATAACATGTAAGCCTGGAGTTGCTGAAGCAAGAACCAGTTCCTGGAGTTTTCAGACACATGAGTGGAAAAATTCCTTTGGGGCTTGACACATTTGAAGTCCCTTTGTTTCTGTCCTTTGTAGCTGGAAAAGTTCTGACCTACATACCTTTCCAAGTAGGATTTAAGTGGACCACGGGGCTCTGGTTTCGGTTTTGTGCTTATCAAGTAAAAATTGTCAGCGACCCGCCAGGAGGGAATGGGAAAGATCAGAGCAGACAGCAGAGCTGGCTTCCTGCCAACCGGACACATCCTAACAGCACATCTATTAGTGCAAAGGCTCTGAGCGTGCCTTGAAGGAGACTGTTTTCAATATCGAGGGACACAAAATGAAAAAGTCAAATATATGCTAAGCGCTGTCACCTCTGGATACGGATCTCATCCTCAGAGTTTGAGAGATAGCAGGCCTGAGATGAGGCAGATAAATTTGTGTTTCTATCAAGTTCCCAGGAGACGCTGATGCAACGGGTCCGAGGATTACACTCTGAAAACCGTTATTTGTGCATTAGAAATACAAAGATAGAGGTGGAAGATTCCAGTTAGGAGTGAGGGTCTATTCCCCAGACCCTACCCTCCTCCGGCCCCAGTGTACTGTGTGGGCCCCCAGGGGCCATGTTGTGCCATTTGACTCTGCCACTTGTTCAGAGCTTATCAGAGTTCAGCCAGTTTAATTGTTTTTCCCAAGAACCGGAAATTGAGAAGAGAGACACAGACTAGAAGTCATCAGAGCTGACTCTCAAAGTCACGGCTGAGTCATAGCAGCCTAGAAAGCTGCTCCAGATCTCCTGCTGCCGAATGACTAGAGGCTAGGAAAACATTGCCTTGGCTAATGACCCTGTCAGAACTATTATTTTAAGTGTGACAAATTAAGTGGAAACTTGAAGGAAATACGCATTTTAATGTCAAACACCATGGAAGGTATGGTAGACACTTAACCGAGGGCAGAGGGGATGTCTGTCTCCTCCAGTTGGCTTGGACACCGCATCCCCACTTAGAACACACCTCCCCACCTTCCCATCTCCCCCAAAAGCTCCAAACGCCTGTACCAGAAAGATAAGGAGGCAAGGGGCTCGACATAGGAAGAGGTGGCTATTTGATGGAGGGGACCACCCTTCTGGGACCTGGTTGCACCCTCCAGCCTGTGACAGAACAATATCATGGAGTAAAAGGACTAGACAAAGCCAGATTCAAATGGGTGCTGGACCCTCCTGGAGGCCTGGGCAGGCCACTGCCCCCTCTCTGCATCAGTTTCCTCACCAGCAAAAAGGAGTGCCCTGGATATGACATAATGAGAATGGCAGCTTACCTCTGTGGTCTTCCACCCCAAAACCTAGAATCAGGAGAAAAACATCAGACAGCTACTGTCTGCACTTAAGGGGCATTCTACAAATAGATGACTGGTCAGAGTGGCTAAAATGAACAAATCCTATAGGGATTCCCTATAGGGAAACTATAGGTGCTGTCGAGCGTGTGGAGAAACGGGAACCCTCTTGCACTGCTGGTGGGAGTGCAAACTGGTGCAGCCACTCTGGAAAACACTGTGGGAGTTCCTCATAAAGTTAAAAATAGATCTACCCTATGACCCAGCAATAGCACTGCTAGGAATTTACCTGAGGGATACAGGAGTGCTGATGCATAGGGGCACTCGGACCCCCATGTTTATAGCAGCACTTTCAACAATAGCCAAATTATGGAAAGAGCCTAAATGTCCATCGACTGACGAATGGATAAAGATGTGGTTTATACATATAATGCAATACTACTTGGCAATGAGAAAGAATGAAATCTGGCCATTTGTAGCAACGTGGATGGAACTAGAAGGTATTACGCTAAGTGAAATAAGTCAGTCAGAGAAGGACAGATAATCATATGTCTTCACTCATATGTGGATCTTGAGAAACTTAACAGAAGACCATGGGGGAAGGGAAGGGGGAAAATAGTTACAAATAGAAAGGGAGGGAGGCAAATCATAAGAGACTCTTAAATACAGAGAACAGACTGAGGGTGGATAGGGGGCGTTGGGGAGAGGGGAAAATGCATGATGGGTATGAGGAGGGCACTGGTTAGGATGAACACTGGGTGTTGTATGTAAGTGATGAACCATGGGAATCTACCCCAAAAACCAAGAGCACACTTTACACACTGTATGTTAGCCAATTTGACAAGAAATTATATTTAATTAATTAATTAAATTTAAAAAATAAAATTAACTAGTTAAAAAATTAAAAAAATTAAAAATGACCAGGGCACATGGGTAGCTCAGTTGGTTAAGTGTCTGACTTTGGCTCAGGTCATGATCTCACAGTTCATGAGTTTGAGCCCCATGTTGGGCTCTGTGCTGACAGCTCAGAGCCTCGAGCCTGCTTCAGATTCTGTGTCTCCCTCTCTCTGTGTCCCTCCCCTTTTCTCTCTCTCTCTCTCAAAAACAAATAAACATTATATATATATATATATATATATATATATATATATATATATATAGCCAAAACTCCTCAAATCCATTAATGTTGAAAACAAGGAGAGTCTGAGACACTATCACAGCTAAGGAGAGCCTAAGGAACCTGATGGTTAAATGTAATGTAGTATCTTGGATGTGATCCCGGAACAGAAAAAGGGCACTAAGTAAAAAACTAAGGAAATCTGAAGGAAGTATGGAATTTGGTTGATAATAATATATTAGTATTGATTTGTTCTTTGGGACAAATGCACCACACTAATGTAAGATGTTAGCAATAGCAGAAACAGGCTCTGGGATGTATAGGAATGCTCTGTGCTATCTGCGATTTTTCCATCAATCTACAGCTGCCCTAAAAGTTCATCTTAAAAATGGAAGCACACCTCCTCCTTCACAGGGCTGTTGGAGGGCTCGAGGAGATATGTGGGGAGCAGGTGGCGTGTACAGGGCTCTCAATAAAAATCAGTTCCTTTAAGAAGTCAGTGAGAGGGGCGCCTGGGTGGCGCAGTCGGTTAAGCGTCCGACTTCAGCCAGGTCACGATCTCGCGGTCCGTGAGTTCGAGCCCCGCATCAGGCTCTGGGCTGATGGCTCTGGGCTGATGGCTCGGAGCCTGGAGCCTGTTTCCGATTCTTTGTCTCCCTCTCTCTCTGCCCCTCCCCTGTTCATGCTCTGTCTCTCTCTGTCCCAAAAATAAAAAAAAAAATAAATAAATAAATAAATAAATAAAAAGAAGTCAGTGAGAGGGGCACCTGGGTGGCTCCATCAGTGGCTCTTGATTTCAGCTCAGCTCATGATCCCAGGGTTGTGGGATTGAGCCCACACTGGGCTCTGTGTTGGGCATGGAGTGTGCTTAAGATTTGCCCTCTCCCTCCCATTGCCCCCTCCCTCCCCCCCCAAAAAGCCAATGAGATGACTTACCTGAAAGTTCCAAGAACAAATGTGGTTTAATGGATGCTTCCTCAGCTCCCTACTTTAGCCTCCCTCAGTTCATGCTTGCTTGTCCCCATATTGTCCCATCACTCAACCAGTCTTAGATATCAGCACCCACTTATTTTCCATCGAGTGGCCCATAATATGAGCTAATAATAATTTTTTTAAAGAATTAATAAAGCAATATTAAGGTCCTCTTACCTGTTGAAAGCAAAAATCAAATTACAGGGTGTGACTGTATACATCATGTCTTACAACTGTGCTCAAATTATCTCAGAGTCTCATCCGGCCACACCGCACGGCAGCATTCACACGGCCAACAGCGGGTCCCACCAATTCCCAAGGCCATACGTTATCTACAAGCAAGGACGAGTCACTTGTCCTTTCAAATGCAATGGGGGAGCTTTACCAGAGACAGGACTGCCAGCTGTGACCTCCCCGTCCCCGGCCTATGATGGCCTGTTGAGACACACAGCTGATAAGAACTGGAAATCTGTCTTGGCACAAATCCACCACCAGGCAGGGGGAACAGAGAAAGCCCCTCGCCCCTGCAATACTAAGGCTACATGAATGCTTCTGAAGACAGAAAGGTGGCCTTGGGCCCCCAGCTCGAAGAGGTGATTTGAGGCTATGGGGTCCTCTATTCGGTGTGCAGACTGAATCGAGCCCAGAGCTGCTCGGGAAAAGGGGAGAAATCATCCTCTGATTACATAAATGGATTTCTTAGGATTGTCTTGCAAAGTCATACTGTCAGTATAGATTCTTTGGCTGCTTTTTAGAAAGGCTCTTTCCCAAGGACATTTGAATCTAGGTTTCTTATTGCTTCTAAAAAGTTCAGTCCAGCCGTTAGTTTATTGGTGGCAGACCACAGGAACCCCCAAATGGCAAGCTTGGCCCCCAGGCCATGTCTGCACCCACGTGCCCAGCAGACTGGAGTGCAGCACAGGGGGCTCAGCGCTGTAGCCAGAGAGTTGGGGACCCACTACCTCACCCCTCCCAGGGCTCCAGGGGCAGCACAGGGCTTGGCCCTCGGCGCCTGCCATGAGGTGAGCTGGCCAACGCCAGCCACCAGCTCGGAAAGGCCCAGCCCCGGTCTCAGTCTCAGCACCTTTGCCTCATTTCCCTCACCAGCCTATAAGTAAAGGAACACGGACACAATAAGCCATAAAAGGAAAGATTGGTAGAATTAAGTACTCTGCAACTTTAAAGGTCGTTGTAAGAAGGAAGCTATAAAGCTAGAAGGCAAACCACAGCTGACGATATTTGCAGCTTATTTTACTGATGAAGGATCAATATCTATCACCTATCACACATAAGGATAAAGGATTCTTTATCCTTACAGATCAATAAGAAGAAAAGACAACCCCAAAGAAGCCTGAATTGCCAAAAATAGATGAAATGACACTCAGCTCCACTAATGATGAGGGGTTGGCAGATGGCATCCAGGAGGTATGGGGTGGTGAAATAGTAAAGTAGTAATAATAACAGAAGTAGTAATCATAACAGACCGAGCAAGAGAAAGCCCCCTCACGTGGTTCTGAATAACCTTGGGGGTTGGGGAGGGAAGACCTGCCTTCTCCCTCCAGAGTACCCCCCTCCCCGCCCCCACCCCAGGCTACAATGAGGGGTTTTGTTTTGTTTTGTTTCTCTCAGTAAAAGAAAAACATCTGAAGCAACCATGGTAAATTACAGTATTTAAGAAAGTTGTGTTGTGGGCACATGCATATTATTTTCTGAAATTTTCTGCATGCTTGAAATATTTCACAATGTTTGTAAAGCTTATAAATGACAAAAAAGGAATGCAACTGTGACATATCATTAAAAACAAGGATAGAGTCAGAAGAGGTCCCCCAAGACGCAAAAGCACCTCCCTTGGGACAGAGACCTGGAGGCAGATGAGGACAGACTGGACTCCCCATGCTAATGGCCACACACCTTGCTTCCTTTCCCAGGGGTATTCATGATCTTGACCAGTCAGGGAGCCCTTCTCCTCTCCAGCCTGAGGCAGGTTCTGAGACCCACCCAGCACAAGGTCCGACCGTAGAGACTCTGATCACAAAGACTGATGTTTAAATCTGGGGTATTAAGTGCATAACTTTAAAATTAACCAAGTCTTGACATTCATAAGGATATTCATTATTTATTTTAAATGTGAATACTGCCAAAGGGTATGACTTAAGTTCTTACCACCTATTATAAACTGTCTTTCAGTAATAGGACTTTCATTTAAATTTCCCAAGGTTTGGGTTTGTCTTCATTTCTAATATTAAAAAATAATCACTAGGAAAGAAAATCAGTTCAGGTAGGGCAAAGATAATTATATTACTCTCCAAAATGTCAAGGATTCATGCTTTTGTATTCCGTGAGATATCTGATCACAGCCACTTGTGCTTCTTTGTGATAGCAATTAAGTCCAAGTAGCAAGAACCTATAATTTGAGGCTTGAAGTTGACTCAAATGGGTGAAAATATTTATTTTTCCTTTGCTCTTTCTATGGGTTCACATAATGAATTAAATACAGGGCTCTCTTTCTTGATTATTGCTTTAGAAAGAAATTGTCATGCCTCATTACTCATTTTCAAAGTGATGATAGCATACTTTGTTACAGGATTTTTATGTATTGCTAATGTCTAGAAAACTCAGCAGATTAATTCTCTCTACACAAGGTGAAATTGATTGAGTGAATTGGATATCTATAAAAGCCCATCAATTGTGACCTGAAAACTTTATAGAAGAGAACATGGAAGGACCTAAAGGGAAAAGTATAACTCTAACACCAGAGGTATAAAAGTATACCCAGAAGTTTATCTGAATGAATCTAAGAACCAAGCTATTCGATAGGTAATTTTTAAATACTACATGGTATAAATTACCTATAGGAGGTAGAAGATGTGAAAAATAACTAAAAATATTCCCAGATTTGTAAGAAATGTCCAAATTAAAGAAGCTGAGTTATTTATAGACACTCAAAAGCCAGGCACATATAAAGTTTCGAGTGTGAGTTTTGAAGGGTTTCTGATAAAATATGATATCAGTGGTCACAGGACAGTAAATTCTAAACCTCAGGAAACAGTGGGAAAAGGACATAGGGCTCAATGTCAACAGACGCTTGTTCCAGCTTCTCCCAGGTATCCAGTAACTGCCCCTTCCTAGTCCATTCAGGCACAGGGGTCCACAGCAGTCTCGAGTCCTCCATTATCCCTTGCTGGCTTCCCTAAATCCTTTCCTATATGTTCGCATGTAATCCACTGGTTAAGTTCTTCTCAAAGCCCCCTGTTGAATGAGCCCAGCTGCTGCCCTTGATCTTTCGCTTCCTGCTCTATCAATGGGTGGGGCCCTGGCAGGTCTAGACTGACATCACCCAAATAGCTGGTGCTTCCAAGAAAAAGAGAGAGCCTCTTTCTTGATTGCTGGATGCAAGTATGAGACAGACTTAGATCCACATTTGGAAAGAAAACTTGCAGAAGAAAGGAAAGGAAGAATGGGAAGAAGGCAAAACTGAGAGCAAAGAGAAAAGTCTTTTTCCATGGCTACTATATTCCAAGCACTGCGCTAGGTCCTGGCAATGCAAACATAAGCAAACACAGTGGAGTCTACAGTCCAAAAACTCACTGAATCTGAAGTGTTGTGATCACCTCAATTGCACTGGACATCGTTTGGGACAATAAGACCATTTGCAAAGGCACCCCAGATATAAATGACCAAGGCCTCTCGTTCGTTTTCCTCATACTTAGAGAGACCAGAATAATCTAGTTCTGGAGGTACAGTTCATCTTGCTATTTCAATCATTATAGGAATGGGTCCTTGTCTAATTTCATCTTTGTGACAATGGAGGACAAAGGTTCTGCTATTATCCCAATGTTATAGAAGAGGAATATAAGGCTTAATGTCACATAACCAGAAAGTGGTAGGGCTGCATTTCAAACTCAAATAATTCTGATTCCTATCCTCCATATCTTTTTTTAAAATGTTTACTTATTTTTGAGAGAGCGTGAGTGGGGGAGGGGCAGGGAGAGGGGTCCGAGGATCTGAGGCAGGCTCTGTGAAGTCAGATGCTCAGCCGACTGAGCCACCCAGGCGCCCCCCATCCCCCATACCTTAACTTCTGCTCTACAGTATAATCTTCTTTGATGATCATCCAATCTAATCAAATCTTCTAAACTTCTAATCACTAAAATCTCCGGCAAAAATTAACCATACCAAGGAATAGTTTGTGGGAAAATGGCAAATCCCCTACAGCATTCATGCCTCAGAAAACATTATCAAAACTAACATCCATGCACATTTTCAGCATTAACACATCATCAAACTAAGACATTCTCCATACCATTCCAGGGATATTATCCTACATCTCAACAGAGGGCTCTTAGTAAGGAGTCCCAGCGTGGTCTGGGGAGAATCGAATCTGTTTTTGATTGTATCCAGAATATCCTAGAGACAGCTGGAGACTCTCCAGTTCAAGCGTGTATTAGCATTTAGTGTTCAGCTGGCACCCCATTATCATTCGTTACGACTGAGCTCAACACGCTTTTTAATGAAGTGCGTATGATTGTCTCTTTATCATTTGCATTTACCATTGAACTCAGGTATTGTAAAGCACAGCACACCCAGGTTTTAGAAAGATGTGTGCATTTAGCTTTGATTAGAGCAGCTTTTTCTGCACCTGCTCCTCATCAGACAGGACAGGGACTCACTGGCTTGTATCCAGAGATGGAGGTATGATGTTTGCTTTGTTAAAACTCACACTTGGCTTGGAGTGTCTCACTTCTCAGAGGTCCGGTGGTTATGAGTTAAGACATAAGTCCTGGAGCAAGAGAAGGAACTAGGACCAATTAGGAAAGAGAAAGAGATGTTTCAGACACTTGCCTTGCCAAGAGAGGAAGTACTTTGAAAGGACACTAGCGTGGGAGGATGTCATAACCTCACACAGCTGCTCACCATTCCCATTATCTACGCTGGAATCTTAGGATGCTTGGGAGGCACAAAAACAGGGAAACAGGAAACAAGAAAAATTGGTTGTTTGGGCTAAATTGGTAGGTCAGCAAATAGACATATGGTAGGTGGCCCTGATGGGAGACATGTGCATGTGCATGTGCACACACACACACACACACACACACATATTAATCAAAGATCTTCCTGGAGGAGTGAGTCAGAATCCAAGTGGGCAAAATGAAGTCGAGCACCTGCCTAGGTCAGTGGGTCTGAAATGGAATAGGGACATGACGGTTGAGTGTCCGACCCTTGGTTCAGCTCACATCATAATCTCACAGTTTGTGACATAGAGTGCCGCATCGGGCTCTGAAATGACAATGCGGAGCCTGCTTGGGATTCTCTCCCTCTCTCTCTCTGCTCCTCCCCTTCTCATCCTTTCTCTCTCTCTCTCTCTCAAAAAATAAATTAATTAATTAAAAAACAAGAAAGGAAAAGGGACATGAGATCAGCAAGGCCAGGAAGGATGTAGTTAAATTCCTCACAGGCTATAGAACCAAGACAAGATGTTCAGAGAACAAATGGGAGTTATCAGCACCAAGGAGACCTGGCTCCTTTAAGGGAATCCATCCTGGTCCAAAAACCTTCTCTCATTTCCAGGACTTGGCTGACCTAGATCTGTGGGCAAATAAACCTGCTGGAATGAGGCATTTGGGAGACTTAAAATATGGCCTTACACTGAGGTGCCTGCAGTTGCTACATTTTTTTTTGAACCCGGGGACCCTTAAACTCCTTCCCCTCTCTTCCCCAGCACCATATTAGATTATCCACATTGGCTGTCTACAATGACCTAATTAACTGGGTAACTATTCGGTGCTTTACTTCTCTAGATGCCTGGTGCACACAGCCTGGAACCAATTTTCAACCTGAGATCATATTTTCCTTCTGATCCACCTGAAATAACTAGCAAGGGTTTGGCAGTTACCATGGAATACAAATTCAACACTAACGGAGGCTGACTGCAGGTTGTAAAAGAAAAACTAACTTCTTTTAAATAAATAAATGAATGAATGAAATCAAAGCACTATGTGAGACTATCAAAAAGATGTTGTGATGGCTAATTTTATGTGTCAACTTGACCAGCCATGGGGTGCCCGCAGTAAACATTATTTCTGGGGGGCCTGTAAGGGCATTTTCAGATGAGATTAGCATTTAAATGGCTAGACTCAGTAAAGTAGATTGGCCCTCCCCAGCATGGGTGGCCATCAAGTTCATTGAAGGCCAGAATAGAACAAAAAGGTAGAGAAAGGAAGCATTCCCCCCCCTTGTTTTTCTGCCTCACTATTGAGCCAAGACATCTCAGCTCATCTTCTCCTGCCCTCAGACTAAGATTTACACCACCACGTTTCCTAGACCTCCAGTTTGCAGATGAGAGATTGTGGGGTTCCTCCATCTCTGTAATCTCATGGGCCAAGTCTTCATGATAGATAGATGATAGGTAGGTAGGTAGGTAGGTAGGTAGATATCCTATTGGTTTTGTTTCTCTGGAAAACCCTGACTAATGCAGAAACCAATGTTTTGCCTGAGTCTTCACATTTTTCACTTAATTTATTGCCAAGGCTATGTCTATATATTATCATATTCTAGGATTTGTATGGGAATGTCTTCATTTTTAAGAAAGATAAGTAAGTGCAGTCACTGGAATGGGAATAGGAATAAAAATGAAATAGATCCTGCCTATTATAGTGTCTAGAATTTTCCATAAGCTCACTCTGAGCTGCCAAGGTCAAGGTCCCTTGTCAATCCCAAATCAGACACGAGGCCTGAAGGCCTTCAAGCAATACACACAGACATGGATTGTCAGCAGCCAGGTAAACTAAAGAAATGATGAAAGTCACTGATTTTATAGATGCAAATATTAGAAAGCTGTTTTTAAAAATTTAAACCTAATGTGGAGGGAGAGAACTTTAACTAAACAATTGCATTTAGCTTTATTATGGAAAGTAGGGGAAATATGACCAGCGTATAGTGAAATCAATAGATAATTCCACTACACATTAAGCTCCAGATTGCATTGAGATGATTTTTCAAGTAAGATTTCCATTGCTAGAGTAACTGCGAAGAGATTCATTAGGGGAATCTATTAAAAAAACTATTCAATTGCAAGGTGACAGTAATTCTCTGAGCTAATGTAAAGCCACAGAGGTGATTCCAAGCTTAACACGGCAATGAAATCTTAAACACAATGAAGCAAAACGACTCTTGTATCCCGTGCACTTTTTCAGTATGTGTTTGTCTCCAAACCCCCTCTCAGTCCTAATATCTGACTTCCTGGCCGTCTGCCCCCACCCCCCGCCCCGCCCCCAGCATCGTGGGTAATCACGAGGAAAGCATGGGACCAGAGCCAGCAAAACTCACTGCTAATTTCCTGGTGCTGCAAGTGCCACCTGCAGAATGAAGTTCCAAGGGTCCTTCCTGAAAGTGGAGAAAAGAAGGCTGGAGAGAGTTCTTTATAAAATTTAGCCCTGAGATCCAACACTTAAACTCACCCCCATGCTTAGGTATAAACCTCTTTTCCTGCAACTATGAAAATTGTACTATCTTCAGGCATCTGAGGGACCTGGAGACCTCATAAAATGAGAGCTCTTCAGAGGTCAAGTGCAGCATAAGTGCCCTTAAGCCAGCAGCACTCATTTCGAAATTTAAGTTATTATAAATAATCCGTGGAAGATCTTCCCTGCATACCTAAATGACATTTGTTCAGGATTTGAATGCCTCTGCCATCGTAATTCAAGGAGGTTTTCGATGTAGTCATACAAAATGTGCAAATCAGAAACAAGAAAATCAAGTCTGGCAGCTCAAGAAGACCAAAAGGAAAAAAAACTGAGCATGCATTTAGAGAAGGCTGGTCACCATGTTCCTCATGGAATTTTAAATCCCAGTAGAAAGGACTCCTCCAAATGCTGGGTGAAGTCTTGTATGTAGCTTGGAGATGACTCCCTGTGACTTGATACACTTCAAGAAAACATCACTGATCCTCTTAATATAATGCAACTGCTGCTTCTCTAGAACATCGGGCCCATGGGAGCATCCAAAAGTTCTCCTTCCCATATTGCAGCTTAGGCTCAAATCCCTCCTGACCACACTCCATGTTCCTATTATGTTTTACAAAGTACTTGTTAGATGTCTAATGAGACCCTATCAAGTCTGTTCTCTGTGCTGAGAGAGATATTGTAAGTTCAGATATTTTAGGTGTAACAACATTCTTTAAAATTTGGTCAGTTATGGGGCGCCTGGGTGGCTCAGTTGGTTGAGCGTACAACTTCGGCTCAGGTCATGGTCTCGCAGTCTGCGAGTTCGAGCCCCGCATAGGGCTCTGTGCTGACTGCTCAGAGCCTGGAGCCTGCTTCGGATTCCAGGTCTCCCTCTCTCTCTCTGTCCCTCCCCCACTTGCACACTCTGTCTCTCTCTCTCTCAAAAATAAACATTAAAATTTTTTTTTTAATTTGGTTGGCTATAAATATTACATTTTTTACTAATGCAGCTCTAAATTTCAGCCCGTCATTTGCCTGGCCTGACAGTTTAATTGTCAGCTCTTCTTGTAAATGCAATTGATCAGAGCTTCTCACTGTCAGGCTCTGTAATTGGTTCGGCTATACTTCGGCCATTTTAAACACCTGCCTCATCTCCTGGTGTGGAAAAACTCATAATCCGTCCGGGTGCCCTAAACATTCGCGCTGCTGCCTGCTTCACTAGGAGGGTGAACAGTATCTCTCCCCTGCATTTAACTCAAATCAGTGACGCCTCTCAAGATATACCACTCCAGGTGCTCTTATCTCACACTTCACATGTACAGTTGGCCTCGTGGCAAGCTGCACCATCCATCCAAAGGTTTTAAGTGACTTGTTTACCTTCACCCTTTTGGGGAAATGATTCAGTATTTCACGTAGGCGCCAACTGCATCCCAAGAAACCGATTTCTTTTTTCCTTTGAGTGTGGAGTAAATGTTTCACTCGGGTTTTGATTGAATTCAGATTGTTCTCAGGAGGTTATCAACAAAGTTTCGGGCAGAATGTTTAAGAGACACGTGAAAAGCATCCAGGAGAAAATAATGAAAAGAAATAAGAGGATGTGAAACCAAGACTGACAGAAGAATAAATCAGCCGAGACAAAATGGCCAAGAAGCATTCCCTATGCCGCCCATCTCGCTATGCAAAACTATCAAGAGCTTATTCAGAGTTTTCTGTACCTTTGTCGTCAATCTTTTTTTTTTGGATACAATTCTTTTTTTTAATGTTTGTTTATTTTGAGAGAGAGTAAGTGGGGGAGAGGTGGAGGGAGAGATTGAGAAAGAGAGAGAGAGAGAGAGAGAGAGAGAGAGAGAGAATCCCATGCAGGCTCCATGCCCCCAAATCAATCACTGAAATACATACATTAACCAGTCATATGTGTGCCGACTGTCAACCCTACACAAGGTACTAGACAGTCACCTGGAGTCACTACTTTCATTTGTAAAGATCATCCAGACGTTCCCCATCTTGATGCCGTTCTTTTGAAGCAGCACCTAGCACAATGCGTGGTATGTAGTTAGTGCTAAATAAATATCTTCCGACTAAGTAAGATGGGCCATGAGTGACACACATTTTATTGAAACCTGATTATAGTTAGAATCCCCACAATGCAAATTTTAGAGTGAGGAATAGAGAATTCTGGCCAAATAACAAGATTACATACAGTTAAATATTTTGTTTCAGAAGCTTCTACAGATTCGTCCTTTCTCCTGGCATTTTATTCATCAAAGTTACCTGCATCAACTAATTAGACCAAAGCCATTTGAAACACAATGTGTGGACTCTCAGTTGGATAGGACAAAGGAAAGCTTTTCGTACTTTATAACTTACCTTGAAACCTACAAAATATAGAGAAAGAGAACAAAAAAAAAAAAAGAGAGAGAGAGAGAGAGCGAAAAACTCATTGTGAATGGAATAAGGTAATGGCGATAATCCCAAAACACAAAATTTGACAAAAAGCTACCACATACTGCAGATTATGGGCCAAAATTAAACAGGCCTCTGAAAGTTAGTACATAACACCCAAGATCCAGGGCAGGACACAGATCTCCTGGAAAATGTTACCAAAATATTCACCCTATTGGATGCCAAGATGGGAAGGGCCTGGCGAGCTTTGTGTGAAGCAAGGAATGATATTCCTGTAGATGCTCAAAAGGGCAGTGCATAACAGCAGAGACAAGGGGGCCGAACAAGGATGTGATACACTACTTGACTGTCTGTGACCCAGCCTCGTGGCCAATAGTACTTCTCCCAGAGGGCTGAGGAAGGAGAGAGAGAAGGCAGGAATGTTCATCCACTTCATGACCCAGCAGGCTTGTGACTGAGGTGCTACGCCACGAGTACGCTACTCCCTCAATGCCAAAAATAGAAGACAAACACGTCCCCAGTTCAGAAAACGCGGCGGAATGTGGTGTCTATGTAAGAGAACAGTCCTAAAGTAACTTCTGAAGTTGACTCCCGGGTCACTGCCACCACCAGGCCCAACTACCCTTCAGCAGAGATATGGCAAAGAAAGAGATGTTCATGTATAGACGAGTGGAAACAAGAAAGAAGTCAGCACAGAACAGAAAGTCAGGAGGGTGAAGAGTCGCACCTTGAATGGGGAGAATGTGAGGAAAGCAGACGAAGAACATTTGTGAGTGGGAGAAGTGGCCTGGAAGACAGAAGCATGTAGACAAACCGTTCTGCATAAACTCAAACAGAGGACAACCTGTAAAGTCTGAGAGAAAAAAAGCACCAACTGAGCATTTTATATACACTGAAAATAGCCTTCAAAAATTAGAGTACATGAACACGTTTTATTTTTTATTTTATTTTATTATTTTTTTACAGTTGAGGGACTTTGTCACCAGCAGACTGCATTACAAGAAAGGGTAAAGAGGGTTCTTCAGGCTGAAGAGAAAGGAACGTCGAGGTACCCAAAAGAATAGAGCACACCAGCAAAGGTAAATCTGTGGACAGATGTAAAAGACTGTGTTTTTCTTCTCTTAACGTCCTTAAAAGTCCAAAAAGGATGGTTTAATGTAAATGAGAACATTGTAAGTTGTGGATCGTAATTACGAAAGAGTAAAATATACAATGATTACAGTGCAAAGGAAAGAGTATGAGTAAATGGAATTAAACTGTTGTAAAGCTCTACGTTTGTTAGTTGGAAAAGCTGAAGTAGGCAATGAAGAGTGTCAGGTACAAGATGTAAAAACTGAAGTAGAGAGTGGAACAATATTAATAAATAACATAACAATAAGGCTTAGATAAAGTTAAGGGTGTAGAGTGGTGACCCCAGAGCAACCACTAAAGAAACAACAATTAAAAATGTAGTCAAGAGGGGCGCCTGGGTGGCTCAGTCGGTTAAGCATCCGACTTCAGCTCAGGTCATGATCTCGTAGGTCGTGAGTTCAAGCCCCACGTCAGGCTCTGTGCTGACAGCTCAGAGCCTGGAGCCTGTTTCAGATTCTGTGTCTCCCTCTCTCTCTCTGACCCTCCCCTGTTCATGCTCTGTCTCTCTCTGTCTCAAAAATAAATAAACGTTAAAAAAAAAAATTTTTTTTAAATGTAGCCAAGAAATCACTACAGGAAATAAAATAGAATGCTAAACAATAGTTTTATTAACCCCCCTAAAAAGGCAGGAAAAGAGTAACTGAGGAACAAAAACTAGAAGTAACAAAGAGTATAAAGAGTATATGAAGAGCGATACTATCAATTATTGTGAACATAAGAATAAAGACACAAGATGACCGTATAAGGATGGAAAAGAGCTGGTTCGGTCGGTGGAGCACGTGACCCTTGATCTCAGGGTTGTGAGTCTGAGCCCCACATTGGCCACCGAGAGTACTTTAAAATCTTAAAACAAAGTACAAATTCCAAGATATGATGTAGCACCAGACGTAAAGGGAGACATCTCATAACAATAAGAGAATCCCTGCAAGAGGAAGACCAACAGTCCTAAAGAGTAGGCACCAAATAGCAGAGCTTGGATATACATGAAGCAAAAACTGACAGAACCAAGAGAGAATAAGCCAAACCCACAACCATAGTTGGAAGTTTTGATATCTGTTTCTCAGTAATTGATAGAACCAGTAGATAAAAATTCCTGAAAGAGGGACAAGATCTGAACCATACTATAAACCAACTTGATTTTTTTGTAACTTTTTAATCTGTATTTATTTATTTATTTGAGAGAGAGAGAGAGACAGTGGGTGAGCAGGGGAGGGGCAGAGAGAGAGGGTGACCCAGAATCCAAAGCAGGCTTCAGGCTCTGAGCTGTCAGCACAGAGCCCAACGTGGGTCTCAAACCCACGAACAGTGAGATCGTGACCTGAGCCGAAGTCGGACACTTAACCAACTGGGCCACCCAGGCGCCCCTAAACCAACTTGACTTATTGATATATACAGAACACTAAAACCAACATCAAAATATACATTCTTTGCAAGTACACAGAGAATGTACACCAACATACAATGAGTTTCAATAAATTTGGACAGGTTGACATCTTAGTTTTCTACCCATAATGAAATTAAATTAGAAACTATCAAAAAATAAATCAATAAAATTAATAGAAATGAAAAATGCCAAATATTGGGAAATTAAATAATACACTGCTGTATGATCCATGGATCAAAGAAGGCACAGGGAATTGGAAAATATTTCAACTTAATAATAATGAAAAGACAAAATATCAAAATTTGTGGGACACAGCCCTACTGGCTCATAGGGAAAGCTATTGCTTTAAGTGTCTATCCTAGAAAAAAGAAAAAAGATTTAAAATCAGTGACTGAAGTTTCTACCTTAAGAAGCTAGAAAAAGAACTCATTAAACACCAGCTAACAATAGAGGTAAAAACAGAAACCAGTGAAATAAAAAATAGTCTAAAAAAATAGAGAAATGTAATAAAGTCAAAAGTTTGATATCGGGGGAAAAAAAATCAACAAACTTCATGAACCCTTAGCAAGACTAATAAATTAAAAATTAAGCACAAATTATCAATCTCAAAAATGACAATAGATCCTATAGATATTAAAAGAATAATAAAGGAATGTTGTGAATCCTTTGCCAATAGAATTTGGCAACTTACATGAAATAGATAAATTCCTCCAATGACACAAATTACCAAAGCTGATTGGAGAGAAAACAGAAAATCAGAATAGCTCAATATCTAATAAAGACATTGTACCTATAATCAAAAACCTTCTCATGAAGAAAACCTCATGCCCGGATGATTTCACTGGAGAGGTAGTCTGCAATGGCCCTGAGTGTCCCTGCATGACCCTGGTGAATATGCCAACCTGTGAGACGTAACCATCCCCTAGCACTGAGCAGTGTTTGTGGCCACTTCCATGAGCAGTCAAATAGGCCAAAGCAACCACAGAATCACTACCATGGGACTACTCACTCCCCAGGAAAGGGACACTGGCTTGTTCCCTTGCTTTAAGAAGGTGCTGAGACCTTGGCTGTCAGCTACAGCACAACCCAGTGCATGCACAGCCACCATTCGATCCCACCACACCACCCTAGGGGACCTGCAGGAGGGAATAATCCTGCTATTTGCTGTGCCATAATAATCCACCTCTGATCCAACCAGTCTCGTCTACTTTCAATTCCAGTGGAGTTTGTGCAAGTTTACTCCTTGTTGTGAGCTAGGGCTGTTCACGTTCTTCCCAGACAGGAGCAAACTTTAAGAAAAACATAACGTCCGTCTTAACACAAATTCTCTCCAAAAACAGAAGTGGAGAAAATGCTTCCCAACTCATTTTATGAAGCCCATATAAACCCGATACCAAAACCTGACTGACACATTTCAAGAAAAAGTAACAAGACACTATATCTCTGGTGAACAAAATGTTGGAGGGGAACAGAATGTTAGAGGGGAAAAAAAATCAGCAGTTCGTGAAAGGGACAATGTATATGACAGGGTAGAGTTTATCCCAGGAGTGTAATATTAACTCATTATTTGAAAATCAACCAGTATGATTCACTGTAAGTACACAATAAAGAAGAAAAATCACACGATCATTTCAATGCATGCAGAAAAGAAATTGGACAAAATTGAACAGCGATTCATGATAAAAAATTCTCAGCAGACTACAAATAGAAATTCTTCGGTGGGATAAAGGGTATTACAGAAACCTACAGCTGACACCATGCCCACGGATAAAGCAAGTGCTTGCCTCCTAAGATTAGGAACAAGGCAGGGGTGTCTGCTCTTACCACTTCCATTCAGTTTTGTGCTGAACGTGCTAGCCGTGCAGTAAGACCAAAAGTAAAAGAATAAAAGGGAAAGGATTAGAAAGGGAAAAATAAAACTGTCCTTATTTGTAGACAACATAATTATCTACACAGAAAACTCCTAAGAAATTTATTTAAAAACCATTTGGGGCACCTGGGTGGCTCAGTCGGTTAAGCGGCCGACTTCGGCTCAGGTCATGATCTCACGGTCCATGGGTTCGAGCCCCACATCGGGCTCTGTGCTGACCGCTCAGAGCCTGGAGCCTGTTTCAGATTCTGTGTCTCCCTCTCT